>NC_134095.1:29374672-29681265 GCF_000715075.1 Nicotiana tabacum
TATATCTATTCTATTTATTAATTAAAATTTATGAGTTTTCAGGAAAAGAAGTTGGGGCGTCCGATGAACCAAGATGAGCTATTCAAGAAGACTCATATTGTGAAGAAGAAGAAAGAGACGGATCAAGAAAGGTAGATCGAGGGACGAGCCTCGACTGTACATGTAAGTTTTCACTTTTCATTAAGTATTTTGATTTACTTTTATATAAATTTTGAAATACTAATTCAATATAATTTTTCTTATAGGGTCGCTTCACAACTGAAGTGGAGGAATTCATACGCAGTCAACCACCTAATGAGTCGGGCGGGCCAATCCAACCTTCGGAAGAGGATGCTGAAAGAATGTGGGCGGAGGCTGTAGGCAGTCCAAAATGGGGGAAGGTATACGGGCTTCCTACTAAGAAATTCCATCGTTATAAGTGTGGAATGCAAGGAATAGGGACTTCCTCGCAAGCCGAGCAACTTAATGGGGAGAGCCTCTCCGCTATGCGGGAGACTGTGACAAAGCTCACATCCGAGCTAGAAGCGGCCAAGGAAAGAGAAAAGCTTAGAGATGCTCAGTACATTGGCGTGATCGCTCAGTGTCAGGGCATGCTAGAGCAGCTCAAATCTCTCCTAGCTTCTAGAGGTTTGCTGATTCCCCGGTCTCGTGAATCATCGCCAGAGGCTCGCCTTCCCCGTGCTCGTTCCTCCCGTCCTCCCCGTGATCGTTCTTCCCGTCCTAGACAAGTAGACTCTTTTGGATACCGTCTTCCTGATGAAAGTTCATCAGACGGTGATGATAATGATGTACAAAACACTCATTGACTTTTATACACTTTGAACTAGACAAATAGAATCGATTTTCGAATGGGCTTTTAATAAGAGTTAACTTAGTTTGGTTAGCTTAATGTGGTAGTTCTATTGAACTTTATACTTTGTTGGTTTTAATGTTGGTTTTGTGTTGTTGTTGTTGTTGTATTGTTGTTGGTATTGTTGTTGTTGTTGCTTGTAATAGAGATTTGGTATGACTGGCAGGTGGTGTAGCTGCCAAAACAGACAGTTTCTACCTAAATAATACCCAGAAAAGCGACCAAAGTTGGTCACTTTTTAGTCGCTTTTCTATTAAAAAAAATAATTTTCTGGGCAATAGCGACCAAAGTTGGTCGCTAATTAACCCAGATTTCTCAAAAAGCGACTAACCTTGGTCGCTATTCCATTAAAAAAAATCTGGAAATATAGCGACCAACTTTGGTCGCTTATATTTAAAAAAAATTAAATTCCTGAAATTAGCGACCAAAGTTGGTCGCTTATTTTTAAAAAAAATTAATAAAAGAGCGACCAACCTTGGTCTCTATTTTCAGATTTTAAAATATAATATTTGGATTAGAGACCAAAGTTGGTCGCTTTTTTATGATTAATAATAAATAAATAAAAACGTATTTTACCTTTAGAGACTAACTTTGGTCGCAAAAATTATATTATTAAAATAATAAAGCGACCAACTTTGGTCGCTATAGTCTTTACCCGGAATATTTGGTCCTTTAGCGACCAACTTTGGTCCCTAAAATAAAGGGACCGGCAATATTGCGACCAGGCATGTTTGGTCGCTTTTAGGCCTATAAGCGATCAACTTTGGTCGCTTTTTACCGGATTTCTAGTAGTGTAATCGCGACTTATTGGATCAAATTGCCAAAGCCAAATATATTTTCAAAACAACCAGCTGGACAAGAATGGGTGAACTTGAGAAGATCTGGTGGAAGAGGTCTGAACTCTCTTTTAGCTGGGTTCCACAGAGCCATATGTGAATCTTTGAGCAACAAAAATAAGCCATCAACAGGACCAATAATCTCATCTAGCTCTACACGAATCTGTAAATTATTAGGCTTTTCAGGAATCAAACCGGGTAATATTTTATCGGGCAACACATGAATAGTGGTGCCGGATTGTGAGAGATCATCGCCATAAATAGCTATTAAGAGACAGGTAGGGTTTTCCTGAAGGTGTTTTCTAACAAAAAAAGAGCTTGTAATAAGAGAGTACCAGTTCCTGCACACACATTTGAATCGTAAAAGAGATTTCACGGGCAGCCTCGCAAATATCTCTGTTATCAAATCATCAGGCCAATTAGAATACTCCATGAGTTATTCTATCTATTTATAGAGTTGTCTAAGACGGCTGATTTTCTTTCTTCACATGGAATAATTATAGTAGTATTGTATTAGGACAGGCAACAACGAGCAACTAAGGGTCCAAAACTAATGTGAAAGAAATGTTATATATATATATAGACTAACTTTTTTATTAAGTCCTTACTAAATGTGTAAACACAAAATACCCACCAATCAGTCAATCACCATGATCGTGTTAGTGTTTGGTCTGATTTTTCTATCATATTTGAGTTTTATTTTATTTTTTAAAGAAAGGACAAAATATTTACCATAATATTATTTACTTTTTTGAAAATAAAATATATATCTCTTTTCTATTTGACTAATTATTTTTCACGGAGGAAAAAGTTTTGTACTTCTACAATATAAGTTGATAATTTTTCCATAATGTAGTCCTTTTAGGATTGAAGAGTCATATTTAGGTAAGAATTTATTCTTTTGATATTTATTTTTGTAGTCTTTCATGTCGTAGATGTCCATCTCCTTCCTCCCATATGAATAGAGGTTAATTGACTAAATCATATTACAATATTCTCTTTTGGTATATTTCTGTATTTTGTTATCTCATTTTTTGGTCGTTCAAGGTTACTTTATTTGTTTCTGCTTTGATCCCAATGAGTAGGATTTTCAATAACAAGGCAATCTCCACCTGAGCTATGGACATATTATTATAAAGAAATTTAAAATGATATTGACCGATAAAAATATTTTTGAATGTTTGCTTGGAACCGAGGGTCGATCGGAAACAGCCTCTCTACCTACATACGGTAGGGATAAGGTTGCGAACATAATACCCTCTCCAAACTCCCTATTTGTGAGATACACTGGGTTTTTTGTTGTTGTTGCAGGCGGCATTGATTGAATTCCAGCTAGAACTTATCTTTGGCGGGGACATCCGTTTCAACTCTTAACCCAAAACCATTGGGGTTTTCTTTTGTTAAGTTGTGTTCACTTCACATGCATAAAAGCTATAACAAACATTTCAGGGAGAAATTCAAAAATATCTAGATTTACAACTGGTCGTTCAAAAATAGCTCAGTTTCAAAAATAATCAAAATTTAGCCACTTTTCATGTAAAGATAAATCTGAGCGAAAATACTGTTCAAAACCCGGAAAATACGCCAGTATATTATACTGGAGTTCCAGCATAAGTATGCTTGAACACCAGCATATTATACTGGAGTTCCAGGATAAGTATGCTGGAACTCCAGCATAATATGATGGAGTTCCAGCATAAGTACACTAGAACTCCAGCATAATATACTGGAGTTCCAGCAAGTATAATTGTCCAGTATAATATACTGGAGTTTGGAGCACCGGTGCTCCAGTCTCCAGTATATTATACTGGAGTCAGCAAAGTATACCGGTCCAGCATAATATGCTGGAGTTCATACACAGGTGCACCGAATTCCAGTATATTATGTTGGACCGGTCTTTGTTGCAGCAAAATAGTGGCTATTTTTCATTGACTTCGTAAACGCTGGCTATTTTTGAATTACCAGTCCGAAAACTGGCTATACCGTGCTATTTTTACAACATTTCACCATCTTATTCCTCGATGCATTTGCGAGTGTTCCAAAAAGGGCTTTCTCTAAACCATCTTAGCTTTCTCGTCCTTCACTAAACCAAGAATGAGACAAATTGAATTTTGGAACAGTTGTTTTACAGCTTGAAAATTACATCTGATCATGACTTTGATTTAGAAAATTATACAAATGTGATCCGTGTAACTCTTTTCCTCGTCTGCAGTTGACTTCCAGAAGACTTCTAAAGACAAAGTTCTAACTTCATTGGAGAAAAATGCCTTCCGACTCAATCTGATAGCAGAATAAGACTAATAAGGGGCCAAGGAAAAGCAAGAAATTTGAACTAAAAAGGCAATCATCTAGCACATGATATATTCTTCGAGAAAATCATGCGGCATATAAACAGTTAGAAAGGAGCCAGTGAAAGCAAAATTCCAGAATGTGAGAAAAAGGAACCCTCACATTCTTTTGGATAAGTAAATCGACCCAATGTTTTGAATACGTGATTTTACATTGTGGTATAAACAGAAATAGACAACAGAAACTCCTGTTTTGGGGAGTAAAGTAGGACAACAGAAGTACCTCAATACTAGATCCCAGCTCCATCCTTGTATTTCATTGTTTCTTTCTCGAAACCAATAGTAGGAAATTGTTTTGCATAGTCCTCAACGTCCTGCCTTAGCCTGGCAATCTCAGATTGAATTTTGGAGTCTGAACTCAAAGTCGCCACAAAGTCCTTCAACTTTGTTCCTACGCTTATCAGGAACCAATGTTCGTAAATCACATTGTGAAAATTTTAAAATTTATTGTATGATAAGGGGAACTGATGTATTCCGAAATTCACAAGATGAAAATCACCAAACCTTGGGTCTCAGCCTTGACCTTAAGGGCCAACTTCACAGCAGCATCAAAAAATTCAGCCACTTTCACAAAATCCTCCTCAATAAATCCTCTAGAAGTCAGAGCTGGGGTTCCTGGATCGCAGCATGACAAGGGGTAAATTGACTTGACATAATTGCTGCTACATGTATGTCACCCTATAATGGGGATAATTTTCTGTTCTATTTACTCATTTTAATTAGTGCTTTTAATTTCACATTACAAGAATAATTAGTTAATACAAAGATATAGCCAAAAGAATATTAAAAGGTTTTCCGTTAATTCATGAGATGCCGAAAACAAAATTTTCCAGTTATGTAAGCAATCATAAATAGGGAAAAATAAGTTCTTTACCCATGCGAATGCCACCAGGCACCATGGCGGATACATCACCGGGCACAGTGTTTTTATTGGCTGCAATATGCACAGACTCTAAAACCTTCTCAACCCTAGAGCCATCAATACCCTGAAGAAGATATTTACCGAATGGACCATGTCAGCCGGTGACAAATCATAAATAATGTAATGACAGGCACATATCAGGAGAAGTTCTCCATTGGCGTATTCGAGGCTGGTCAATTGTACTAGAGGTGGCTCCCATGTTAGATATCAGGGTTGGACTTCCAAATTGAAATGCACAAATTTATCTATCTGTGACCAGTTTCTTTAGTGAAGATTTTGCAAATATACACAGCTCTCAAAAAAAAGTACCTACATTCTTTGAGGTCTCTGTCGGCAAAAATATCCACAATTTAAATTACAGGACAGTAAGCTCTCAAAATCAGTTCAAAATGATCAAAGGTAAATAGATTATTCATGTACCTTATTTCTTAAGTTTACTAAAACCAGATGATTCTCAGTTCCACCAGACACAAGATCATATCCGTTCGCCAGCAAACTCTGCAAAATATTATAATGAGAAATAAGACATGCAACAAAAGCATCAAATAACCTCCCTCTCCAGAAGAAACGATCATACACTAAGCTATATGAGTAAGGACGCAGTACCTCAGCAAACTTGGAGCAATTGCTAAGAACTTGCTCTTGGTATGCCTTGTATTCCGGTGTCATGACCTAGATAACATACAAAGAGATGTTATATACAATTACGCCTAGTAAGGAAAACATGTGAACATAGGAAACAAACACAGAAGACGAATTACTTACTTGTTTCAGAGCAACGGCTAAGCCAGAAATTGTGTGATTGTGGGGACCTCCTTGAAGTCCGGGAAAAACGGCTTGGTTGATTTTATCTTCATAGTCATACATCACCTGCAGAATGACGCTCGGACTATTACTATCTCATTACAGTTTATCTCTTATTCATTCAAAGAAAATGAGATATAAATCGCTATCATATTTCAATCGTCCAATCTTTTGTGTTAGCTCCGATTTTATATTCTTAAAGGATAGAGATTAAGGGTTTGACCTTTGATTCATTTGAAAAAAGCCAATTTAAGCAAGCACAGAAAAATTAAACCAATCTTTGAGACCCCAACAAGTGTCTTATGCCCTTTGACCCATTGGCTATCCCCAGCTTAGCTCCTTAAAACACTTAAACCTTGAAAACTGTTTATACCCTCCACAAACACTCAAAACCACCTTGCACTATAGCCCATTATGATGTAGCAGTTGCAGATGGTCTTTTGACAGTATAGGGAACAAGGTAGTAGCGGGTTAATGGAGGTACATGAGTTTATGGTGTGTCAAAGGGGGTAGATTTACGAGGTCAAGAATCTGTGGATTGAGGCCAACCGAGATTGGTGGAGCCCATTGTATTTTCTTGATACTGCATATTAATAAAATGCCTCTCTTCCTTCATAAGGTAGGGGTAAGGTCTCCGTACACATTACCCTCCCCAGACCCCACTGTGTAGGATTGCACTGGGTTTTTTGTTGTTGTTGCGTATTAATAAAATCTTACCTTATCAAAAAAAAAAAAAAAAAAAAGGAGGTTGGTGGAACTCATTACATAAGCTAAAGGTTAGTGTGCTGGACATGGTAACAGGAGAAGTAAACAAACAAGTTACAAGAACGGACCAACTACAAATTGTCACTTCCTAGATTTCAGTTCCAAAGAGTATCGTTACTAAGTTCGGCATGCTATTTAACTTCAGGTCAAACTCACTTCTTTTCCTTGTTTGTTTATCTCCTTCAGCCCTTTTCTGAAAAAGATCATTGCCCCACGTGGACCACGAAGTGACTTGTGAGTTGTGGTAGTAACAACATCTGCATACTCAAAAGGAGAAGGAATGACTCCAGCAGCAACCAAGCCACTAATATGTGCCATGTCCGCCAAGAGAACAGCTTTTTGCTTGTCACATACCTGTCAATCACTCAAAATAGAGCTATCTTAAAAAAGTTGGAAAATATAGTAGTGGGAAAAGGCACCAAAAGGTTTATTAGCTTACCTTGCGGATACGTGCATAATCATATAAGCGAGCATAAGCACTTGCACCAGCAACAATTAACTTTGGTCGAAAGAGCACTGCACTTTTCTCCAGCTAGGGAAATGGAAATTAAACAACAGTAAGTTGAAGAAAATAACGAGACTAAAAGCCCCGGGGAAGACAAAAAGAGGGAAAGGAATCAAGGTAGCAGCTTAGATTTGTAAACACTAACACATGTTCTTTTTCCCCAGACAAGACTAGCATAAACATCTGTAGTATGAAGGCACCTGTTCCTACAGTATTCCTAGCTCAACAGCCTACACTTTCGAGCCAAAACAGCAAGAACTTACCTATCTCATTTCCCCAATATTGTTTTTTGAATATGCTTAGAAGCTATAATAGAGTCTGCGCCATGTGGACACTGATATTGCAAAAAATGCCAAAGCATATGAAGTAGGAACAATTTAACCCGAAAGTGATATTCTATTGTTTGCAAATTCTATGATGTTGCAACCAAGAAATCAGTGCATGTAGCCAATTACACAGGAATGACAAAAGATACTTTTGACTTTTATATATTTTTTGAGTCGATGACTACTGAAACTAGTAATTCATAAGTCACCAAAAAGGTGCAGCGAGACACAAGAAAAAGAATTGCTTGTAACCTAAATCATTCCCAATTAAGCAGACAAGTAGCAGGTTACCTGATCATAATCAATATAACCTGTGCTCTCATCCAATCTGTATGGCATGGTCTCGAAAAAGATAGACACAGCAGAAATTTTCTTTGTGTCAGTCTGCATAGCATAAGCAGAAATAAGGACATTGCAGGGAAATAAAGATGACAGCGAAATACTCAGAGATACTAATTCAAGAGAACAGAACCTGATAACCATGTGACAGATGTCCCCCATGAGGAAGATCGAGTGCCATAATTCTCTCATGAGGCTTTAATAAAGCAGTGTACACTTGAAAGTTTGAAGGGGATCCAGACAACGACTGAACGTTGACTGCAGCAAAATTCATCAAATATTTAGCATAAAAACTATTATCAAAAACTTATAGATCAAGAATAGAACCATAATAGGTTCTGTTCACATCTAATGATCCACTCAGAATGAAGTATTCTGCACGGTGTAGTTACCTCCCCATCTGGTGGGATCCAAGTTAAAAACTTCTAATGCACGTTTTTGACACAATCTCTCTGCCATGTCAATGTACCTGTGTAGGACAATAAGGATACTTGGTAACTCTTCCCAATGATATTCGGTTAGCAACAAATGATAGCCAGAATGAGCAGAACTTGTTGGTCAGCCAGAAACAATTTTATCAATGTCACAACAACTTAGATTACTTCAACTCAATCAGAGAATGAAAGCAATTTGAACGTACTCATTTCCTCCATAGTATCTAGCACCAGGATACCCTTCACTGTATTTGTTGGTCATTACTGATCCAACTGCTTGCATCACAGACAATGATGTAAAATTCTCTGAAGGGATAAGCTCAAGACCCTACAAATTCATTGTTCATACATATAAGAAAACAAGCTTTTAACATAAACAGGTACTTGTAAAAAGTACTCTTTTCATTCCAATTTATATGACATATTTCCCCTTTTGAGACTTAACAAAATCTTACACACAATTCTATTTCTATATAACTTTCAAAATTCAAATTCGTTAAGCTAATCAACTTTTAAACAAATTTATTTTCACGTTTTCTCTACTAAACTAATTTTTAAGTACTAGTTTAAGATTTTCTTCCATTATAGGAGGAAACAATTAGTGATAACATATACACAAATACGATTACGAACCTTCCATTGTCTAGCTTTCTCATGCTCAATGATGTCGGCGATCTCTGGATCGATATCCTCAAGTGGCGCATTCAGCTGCTTTATCCACTGCTTAACCAAATAACCATTAGCAAACATCAAAAGCACAACATATTTATTGAAGAGACAGATTGTTACTAACATTCGAAACTTACAAAAATCAAAGATCCATAACAAAAGAAAAAAAGACAACGCATTTGAAAATGAAAAGGCGGATATGTATTATGATTCGATTTACTAACCGTAACACGCGGATCCTCCCTTTCACGAATTGCTTGATTAGGGAAAGATGACTGTTGTAGAAAAAAATTAAAAAAAAAAAAAGCAAAATGAATATCACCAGCTTTGGAAATCAATAACAAAATATTAATGGACGTATACACTCCACCATGTAATAGAGGGAAGAGCCATTGGAAAGAGGACGAAGAAGCTTAATGGAGGAAGCACAAGAGAGTTTACGAAGAGCCATAGCCATTGCCATTTTTTTTTAACTCTGTAATTTGGCCCTTTCCGCTCTACGAGAGATGCGAGCTTTTTCGTTTTGATTTTTGGGTTGGTGTGTTAGGGCCGTGCCTGGGGGATTTTGGGGGGGGGGGGGGGGTATTTGGGTGGTTGAAGATCGTGACACTGCTTAGTGATTTGGTGAGTTTGCTTTGCATTTTTAAACAAGGTGGCACTTCAATATTTGGTGGTTGTAATAATAAGGCAGAATAGTCTAAATGGCATACTTTTATTATTTCGGTCCCTGTATTCAATGAAGTTTCATCCAGATACTTAAACTCAGTTAAAATATATTAAATCTCTCTAACCGTTGACTGAACTTACGTGTTATTCATTTTGCTGAGTCAGAAAAACGAGTGATTACACGCTCTAAAAATGAAAATGAATATATTTATTTTGATTTAAAAATATTAAAAATAATAAAGAATAACCATAAAAAAAGAAAAGGAATAAATTAATTTCTCAACCAAGTACTCTACCCATTTCCCAACCCTTCGTCCTTATTCCCTCCCCCCCCCCCCCTCTTCTTCTCCCCCTCTCTCTTGTTTACAACAAAGTAAACAGGTGGTAGCCAAGTAATATAGCAACAAAATTAATAGTATAAAAAAGAGAAGAATTTTCTTTTAGGGAATCTAAATAAACAGATCTGTTAATCGGGTTAAAGTTTTTAAAGATATCAAGAAGTTATGGCCAAGTAATTTTCGTGTTCAGCAGTCCATTGTGATCATAGGTTTTCCGAAGGAGTCTGGTGAGTGAAGAAATATGTGGTGGAGTCTGCTAATGATTAATTTCCAACAATCTGGTTTTGCTTTTTGGTGGTCGGCAGTGTAATACTTCCAACGATGTAGTCCTTTATCTTTCAGTGATGGTACACTGCTTGTTAGTTGTTTTCCCTTTTTGTGTCTCTGTAAATCAAGATTACACTTGCGTCTCTGTAAATTCTAAGTCCTTTGTTTTTGTGGATGGTACGCTGCTCGTTGTTGCAAGATAATTTTTTTTTTCAAAATTGAAGAATTTTATGTATATGAATTGGGGTTTAAGATTGTGCTCAGAAAGGAGGAAAGAGAGCAAAACGGTGGAGGCAACTTCAATTTTCCAGTTGTTTTCCGGTGATAAGGGTCGCCGGCAGCATAGGAAGATGGTGATGGATTTGAAATATTATTAAAAATTAATTTTTAAATAAATAAAGATGTGGCATTAATTTATCTGATGTGGACATGATATGTCCTCCATGTCAGGCGAGTGACCAACACATAATGCCGAAGGGGTTTAAATACATATTTTGACTGAGTTCAGGTGTCTGGATGAAACTTCATTAAATACAAGGACCGGGATGACAAAGTGACACAAGCATAGGTGTCATTTAGACTACGGCAAAGGGCTAAATATACCCCTTTACTTTCAAATATTGTTTACCTGTTGTAAGCACGTGATTTTTGCCCTATATGAGAATTACTCCCAAAAAATTCAAAAATAAAATAATTTTTTCTTGGTGTGCCATTTTTGTGATATTTTGAATAATTATTTGTATTTGTTTGTGCATGTTTATTTGCTAAATTAATAAAAAATACAAAAATATATCGCCTTTCACATGTAGGATTTAATTCTACAATTGTTAGTAATTAAATTTGTTTTACAAAAAAATAAAAATTACAAAAATAGGCATCGTTTGCATTTTTAGCATTTAATGTCCAAATATACAATTTTATGCTTAATTATTACTTAATTGTGCGTTAATTGTTATTGGGAGTTAATTTGCGCTTTTATAACTTAATTTAGTTCTTAATAATAGTTTAAGTATTTTTATAATTTAGTTTTAGAAAAATAAAAGAAGAAAAAAGAAAACAAAAATATAAAGAAAGTCGGAATTGGGCCTCTTCTTCGATTTCAAGCCACAGGCCCGAAAAATGGTCCAATCTTCCCTTCCATTTCGAACTGGGTCGACCCAGTCCATAACCCAAAAGACCCAAACCCCTTTGTCTTACATTTTACAAAACAAAAAACAAAACAAAAAGAAGACAAAATCCCTAAAAGACCTAAACCATCCGCCCCCTCCTATCTTCTTCTTCTTCTTCCTCAAGCCTCCTCAAGCACACATCAATGGCTGCCCCTCCATCCTCCTCACCCTCACTGCACACACACAGTGCACGCAGCAGCCATTCATGGCTGCTACGACCCCGTTGCCTCCGTCTCCTTCAAACCAAGCGATGACCCCTTCGCCGAACACCTTCTTTATTTCTTCTTCTTCGTCCAACATCCATCGACTCCTCCACCTCGCTCCAGCTGCTACTGTCCGTCGACAACCCCAGTCACGCCGGAAAAACCCTCGACCAACGAAGGAGGAACCCCATCGTTGCGGCTTCCCTTCCTCCTCCCAGCTGCCGCGACGCTGCTTCTTCCTCCTTCAGAGCACGTCGAGCTGCTGCCATGGTCGACCAGCTGCTCCTGTGTTGCCCGTGTCCAACTGCGACGAGCAGCCATGGCTGCTCCGAACGGATGTTGCCGCTGCTCCTCCTTCCTCCGCCGCTGCTTCTACTTCTTCTTTGTCTTCGTCGTCCTTCGTTCGAGCTTTGGTCGAGGCTCGGACAGATTTGTTTACAATCAAAGTTCGTCATTGATTCATCTCCGGTTAGTTGTTTTTGAGTTTTATTTTGTCCATATTTTTGTTTGATATTTTCCGGATCCAAAATCGTTAAAGAATTCAATTCTTGTTTTGTTCGTTGTTCATCGTTGAAATTATTTTTCTAGTTTGTTCATGTTCATGTGCTTTGTTAAAATTAATTTTCAAATTGCAAAATAGAAGTTTAATTAGTTGTTTTCATAT
Source organism: Nicotiana tabacum (assembly GCF_000715075.1). Taxonomy (NCBI): domain Eukaryota; kingdom Viridiplantae; phylum Streptophyta; class Magnoliopsida; order Solanales; family Solanaceae; genus Nicotiana; species Nicotiana tabacum. Next base: position 29,386,778 of record NC_134095.1, read on the forward strand.
TCATTTCATGTTTGTATTATTGTTTAAGTGAATATTTGTTAGTTTGTTGTTTGTTAGATTCAAATTGAAATTTAATTAACTATTTCTTCAATTTGTTTCATGTGTTTATGTATTGTTAGAAATTGTTAGTATTGTTAAGTTCAAGTTTAAGTTCATAATTGTTTCTTCGTCGATCTTGTTATTTGTTTAAAGAATTTAGTTGTGTTAAAGGAATATATTGATTTAATCGTTTAATCCGTCATGTTTGTTGTGTTAAAATAGATTCATTCATGTTCATGTTTGGATGATCTTGAATCCGAATTTTGTATAGTTTGATTTCTTGTTTACCATTTATGATTATTTCTTGAATTGTTCTCATAATCTTGTTTAAAGTTTAATATAAGAATTGTTTGTTGTAATGTTGTTAGAGTTGATTTTAAGTTCAATATTATTGAATTTAGGAATCTAAATATACTTGTTTGATTGTTGTTGTTGTTTAAATCCGAAAAATAGGTTTGTTGTTGCTAAAAATATTATTCAATCAAATTTTAGTTGTTCTTGGTTGTTCAATTTGTGTTCATGTGATTTGTTGTTGAAATGTTGTTAAAATCATGTTCATGTGATATTGTTGTTATGATGTTCATCCGTGTTCATATTGTTGTTTGAACATTGTTAGAAATTGATCATATTGTCTATATTTTGGTTAAGTTTGATTAATTGATGTGTTATAGCTGATGGGTAGTTTGGTAAATTTGTAATACGTTCAGGGGTAGTTTGGTAATTTCAGTAAGGTCGGAAGGGGTAGTTTAGGAATTGTACATTTTGTAATTGTTTATTTGAAGCATGGGGGACAAAATGAAATGGGGTGGGTTGTGATATGATTATTTAATATAAAGGGGGGACAAGATTTAATTTAAAAGGGAATCTTGCATTATTTTAAATGAAGCATGGGGGACAAAATGAAATGGGGTGGTGTGATATGTTTATTTAATGTAATGGGGATGAGTGGGAAGATAATGGGTTGGGTAGAGAAAAAGTATTGATTTTAATTAATTGAAAGGTTTATGGGATGTGTTATATATGTGAAGTCTTGAAATCATAGACAGAGAGAAAGAGAAAAATACACAGATACGAGAGAGAGAAAAAAATCTGAAAATAAGAGAGAGAAAAGGGCTGAACATTTAAGAGATAGAAAATTCCGAAAAATATTTAAGCTTTCAAATAAAAAAAACTAAAAAAAATATTCTGCTTTCTTTTGTTGTTTGAAATCAGAATTAATTGTTGTTTCATCAAAGCTGGAAGCTTTTGTTTTTTTTGTTTTTTTTGGGATTACTACTCCACCGGTCCGTTACTGGGTTGTTACTGTTGCTGGGCTATTGTTGCTGTGTTGTACTGATTTTACTGCTGCTGCTGATTCTCATATTCATTTTCTTTTGCTTCCAATATCAGGTACACAACTGAAAAGCTGGTTATTGTAATCCGAAATATGAAGCATGAATACATATGAAGAATGAAAATTTGAAGTTTTAATTTCGTTTTTTTTTCATTGTTTCTTTTGGTGATTGTATTTAAGCTATTTCATGAATTACTAAATAATAGCTGGAATAAGAAAATAATATCATAAGTTAGTCTGTAATAAATCAGTTCGGCAAAACAGGTTAATTCACTAGCTATGAAGACTTCAAGATTGTAGGTTGATCATGAACAAGTAGCTAAATTTAGTTAAAACATGAATTTAAATTAAACATCGTAAATTAGGCATTAAGACATGACTTGAGCTTAAGCAAGATTAGAAGAACGTTTAAGTCTAATAAACTTTCTAATAATCTTTAGTAATTATGGTTAAATCTAGTTTCAAATGATTGTGAATAATTAATCTCAATAATTTTTTTTTAAAAAAATAACAATGCTGAGTTTTAATCTAGCTATATTTGTTTATTTTGAATATTAGTTGTTGAATTTTTATTTTTTATAATTTCGAAATTAAGAGTAAAATTCTTTTTTTTATCAATATTTGTATTAACCAAGCAATTAGCATGTCATGTTTTCTTAAAATAATAAAAGCTATTAATTAATTAGGATTTTTCTTTCTTTATTTTAGAGACTAATTTTTATAGAAAAAATGTAGTCGCTTTAAAATTTGTCCATTTAAAATAAATGAGATGAGCCTCGCTTAATGAAATGTATAGATTTCGGGGCCCTCAATAAATGTACAGTTAATTGCTTAGAATTAGGGAGGAGCCGTTTTAGCAAATTTCACGGCCCTACCCAAAATAATGACACGCTAGTCGCTCTAGGCGCGTATTTAATAATGTTATTTCCTTAAATACGGGTGTGCATTTATGTAACCCAAATCTAAATCTCAACGGAGTCGAAATGTGTCGATAACCACGGGTGCAATTGATTGCGACGTGATTTGAAATACGTTTTCACAATGTTGCAATTTTTCGTAAAATAATAACAATAAATAAAAAGAATAATAAAAGCGGCTAAGGAATAAAATTTGCACATAAGTTTATAATACGTATTATATTAGATAATCAAGCCGAATATAACAGTTAAGCGACCGTGCTAGAACCACGGAACTCGGGAATGCCTAACACCTTCTCCCGGGTTAACAGAATTCCTTATCCGGATTTCTGGTGCGCAGACTGTAATACAGAGTCATTCTTTTCCTCGATTCGGGATTAAAATAAGTGACTTGGGACACCCTAAATCTCCCAAGTGGCGACTCTGAAATAAAGAAATAAATCCCGTTTCGACTGTCCTTTAATTGGAAAAAACTCCTGTACCCCCGCGAGGGCGGAAAAAGGAGGTGTGACAGCTCTGGCGACTCTGCTGGGGAACAACTTAAACCCAGAGCCACTGGTTCAGGGTTAGAAATTCGAGCTTAGATAAATTGTTATATTTGGCTTTATCTGATTTTTACATGTTTGAGCCTAATGTGCTAAATGCTGCTTTTACCGCTTTGATATTATTTGACTGTATATATAAACTGTGCCGACACCCTTCTCTCTTCACCTCCAGGGATGTGCTTACTGGTTGAGACTCCCTATTCTGTTAGTGTCATACCCTGAAATAAGAAAGAGGTCGGACAAGTTACGAAGCCGGATGACCTTTTGGTTCCCGGTAAGTTGCCCCCTCCTCGACTCGAGTTGTCCGCTCGGGTACATAGTCTAGTACACTGACCCAGGTTTTGAATATAGAATAACGTGACTTCATGCCGGATCCCTAGTAGGAACGCTTATTTGCATCACGTTGCATTTGACTTAGGGGACTCAACATAGGGGTTGGGTCCGTCTAGGACTAGCAACCTGAAATGAAAAGACCATTCTGATGCATCCTACTTGCTCTGTACATATATTTGTTTCGAACTTGCATGTTGACCGGTTTTTGAATCTCGGGAGTGTTAGAAAATTGAAAAAAAAAAGAAGAGAAATATCAGTTAGGGAGTTAATTGATTATCTTAGAAATAAAAAAAAATCAATGACCAATTACTGGCGAAACTCTGCCGGAATTTTGAAAAAAAAGGAAAATGTTTTATTTTGTTTTACTAAAAAAAAAATCAAAGAAAATAGAAAAAGAGCCTTTTATTTTTGGAAAGTTGGTTGTTGATAAAGAAAAGGATAAGAAAAGTTTTTGTTCTAGTTTGAAAAACATAAGTTGTTTCATTATTTGTTGAAAAAGGAAAGGAAAAAAAAAGGGAGTCTATTATTTTTAGCTTGGAAAAATAGGCTATTCTATTTGTTGAAAAGAAAAAAAAAGAGTCTTGTTTCTAAAAATAGTTTTATTCGCTTATGAAATGCCAAAAATAAAAATGGAAAAGAGTCATGTTTTAAAATAGTTCGGTTAATTTACCCGAACTACGCGGGTTTGATTCTCACCGGATGTGAGATACGTAGGCAACCCTCATCGGGTCCAACCCCCCTTTTTTGCTAAAATAGTCAAAAACCAAAAAATAAATAAAAAACGTGTCAAATATTTTTTTATTTTGTCATAAATAAGTCTAGTGGTGTCCAACCTCCCCTTTTGCTAAAAATAGCCAATAAAAAACATGTCAAATTTTAATTTTGTCATAAAGAAGTCGGGTGACGCTGTTTTATCAAGACACAGCCGAATGTTCCCGAAAGGGACGCCGGAAGGCTGACTTTGCATAAACAGCCACCTTTTGGGTCATGTTTAGGATTTTTGGTCTAGTTGACCCACACAGCCTTAAAAATCTTCGTCCCCGAGGTGCTGAAGGGTCGTGTTTACAACACCCGGTTTTTATTGTAATTTGAAAAAAAAACAACAAAGAGTCAGCGGTTAGGTGAATACCATTTGAATTTTTGGTCAAAATAAAGTCGAGCCAGCTTCGGCCGCGTCTTAAAACCGTTCTTGCCGAAATAGCCTTAGAGTATCTTTCAATCGTCAAAAGGTTATTTTCGTAAAAGAACAGACAAGTTTGTAAAATGTCAAAATAATCCTCCCCGGCCTCAAAATTCATGTGAGATTTGGAAGGGGGCACATTTGCAAAAATAGCCGTTTGGTTGCATTTGTCAAACGGGAAAAGGAAGCTGGCCTTTTTGTTTTGAGGTTATAAATCTTTTGGCTAGAATATATGGGTTGTTTGATTTTTGAGTTTGTTGGTCATCTTTCAACCTTTGAAACCCAGTTTATTTTATTATGAAAATTGATAAAAAAAATGTGTCGCATTGTTGTTACCTTTCATTTGGTCCAAACTACGCAAGGTCTGATTCATGCGGGGTCATGATACGTAGGCAATCTCCATAAGATTCGACCACCACTGAAAAAGAAAAAAAAGGGAAGAAAGAAAAATAAAGGAAAGTGCAAGTGCATCGCATCTCTGATAGAATGGTTTAACTGCTTAGGTGCAATGCATCTCTAATATATGATTATCTGTCAAATACCCTAACACTAACGTGATTACTTCCCTTTGCTGTGTTCATATATAGAAAAGTCGTTGGTTGTGGTAACTCCTCCCTGCAAAGCAAATGACACAGAACCTCAGAACAGGGTGGGTCGGTACTGATGACCGACAACAATTGGTCGAACAGAACAACGGGTTGGTAGAAGAAGTGAAAATGCTGAGACAACATGTGGCAGACATGTATCAGGCATGGATAACTGGGAAAGCACCACCCCCACCACCGCCAAGCTTTTCAAACTCTGGCATTACCCATCCCCCATACTCTCCATCCCAGCCCACTTATGACAGTTTTCCTAGCTACCCGAGTAGCTCCATCACTCGTCCACGCTACTCCCTTCCCCAATGCTACTTCTCTCCACGAGATTCCCAAAGACGGGCTTCACTTTCCAAATACCCAGCTCCACAGAAGGCCTATCCACCCTCACAAGCCTACCAGAAGCCCCCTAGATCAGGTTTCCGGCCCAATCAAGCATTTAGGAACGAAAGGTTGCTGAAACGAGGAAAGTCTCTCACCCCTATCGGAGTATCTTATGCAAGTCTGTTTGAAAGGCTAAAGCATGCTGGCTCTATTGAGCCACTCCCCGCATGTACTCCAAATCCACTTGCAAGGAGCTTTGATCCGGCAGCGCGATGCGCCTACCACTCCAATGTCATAGGGCACAACATTGAGAGCTGTCATAGTTGGAGAAGGGAAGTAGAGAAAATGATCCAAGAAGGGCGGGTTGTGATTAATAACAGTGACATGGTGCACTCGAGCCCCCTCGAGAACTTGCCAATGGATGTTGATGATATTGAAGCTGGTAATGGTCTTGGCAGTATCGATGCAAAGCTCAGTGGCTAAGATGCCAGTCTTGATAAAGTGGAAGGACGCTCTGTTCCTTGGTTAACAAGAGAGAAGCTTGTGATGGCTTATTTTGTTGACATTTATGTTGTTCGGATTATTAGGGTTATAAGTCTGATATTGTCTTGTCCAGTTTGTTTTAGGATTTTGTTCTGGATTGTTTTGTTTGTTTTGTTATTTAAACCATTTCACCGATAGTCTAATACAAAATCCGGTCTTTCTTTATTTCCAGTCATCTCTTTGTTTGGTCCTTTTATCATTTTTGTTCAGTACCGATTCTAGTGACATGACATGCGCACACAGTTTGGGCCCAACCTTAAAAGTTAATCGTAAAACCCTGGAAAGACGATCAGACCATTTAAAGGAAATAAGAACGGTTTGGGATTATTTGAAGCCCGAGTCATGTGGAATTGGGGCAACTTAAACACAAAGAAAACCGTTAAAATCAAGATTCTCCAAATTGGCGTGAGGGTCATTCATGATAATGAGAGTGTCACCCAACGATGTTTTAGAAATAACAAAGGGAAAAGCAAATGTTTAACATAATTGTCAAGCCCAGCACCGTCGGAAGAGACTATAAATCTATTGTTTGTTGTGTTGTTTGCATTTGGCATGTTTTGAAGACTGGAATGACGAAGGCATTTTGTTCTGCTACCTAAACACTTTATCCTTCGTTACCCCTTTTGAGCCTTACTTATTTTTCTTTCATACCCCTCGTTCGGAATCAGTAAAAAAAACGACTAGAAAACGCGAGCATGGCATGAAAACATGAAGAAAAAAAAAGAAAGAAAAAAAAAAGAAGAAAAGAAAACAACAAAACGAAAAAGAAAAGAAAAGAAAAATGATAACAAAAAAAAAAGAAAGTCAAATGAAAAAAGAGGAATTGGGAACTACGTTTGACCTGATTCCTCAAAGAGGATACGTAGGCGCTTCACGGCTCGGTCATAGGGTGCTTAATGGCCACAATGGTCATAGTGTACATGGTGTAATAAAAATAATAAAAAATAAGTAAATAATCCCCAAGCAAGAAACTGGGTCAAGGGTTGCGTTTGTTGTAAACAAATATGATTTCGAAGGTTGTAATTTTGAACCCCAAATTTGATTTGTTTTTTAGCCTTTAATACCCTTTCTTTCTAGCCTGTCCAAAAACCCACATTACGGTCCAAAGAAAGACCTTCTGACCAGTCTGCAAAAGATGTCAAGTCAGACAAATGAGAGTCTTACCGGTGAACATAACATTCTGTTCCACAGCAGAAAGGACTCTAATCTCCAACAGAGGGAGTCATACTGGCAACACTCCAAATCCCCAACTGGAAAGTGATACAAATGAGAGAGTCTTATCGGTGAAAATTTTCACGGACACCATAAGGCGATGAAAGCTGAGAGAAAAACCAAAATGAGAGAGACTTGATAGTGAAAACCCTTCGGGCACTACAAGTCGAATAAGATTAAGAATCAGATGGGGAATTGCCAATTGAAGGTCTTGAAAGATGATTGATGGCAGAGGATAGGCCACATGTGCATGTCATGACCATTAGAGTCGGTGTCTGCGTTTGATAGGTTTTTATTTATAGTTTCTTTTGTTAAAGAGTCATCCTTTTCCTTTGTCTTTATTCTGTTCCTTTTCATCTTTTCCTTTCATAGAAAAACTCCCCAATAGAGTCTGTCTGGTCAAAACAAGTGTGAATTGACTTCAAAATATGCCATCAGCTTTCCAATTATGCAAGATAAGATCTGACTAGTACATCCAAGTGGTATAGTCAGCGAGGAACAAACGCGAGGCCAGTGTCAAAAAAGATATCCCCAGCAAAAGGGAATTGAGAAAAGGATTGACAAGTGTCAAGAAGGATACCCTTGCCGAAATCAAAGGTTATAAACCTCAAGGCCAAGGCCCGTTGAACAAAGCAAGGAGAGCAGTGAGTATGATTTGGGGAAATTCATACTAGACTAAAAGGTCGGGGAAATGCCAGTTTCCGAGCTATGCCACAAAAGAAGAGGGATATCCCCAGCAGAAAGGGATTATCCCCAGCAAATAATATCATCCCCAACAAGTTGTGAAGCGCAGAGCAAGGAAGGAGAAAAGGAAAAGCCATCCCAGTAGGAGTATCACAACCAACCACCATGTTTTAAACTAACAAATTTTGTTTGATTTGAAACAGGTAAAGGAAATGGCATTGATAACAGAAATGCATGCCATAAGGGAGACTGTCAAACTGGGGCAGAAAATTTTCCTTTCATTTGGAAAATTTTCTGGAAGTCAGGTACCCATTCGAGGAAGAATAAAGATAGCACCAGTCTCAAGGGAAGTGGTGTTTGAACCAGTGTTGCCCCAACATAATAAGTTTAAATGGAGGAAGTATTCCCCAACAGACAGAATAAAAGGATGACACTTGTGCTCAGAAAAGCAAAAAGCCATTATCATCCCGAGCAGCTTCCAGAAGAATGAATCATCGACTTGAAGGGATAAAATTCCCCAGCAGCGTTATCCTCAACAACGTTATCCCGAGAAGATAACACTTTTATCCCCAGCAGTGTTGAAAAAAAATTGAATTTGAAGGAGGGGAAGAAAGGAGACTTCCCCAGTAGTATTATCCCCAGCAATCAGGCATCCACCTGGAAAACAAGGAAGAGCAGTTGGAGTATTAGCAATCAGGCGTCCACCTGGAGAACAAGGAAGAGCAGTTGAAGTATCAGCAATCAGGAGCCCACCTGGAGAATAAGGGAATACAATGGAAGTATCAACAGTCAGGAGCCCACCTGGAGAATAAGGGAATACAATTCAAATTTTAAGTAATCAGGAGCCCCCTGAAGAACAGAATGGTGATTTGTTGGTTGAAGTTGGGAGCCCGCCCATATAACAGAGGAATACATTCAGTCTTGTCATTTTTATTTTATTTTTTAAAAAAAACGAAAAAAAGAAAAAGGGGGAAGTAGTTTGCAGAGGAATGAAACATCATACTCAAAAGGAAGTAATTTTGGAAGGAGTAAGATAACATATTTACTCAGCAGAGTTATCCACAGCAGTGTTATCCCTAGTGGATCATCGAGATGTAGAAGCATCCTCGACCAAGTTTCAAGAGGGTCGGACAACCCAGAGTGGGTAAGGAAGAAAAGGAAAAGTCATCCCCAGCAAAATAATCCCCAGCAGTTTCGAGGGAAGACAACACAGGTAAGTAAATAATTCAGGAAGAAGGAAATGGTTCACGCATAGGAGACGCACTTCCTAAGTGAAGATTTCATTAATAGGAGACGCATTTCCTCCTAAGTTTAGTTTTACCCATAGGAGAGGCATTTCCTCCTAAGATTAGTTTCACCCATAGGAGATGCATTTCCTCCTACGTTTACTTTTACCCATAGGAGAGGCATTTCCTCCTAAGTTTAGTTTTACCTATAAGAGACACATTTCCTCCTAAGTTTACTTTGACTCATAGGAGAGGCATTTCCTCCTAAGTTTAGTTTTACCCATAGGAGACGCATTTCCTCCTTAGTTTAGTTTTACCCATAGGAGAGGCATTTCCTCCTAAGTTTAGTTTCATCCATAGGAGAGGCATTTCCTCCTAAGTTTAGTTTTACCTATAGGAGACACATTTCCTCCTAAGTTTACTTTGACTCATAGGAGAGGCATTTCCTCCTAAGTTTAGTTTTACCCATAGGAGACGCATTTCCTCTTAAGTTTACTTTGACGCCTGAAGAGAGGAAAGGCGTTTTTAAAAGTTGTTGAAATCTTGCCAACCTAAAGAAAGGAATGGCGATGTATTGGTTGAAGTCAGGAGCCCGCCTGAAGAAAGGAATGGCGATTATTTTCAAAGTTGTTGTTGAAGTCAGGAGCCCGCTTGAAGAGAGGAAAGACATTTTAAAAAGTTGTTGAAATCTTTCCAACCTAAAAAAAGGAATGTCGATGTATTGGTTGAAGTCAGAAGCCCGCCTGAAGAGAGGAATGGCGATTATTTCCAAAGTTGTTGTTGAAGTCAGGAGCCCGCCTGAAGAGAGGAAAGACGTTTTTAAAAGTTGTTGAAATCTTGCCAACCTAAAGAAAGGAATGGCGATGTATTGGTTGAAGTCAGGAGCCCGCCTGAAGAGAGGAATGACGATTTATTCTCAAAGTTGTTGTTGAAGTCAGGAGCCCGCCTGAAGAGAGGAAAGGCGTTTATTTTAAAAGTTGTGTTGTTGAAGTCAGGAGCCCGCCTGAAGAGAGGAATGACGCTTATTTTTAAAAGTTGTTGTTGATGTGGGGAGCCCGCCCAGATAACAGAGGCATACATTTCAGTCTTTACATTTCAGTTGTTGAAGTTGGGAGCCCGCCCATAGAACAGAGGCATACATTCAGTCTTTAATTTCAAGTATTGAAGTTGGGAGCCCGCCCAGATAACAGAGGCATACATTTCAGTCGTTACATTTCAATCATTGAAGTTGGGAGCCCGCCCATATAACAGAGGCATACATTTCAGTCGTTACATTTCAGTTGTTGAAGTTGGGAGCCCGCCCATATAACAGAGGCATACATTTCAGTAATTCATTTCAAGTGTTGAAGTTGGGAGCCCGCCCATAGAACAGAGGCATACATTTCAGTCTTTTCATTTCAGTGTTGAAGTTGGGAGCCCGCCCATAGAACAGAGGCATACATTTCAGTCTTTAATTTTCAAGTGTTGAAGTTGGGAGCCCGCCCATATAACAGAGGAATACATTCAGTCTTTAATTTCAAGTATTGAAGTTGGGAGCCCGCCCATAGAACAGAGGCACACATTTCAAGATCAAATCAGAGGACAATAAAATAGAAGGTTACAATAGGAATCCCCAGCAGGAAACAACAAAATTCCCCGGCACCGGGAAACAGAAGGTTGCAACAAGAGGTCACAGTACAAACTCAAGTACATGTGTCAAAAGAAGAAAAACACCGGAAGAAATGCAAGCAGACAAGGAAGCAAGGCAACAAAAACAAATTGTACTCTAGCCTAGCTTCTTGTTTTCTTTTAAGCATGGTGTAACAAGGAGATCGGTAAGCAGTGGTAATAGCATGCAACAACAGTAACAATGCAGTCCCACGGTAGTCCCAGCTACCAAAATTTCCCGAACTACATTGACCTGATTCCTGTTTAGCCCAGGATATGTAGGAAACCTTTGAAGAAAAGGTTCGGTCAAATCTTTTTCAAAAAAATGCTTCAACGGAGTACTCGGATGGGCAAAAATCGCTCGCTTTATCTTTGCACGAAAACCCTTCGTGTCTTCGGGCAAAGAGGGGCAGCTGTAAGTACGTGATTTTTGCCCTATATGAGAATTACTCCCAAAAAATTCAAAAATAAAATAATTTTTTCTTGGTGTGCCATTTTTGTGATATTTTGAATAATTATTTGTATTTGTTTGTGCATGTTTATTTGCTAAATTAATAAAAAATACAAAAATATATCGCCTTTCACATGTAGGATTTAATTCTACAATTGTTAGTAATTAAATTTGTTTTACAAAAAAATAAAAATTACAAAAATAGGCATCGTTTGCATTTTTAGCATTTAATGTCCAAATATACAATTTTATGCTTAATTATTACTTAATTGTGCGTTAATTGTTATTGGGAGTTAATTTGCGCTTTTATAACTTAATTTAGTTCTTAATAATAGTTTAAGTATTTTTATAATTTAGTTTTAGAAAAATAAAAGAAGAAAAAAGAAAACAAAAATATAAAGAAAGTCGGAATTAGGCCTCTTCTTCGATTTCAAGCCACAGGCCCAAAAAATGGTCCAATCTTCCCTTCCATTTCGAACTGGGTCGACCCAGTCCATAACCCAAAAGACCCAAACCCCTTTGTCTTACATTTTACAAAACAAAAAACAAAACAAAAAGAAGACAAAATCCCTAAAAGACCTAAACCATCCGCCCCCTCCTATCTTCTTCTTCTTCTTCCTCAAGCCTCCTCAAGCACACATCAATGGCTGCCCCTCCATCCTCCTCACCCTCACTGCACACACACAGTGCACGCAGCAGCCATTCATGGCTGCTACGACCCCGTTGCCTCCGTCTCCTTCAAACCAAGCGATGACCCCTTCGCCGAACACCTTCTTTATTTCTTCTTCTTCGTCCAACATCCATCGACTCCTCCACCTCGCTCCAGCTGCTACTGTCCGTCGACAACCCCAGTCACGCCGGAAAAACCCTCGACCAACGAAGGAGGAACCCCATCGTTGCGGCTTCCCTTCCTCCTCCCAGCTGCCGCGACGCTGATTCTTCCTCCTTCAGAGCACGTCGAGTTGCTGCCATGGTCGACCAGCTGCTCCTGTGCTGCCCGTGTCCAACTGCGACGAGCAGCCATGGCTGCTCCGAACGGATGTTGCCGCTGCTCCTCCTTCCTCCGCCGCTGCTTCTACTTCTTCTTCGTCTTCGTCGTCCTTCGTTCGAGCTTTGGTCGAGGCTCGGACAGATTTGTTTACAATCAAAGTTCGTCATTGATTCATCTCCGGTTAGTTGTTTTTGAGTTTTATTTTTGTCCATATTTTTGTTTGATATTTTCCGGATCCAAAATCGTTAAAGAATTCAATTCTTGTTTTGTTCGTTGTTCATCGTTGAAATTATTTTTCTAGTTTGTTCATGTTCATGTGCTTTGTTAAAATTAATTTTCAGATTGCAAAATAGAAGTTTAATTAGTTGTTTTCATATTCATTTCATGTTTGTATTATTGTTTAAGTGAATATTTGTTAGTTTGTTGTTTGTTAGATTCAAATTGAAATTTAATTAACTATTTCTTCAATTTGTTTCATGTGTTTATGTATTGTTAGAAATTGTTAGTATTGTTAAGTTCAAGTTTAAGTTCATAATTGTTTCTTCGTCGATCTTGTTATTTGTTTAAAGAATTTAGTTGTGTTAAAGGAATATATTGATTTAATCGTTTAATCCGTCATGTTTGTTGTGTTAAAATAGATTCATTCATGTTCATGTTTGGATGATCTTGAATCCGAATTTTGTATAGTTTGATTTCTTGTTTACCATTTATGATTATTTCTTGAATTGTTCTCATAATCTTGTTTAAAGTTTAATATAAGAATTGTTTGTTGTAATGTTGTTAGAGTTGATTTTAAGTTCAATATTATTGAATTTAGGAATCTAAATATACTTGTTTGATTGTTGTTGTTGTTTAAATCCGAAAAATAGGTTTGTTGTTGCTAAAAATATTATTCAATCAAATTTTAGTTGTTCTTGGTTGTTCAATTTGTGTTCATGTGATTTGTTGTTGAAATGTTGTTAAAATCATGTTCATATATGATGTTCATCCGTGTTCATATTGTTGTTTGAACATTGTTAGAAATTGATCATATTGTCTATATTTTGGTTAAGTTTGATTAATTGATGTGTTATAGCTGATGGGTAGTTTGGTAAATTTGTAATACGTTCAGGGGTAGTTTGGTAATTTCAGTAAGGTCGGAAGGGGTAGTTTAGGAATTGTACATTTTGTAATTGTTTATTTGAAGCATGGGGGACAAAATGAAATGGGGTGGGTTGTGATATGATTATTTAATATAAAGGGGGACAAGATTTAATTTAAAAGGGAATCTTGCATTATTTTAAATGAAGCATGGGGGACAAAATGAAATGGGGTGGTGTGATATGTTTATTTAATGTAATGGGGATGAGTGGGAAGATAATGGGTTGGGTAGAGAAAAAGTATTGATTTTAATTAATTGAAAGGTTTATGGGATGTGTTATATATGTGAAGTCTTGAAATCATAGACAGAGAGAAAGAGAAAAATACACAGATACGAGAGAGAGAAAAAAATCTGAAAATAAGAGAGAGAAAAGGGCTGAACATTTAAGAGATAGAAAATTCCGAAAAATATTTAAGCTTTCAAATAAAAAAAAACTAAAAAAAATATTCTGCTTTCTTTTGTTGTTTGAAATCAGAATTAATTGTTGTTTCATCAAAGCTGGAAGTTTTTTTTTTTTGTTTTTTTGGGATTACTACTCCACCGGTCCGTTACTGGGTTGTTACTGTTGCTGGGCTATTGTTGCTGTGTTGTACTGATTTTACTGCTGCTGCTGATTCTCATATTCATTTTCTTTTGCTTCCAATATCAGGTACACAACTGAAAAGCTGGTTATTGTAATCCGAAATATGAAGCATGAATACATATGAAGAATGAAAATTTGAAGTTTTAATTTCGTTTTTTTTCATTGTTTCTTTTGGTGATTGTATTTAAGCTATTTCATGAATTACTAAATAATAGCTGGAATAAGAAAATAATATCATAAGTTAGTCTGTAATAAATCAGTTCGGCAAAACAGGTTAATTCACTAGCTATGAAGACTTCAAGATTGTAGGTTGATCATGAACAAGTAGCTAAATTTAGTTAAAACATGAATTTAAATTAAACATCGTAAATTAGGCATTAAGACATGACTTGAGCTTAAGCAAGATTAGAAGAACGTTTAAGTCTAATAAACTTTCTAATAATCTTTAGTAATTATGGTTAAATCTAGTTTCAAATGATTGTGAATAATTAATCTCAATAATTTTTTTTTTTAAAAAAATAACAATGCTGAGTTTTAATCTAGCTATATTTGTTTATTTTGAATATTAGTTGTTGAATTTTTATTTTTTATAATTTCGAAATTAAGAGTAAAATTCTTTTTTTTATCAATATTTGTATTAACCAAGCAATTAGCATGTCATGTTTTCTTAAAATAATAAAAGCTATTAATTAATTAGGATTTTTCTTTCTTTATTTTAGAGACTAATTTTTATAGAAAAAATGTAGTCGCTTTAAAATTTGTCCATTTAAAATAAATGAGATGAGCCTCGCTTAATGAAATGTATAGATTTCGGGGCCCTCAATAAATGTACAGTTAATTGCTTAGAATTAGGGAGGAGCCGTTTTAGCAAATTTCACGGCCCTACCCAAAATAATGACACGCTAGTCGCTCTAGGCGCGTATTTAATAATGTTATTTCCTTAAATACGGGTGTGCATTTATGTAACCCAAATCTAAATCTCAACGGAGTCGAAATGTGTCGATAACCACGGGTGCAATTGATTGCGACGTGATTTGAAATACGTTTTCACAATGTTGCAATTTTTCGTAAAATAATAACAATAAATAAAAAGAATAATAAAAGCGGCTAAGGAATAAAATTTGCACATAAGTTTATAATACGTATTATATTAGATAATCAAGCCGAATATAACAGTTAAGCGACCGTGCTAGAACCACGGAACTCGGGAATGCCTAACACCTTCTCCCGGGTTAACAGAATTCCTTATCCGGATTTCTGGTGCGCAGACTGTAATACAGAGTCATTCTTTTCCTCGATTCGGGATTAAAATAAGTGACTTGGGACACCCTAAATCTCCCAAGTGGCGACTCTGAAATAAAGAAATAAATCCCGTTTCGACTGTCCTTTAATTGGAAAAAACTCCTGTACCCCCGCGAGGGCGGAAAAAGGAGGTGTGACACCTGTACCCCTCGTTATACTATTGGGCTATCCATACCCCCTACCGTCATACTATCGGGTTATCTATACCCCTACTGTCATATTTTGAAACAAAAATACCCCTATTTTGGATGGAGTGACACGTGGCAACACCAGATTAAAACGATTCATTTCTTTTTTTTTACCAGATCCGTTTTTAAAAAAACCCACAACCCGCCCCCATTTTCATTTTTTTCCAGTTTTTTTAAAAATTTCAATTTTTAAAAAACGAAAATATTTTGTTAAAAACAAAAAAAACATCTGTTTTTACAAATCTGTTTTTCCAGTTTTTAAAAAACAAAATTCTTTTAAAAAACTGAAAAAATGAAAAAAAAAATCAAAAACGAAAATATTTTGTTGAAAATAATTTTTTCAGTTTTTAAAAAACAAAAAATTTTGTTAAAAAACGAAAATATTTTTTTTTCTATTTTTGCACAAAAAATTCAGTTTATACAAATTTATTTTTTCAGTTTTTACAAAAAGAAAATCTTTTTAAAAAATGAAAAAAAAACATTTTTCAAAAACGAAAATATTTTGTTGGAAATATTTTTTTCATTTTTTAAAAAACTAAAATATTTTGTTAAAAACTGGAAAAAATTTCATTTTTTTACAATTTTTTTCAGTTTTTACAAATATGTTTTTACAGTTTTTACCAAAAAAATATTTTGTTATAAAACAATTTTTTTTCAGTTTTTACAATTTGTTTTGCAAAATCTTTTCAGTATCTACTCAGTTTAAAAAAACAAAAATATTTTGCATTTTTTTTTAAGTTTTACAAAAAAAATTCTTTAAAAAACTGAAAACTGAAAATATGGTTCGGGTTGTGGGTTTTTTGTAAAATGGGTTGGGTAAAAAAAAGAAATGGGTCATTTTAATCTGGTGCTACCACGTAGCACTCCATCCAAAATAGGAGTATTTTTGTTCCAAAGTATGACGGTAGGGGTATGGATAACCCAATAGTATAACAAAAGTTACAAGTAAATAATATTTGAAAGTAAAGGGGTATATTTAGTCCTTTGCCGTTTAAA
Source organism: Nicotiana tabacum (assembly GCF_000715075.1). Classification (NCBI taxonomy): domain Eukaryota; kingdom Viridiplantae; phylum Streptophyta; class Magnoliopsida; order Solanales; family Solanaceae; genus Nicotiana; species Nicotiana tabacum. The sequence continues at coordinate 29,403,009 of NC_134095.1, forward strand.
CTATTCTGCCTAATAATAACACTAAAGTTTAAAACATTATTTTTTCTATATTTAGGAATCTTTTCTATTAAATAAAATAAAAACTGAGAGATGGAACAGAGTTGTTCTGCGGAAAACGTCAATAGTTAATCATCTCAAGGTGCATGGAAGTTGGTGAACTGATCCGATCGTCACTGGAAATTATATTTAAAGAGAAAATAAAAAAGAAAGGTGAGCCTTTATATATTTTTTTTTTTTTTTTTTTTTTTTTTTTTTTGCGCCATATATTTTTAAAGGCAAACAAAGAAAAGAAAAACTTCAAGTTGTGTTCACTCTAAGAAAAGAATTCTAGATTTTTCATTTCTGTTATTATATATATGATGGATTTACCTCTTTCGTATTAGGCCAAGGCAGTCCTATTGAGTATACAAATAAATAAAGCAGAAATAGAAAGCTAAAGTTGTGGATATCCACACTCTGGCCTCTGCCAAACGGAGGACTAATAAAATGGGAAGTTACACACATTTGGCTGGCCGATTAAAAAAAAATTATATTCTATAGTCAATAAATATATATTATGCATTAATTGTACACACAATGTATGCATTTATCGACTATTATTTTTTGGAGCGGCTCAAGGGAAAATAATATTTTATAGCCGTTCTCAGAATAATAGCCAAAAATATATATTTATATATATACACATACATTTGTATATGTTATATGCAAAAATATGCAAATATTTTATACTTTTACGGTTGTTGGATGTAAATAACTTCGGCCGCGAGCTAAAAGTAACATTTGCCCGAGCTTCAAATGATTCAATTTGGGCCCAATGATAACCCTCGTGTTCCAGGCCCACAATTTGGTTTGTTGTTTTCAGGGTAGCCCAATAGGTTTGTTTGGATCTCATCATCAGTATAGAGCTCGTAAGAGTTGGCCTGCAGAGAAGTGTAGAAGAAATAGAAATAGAGTGCAGTTTCCTTTTTCTTTTTAATTCTGCGAAGATATTCACACTAAAATTCTGTAAAATATATTAATAATAGGGATTTTACCTATATGTACTACATTAGAAACTTATTTACTCTCATTGTTTAGGTTTTAACTTAATTACAAGTTGATATATAATTTACCAATTATAAACAAATTAGTATTAATGAGTATCCCTTTATATTAGTAATTGAATAGGGAATCCCTATTCGATCTCACTCTTCGATCTCTCTCTCATTCTCTATCAGTATTCTTATATTAATATCTTCATGTGGATAAACTGAAGAAATGATACTAATGTACAGTGAAAAAAATAGAGAAGATTAGTACCTAGCAAAGTTCTTGCTTCAGATCCTATGAAAACGATTAAGTAAATAAGAAAGAAACTATTTCTGATGAAGAGAATCATTTTAGTTATCGTTCTTTTAGCTTTGGAATCAATAAACAAAATAGTATTAATTAGAAGCGAGCATATTGTATTGAAAACTATGTTAATCCATTAAAACTCCATTGACAGCCATTAAAAAGTTTCGAAGCTTTGAATTCGAGAATCGAATTTTACGAAATTGCTTTTTGTTTGGATTGGGTATTGTTGCAAATGATTGAGAATATCCGTTGGAGTTATATCTCGATTTGAGATAATTTGGTGAAGATTCGAGGTGGTTTCGATTGAAATTTCATATTGAAACTCGAAAAAAAAGACATAAATAAATTGTATATATTTTGTATGTCGATTATAGAAATGGTATACAAAATATAACAAGCAAGGACTTCCAAGACGAAACCAAGGTTAATCATGGCAAATGCAGGAGCAATCTCCCTCAAAGTCAAGGCCACAAACTAACTACCATATTTTTAAACTCAAAAGTTTTCTTTGTTTGAAACATGGACGAAGGTTGTTTCATATCAAAGCTTGGAAGCTTGAATTGTATATAAGTTGTATATTAATTATAATTTTTGACCGGATTCTGTACAAAAAATGTATGTTTAAGTTATAGATAATTGTAGGTTTTGACCGAATTTGTATATATTTTATAAGAAACCTTTGTTATTTCTTGTAAATATGAAAACTTAGATAAAACCGGGTAAATAAATTTAAAATCTTCTATATATACGAAAAAGTCCCTAATATAATACTACACCAGAACATACTCCTCCTTTGATTTAATTGTAAATCAAGTTATTTCTTGCAGATTGTTTTTTTTGGTTAAAATAAAAAACTTTATTTAACCAAGTAGAATATTTACAACCCCCTAGCTCTTTTGGACTCTTGAGCTAGTTCCTATACATCCTTTTGTAATCTATTGGAAAAAAAAACATCAAACTAACATTCCGTTATCAATACCTATCTACTATTTCTATCTAGCTAGGATAACTATTCAGTTTTTCTAACTCTTTTCTCCATTTATCTACTTGTTGTCCTCGGATATGCAGCATTAGGACAATCTCTTTTATCCTTTTGTTATATGTTATCTCAATTCCTTGAAATCTTATATTATTCCCTTCCTTCCATATCTGATATACCACTGCTGTAAATAGAAATACTAGTATTTCACCCTTTGTTCTATTCACCACCACCTTTGTTATCCATTCTATTTTCTCATCCCAACTTCCTATCTGATGTTGTGTTTCTATCCAGTTCAACATTGCATTCCACATATTTCTGGAGTATGTACACTCGAATAGTAAATGTTCAAGTGTTTCCTCCAGTGCTCCTACTGCATAGTACACAATCTTTGTTAACTGCTATACTCCATTTTTGTAGTCTTTCAACAGTAGCCAATCTTCTGTGTAGTGCCAACCAAAGAATGAATTGATGTCTTGAAATTGCTTTTGAGGTGGTCACTAATCTCTTCCAGTTACACTTCTGGTACTGAGGTCTTGAAGCCTTGTACGATTTTTTGATGCAGAACTTACCTCCTTTACAATAAGAATTCAGTGTGTCATTTGGACAATTCTGCATGAACCACTCTCTTGCATCAAAAATCTTCTTGATTATCCAGCTTGCTTGCTTTGGAGTACCCATATTTCCAATATTCATGTCTTTAATGTAGAAACTGTGAACTTATTGAATCCACAAGGTCTCCTTCCTCTCAGTTATGGCCCATGATAACTTGTATAGGGCAGCCTTATTCCAGTAATAGAGATCTAATATATTTAATCCTCCTGCTGATCTTGGTCTGCATATAGTGTCCTAGGCAACCAATGATCTCTTAGAATGCTCAGTACTTCCAGTCCACAAGAAAGTTCTACAGACTGCAACTATCATCTTGATGATCTTCTTAGGAAGTAGAAACACCGGTGCCTAATATGTTTGCATCTCAAAAACCACACTTTTTAGCAGCTGCAGCCTTCCACTATATGACAAAAACTTAGTTGTCTAGCATTTTATTCTTGTTGTTATCTTCTCAACCAGAGGCATCCATTGATGTGTAGACAGTTTTCTTGAAGATAGTGGAATACCTAGATACGTGAATGGAAGCTCTCCTAATGTGAACTGCATCTCCTCTAGTATCTGGTTTGTAAACTCTTTTGAGACTCCAGCTATATATAGAACACTTTTATCCATGTTTGCCTTCAATCCTGACACCTCAGAGAAATGATTGAACCTTCGTAGCATTAGCTGAATTGAAATCCTGTCTGCTCTACTACAAAGGATCAAATCATCTACAAAACAAATATGTGTTATATTATTTTTAGAACATTTTGGGTGATGGTTGAAATCTGAATTTTGATTCAGCTTCTTCAAGGATCTGTTTAGGTATTCTATCACCAGCACAAACAAGTAAGGAGACATAGGGTCTCCTTGTCTTAGTCCCTTTTTGGCTTGGAACTTTTCTGTTAAACCCTCATTTAACATCAAAGAGTAGTTGATTGTCGTCACACACTCCATTATCAGATTTACAAATCCCACAGGCAGTCCAAATTCCATCAGAATCATTTTCAAAAAAAACCATTCCACTAAGTCATATGCTTTCCTTATATCAACTTTAATACAACACCTAGGAGACACCTCTTTTTGATTGTAACATTTCACCTATTCATGTGCTATAATTACATTATCCAAAATGTTCCTTCCCTCTATGAATGCAGACTAAGCAGGCCCCATAATAAAATCTACTACCAGCTTCAATCTAGTTGTAATGATCTTTGCTATTATCTTGTAGAGGGTCATAGATCATGCTATTGGTCTAAATTCTTTGACAAATTTTGGTCTTGTAACATTTGGCACTAAGGTCACAGTAATACAATTTATACTCTTCAACATTTTACCTCTCATGAAGAATTCTGTAATTGTCTTCCTGGTTTCATCTCCAATTACACTCCAATAGGTTTTGAAAAATTCAGCAGGGAATCCATCAATTCCTGGTGCCTTCTCATCTGGTAATTCTCTTACTGCTTCATCAATTTCCTCCTTTGTTACTCTGGCACTAAGCATTTGTTGTTGCTCTTTGCTTAGACATGGCCCATCCCTTGCAATTTCTATATCAATACAAGGTAGTTCTCTAGCTGATGTACCCAATAGAGATTGAAAAAATCCACCAAATTCATGTTCTATTTTAATGGTATCTGTCAGCTTATTCCTCTGCTCATCATATATTACTGATATTCTGTTTCTTGATTGCCTGGCCTTCAAGTGAGCATGAAAGAACTTTGAATTTTGATCTCCTGCCTGAATCCACATTGCTCTAGATCTTTGCCTTAGTACTTGTTCATTTATACCTTTCCACTTTTCAATTTGTATCAGCAACTTGTTTCTGTGTCTATTAACGAACTATTGAATGGATCTTCATTCATTTCTCTTTGAACTCTTTTCAATTGGTCTGTAGCCTTTCCTATTGTCTTCTCCAGTGAGTTCAATTATTTATTCATTGTCTTTGTTCTCTTCTTTATCTTGTGTAACTTCTTCCATACTGAGAACATAGTACACCCTTCAACTTTTTGCCTCCATATCTCTTGAACAACTTCCTCAAACTTCTTCTACTTTAGAAGCACAATATATAATCTGAATGGTTTAGATAAATAATTTCTTATTACCTCAGTATATACAATGATGGGGGAGTGATCTGAGACACATGGCAATTCCAAAATTGCTTCTAGACTACTATAATGAGTTAGCCAAGAAGCATTTCCAAATGCTCAGTCTATGTTACTGTAAATTCTATCCTCAACATCTCTTTTATTGCACCATGACCATTCACACCCTTTCATGTTCAATTGCACCAGCCCAATATCTTTTATACATTCCTGAAAATCTATTATTTCTCCCTAATGTACTGGTTGCCCATTGAGCCTATCATTAACAGACAACACATTATTAAAATCTCCACTAACCAGCCAATTTCTTGCAGATTGTTATTTATCTTTGAGCATCACCATATTCTCTCCAAAATCATAATATAATTATTAATCTTGTTCTTATCCATTATTTTTATTTCTTTCTAATTTGGGCGTAGGGTGGTGCAATGAGTAGAGGCCATGAGAGAAAGGTCTTTGATTGGATTGAAATTCTGTATCTAATTTGATACAAATACGAAGTTGCAACCATTATATTATAATTACAATTGCTATATATTTAACTTTTAGGGAGTTTTTGGTACGAACGAAAATATTTTTCGGAAAATATTTTTCAATTTTCTCATATTTGGTTGGCTTAAATGTTTTGGAAAATATTTTTCTCATGAACTCATTTTCCTCCAACAACAATAACATATCCAGTATTATGCCACACTGTGGGGTTTGGGGAGGGTAGTGTGTACGCAGAAATTACCCCTACCTTGTGAGGAACTCATTTTCCTCCAATTGGAGGAAAATATTTTCTCTATCAAGAGAAGGAAAAATATTTTCCAAAACTCTTTTTCAACCTTCTCCACCCTACTAACCCCACCAACCCACCCCCACAGGCCCACCTACCGATTTAGAATGAAAATCCATAACAAATTTGGATTTAATATAAAATTAAATATATTTAATCCAAATAAATATTATGGGCTATATAATTGAATTAATTATATAAGTCCAATATATATGGATTAAATAAATAAGTTTTAATCCATTGGGCTAGCCCATTTAATTGTGCTAAAGTGATGAACCCACTTTATTAAGCCCAAAATGTCATCTTCCTAGAGACCTAGTTTGGTGTCATGTGTCAAATGATGTGGTGCGCCAAGTCAAGCGGAAGAGCCAATAGGACCATGCCATGTGTCAAAATGACAGGGCATGCCAAATCACACTAAAAGGCTAATGAAATCGTGCCACGTGTGCAAGTGACATGTTTTGGCCAATCAAATGCGGTCATGTCACACTTCAATTTGATTGGTCGGAAAGATTTTGTTCTTATCACAACTCCTCCCTTCCACAACTATAAATAGGAGTCTTCATAACCCAGAAAAGACACCAAAAGTTATAACAAGACGCAAGAGAGAGCTTGTGGGTCAAACGCCGCAAATTTTTTACTAGTTTCAAGCTTCAAGCAATCAAGTTCAAGTTCAAGAAATCAAGTTCAAGCTCAAGAACGAAGAACGAATCAAGATCAAGCTCAAACTCAAGAACAAGATCATCGTTCGTGGAAACAAATATAGATTCAAGATCAAGCTCAAAGGCCCTTGAATTTAATTCTAATTGGAAAGAAGAATCAGAGGATTCATAGAGATTGTAACACTCAAATATTTGAAATAAAATACTACCATTGTTGCAATATTTTTCTATCTTAATTTTATTTTTTTGACGCAATTTATTGTCTACAAATTCTGGCACGCCCAGTGGGACAATCTCTAGCTCTCATCTCAACTTTTCAATCACCAAAGTCCGAGAACATTGAAATGGCTTCGAAGAAAATCAACTCCAGATCAACATCCACCAAGGCTGCTAACTCCAGGTTCTATGTTGATGTGGAAAGTATCCTCGATATCACCTTTGGAATCTTTGGACCAGTTACGAGGAGCAAAGCAAGCTCTTTAGGACAACAAGCACCCCAAGTGCCGTCCGCATCAACCCCTATTTTCGGAACTTCATCCTCAAAAGGAGCAAGATCTTCCACAAACGCATCTGAAGGAGGAAGCGACGTTGCTGAAAAGATCAAGAAAACTCTTGCTCTCCTTGACTTCTCCGGATCCAAGCACTCTGCTGTGAATGAAGATGATGATACTTCAAGTGATGGATCATTCCCACTTACACCACATAGTTCGAACCAATCAAGGATCAATCTGTGTGAAAATCCATGATACTCTCCATCGTCCACGACTATCATGCAAGCCATGGTGACAAGCACTTCATCTATGGAGGAGCAACACTTGACGGAAGCAATCGCTGGCTTGACCAAATGCATGCAAAATCAAGAGGCAAGAATTGACAAGTTAACAGATAGGGTGAGAATCTTGATGGAAGAAGAATCCACTCATGCACCCGGCAAACTACCAGAAGTCCAAGAGATTGATTCTCCCCCACAACAAGTTGTATCCACTAAGGAAATTCCAGTCTCTTCGGAAGGGATGATTCCAATCAATCAACTAAAGGAGTTCATTGAAGGCCACTATAGAAAAAAAATATGAAGTTGCTTCCAAGTCCTCCTTTACCTACACAAAGCCATACACTTCAAGGATCGATATGTTGAAGATGCTTGCTGGCTATCAACCTCCAAAATTTCAATAGTTTGATGGCAAAGGCAATCCAAAGAAACATATGGCGCACTTCGTTGAGACATGCAACAATGCAGGGACTTATAGAGATTATCTCGTCAAGTAGTTTGTCCGCTCATTAAAAGGAAATGCTTTTGATTGGTACACAAACCTCGAGGCTGGATCTGTTGATAGTTGAGATCAACTATAGCAAGAATTCCTCAATCGCTTTTATAGCACGAGACGCACTGTGAGTATGATAAAACTTACAAATACCTGTCAACGAAAGGATGAACCAGTTATCGACTTTATCAATCGTTGGAGGAATGCAAGCCTCAACTACAAAGACAGGCTTAGTGAAACTTCAGGCATAGAGATGTATATCCAAGGAATGCATTGGGGATTGCGCTACATCTTGCAAGGTATCAAGCCTGGCACATTTGAAGAACTTGCAACTCGTACCCACGACATAGAATTGAGCATGGCCTTCGCTAGAAATGGAAGGCTGCCTATCTATGAACCTCGCAAAGGGAATGACAATCAAGAAGTCAGGAAGTGGGGCAAGTTCGTACCCAAGTCTGAAAGCAAAGAAGCTATGAATGTCAACACGTCACCTATGAAGTTCACGACGAAGGTGAGCAAGAAGCAGAGTATGAAATCCACTTCTTTTCAAGATAAGCCAAGTGGAAAGTTGACTCTAAAAGAAATGTAGGAGAAAGAGTACCCATTCCTAGAAATTTTGATGTGCCAACCATTTTCGAAGAACTTCTCGAGTTAAATCTCATTGAGTTTCTAGAGATGAAGTGACCAAATGAAGCTAGGAAAACGAATGACCCAAATTACTGCAAATATCACCGATTTGTAAGCCACCCTCTGGATATGTGCTTTGTCTTCAAGGATAAAGTTATGGACTTGGCCCGTGAAAAGAAGATTGTCCTTGAAGATGAGAAAACAAGCGCGAAACAAGTCTCTATCACCTTTGGCTCGTTCAGTCTAGATGAGTTATGCAGTTTAAAAAGAATCAAAAATGAAGAATTATTGGTGAACAACAAAGTTGGAGATGATCAAACGGATAATGATGAAGGTTGGACGTTGGTGACTCGTCTTAGGCGCCACAAAAGGAGCCCACAAAAAGAATCAATAGAACAACCAACAAGGAAGATGATGGTAAAAAAACCAACGAAAAAGAATCCAGTTAGGCATTTGAAGAAAGCAAAAGTGGAGATGCACCACCCTCAAAAGCCATGACATACAATAACCTTGGAGGATTTCTTTCCATCTTGGTTCCGCACGAAGATTTCCTGTGATGGTATTGAGGCCTCGTGTTGCAATGCTGATAAAGGGGAAGAAAAGAGTGATGACCTACAGTTGGCACCATCTCCGGAAAAGCTCATCGAGTCCACTCCTCAAGAAGTTAATGCTTGCAAGGAAAAAGTCACGTTCACAAATGATGATCTTCTGCTAGGTGACACTCTTCATAACCGCCCATTGTACCTAGTTGGCTATATGCGTGGTGAAAGGGTAAATCGAATTTTGGTTGATGGAGGATCCTCAGTGAACATTTTGCCAATTCACACTGTGAAAGAACTTGGTATTCCCATGAGCGAACTCTCAGAAAGTCGTGTGATGATCCAAGGATTCAACCAAGAGGGGTAAAGAGCCATAGGCACGATCAGGCTGGAAATCACCATTGAAGATATGCAATCAAGTGCATGGCTACATGTGATCGATGCAAATACTTCATACAATGTCTTGCTTGGAAGGCCTTGGATACATGAGAATAAAGTAGTTCCATTTACCTACCATCAATGTTTAAAATACTACGAGGGTGAAGTCGAGAAAAAGATAGTTGTTGATGATGAGCCATTCACCGAGGCATCACACTTCGCCAATGCAAAGTTCTACTTCAAAAACCGCATTGTGAAGGAGATAAAAGTTGATGATGGCATGAAAAGCAATAATGACGAGCCCATAATTAAAAGAGCTGAGGTGACTATTGGTAAAGCCAAAGCTGTTACTGAGGAGGTACACGCCAACGTGAATAAATCTCATAAAGGGGGTATTGCGTCTTATGGCTAGAAAGTAAGTCATGTGCTCCAATATGTCCCTAAAAGGAAGAAAGACGAGGGCGAATCATCTAATCTCCAAACCAAGATGCTAAAAGACTTAACTCTTTCGATAAAACGAATTGAGGGAGTAAAGTTGTCCTCAAAGCCACTTGTAGGGTTTGTAGCCCAAAATCATTGGCAGAATGTGGCACTCCCTACAAAGCGAACAGATGAAGGTTTTGATCCTAACGCTTACAAGCTATTTGCAAAATCTGGATACAATCCCAATGAGTCATCAAAGTTAGGGAATCTCCCATCATAAGTTGCAACGAGACAACCACGTGAAGGTTTGGGATACAAGCCGTCACCAGTGCGCATCTCCATAAGAAGGGCGAGCAACAATTATATCACCATAGAAGATGTTTCAGCTGCTTCTAACAAGCCTTTTGTCTTTGATCGACTTGGAAAATCACCTGTGAGGACCTCCGTGTTTGAAAGATTGGGTTCATTAAAGAAGGGGAACAAGTTCCGGAGAAATTTTCAAAGCATAAAAACACCCGTTTCACCCAAAATCCAGGAGATCTCTAAGGATTTCCAAAGTTTGGTTCCTTCTAAAATGAGGCGACAAACAAAACTTGTGGTTTCATGTAAAGAAGTACTGAAGGTAAAGCCATATACTGTGGTCTACACTAAGGAGGGTGACAAAGATGAAGAAAGTGTGGGTTCTTCGTATCATGTTACTGTACAAGGCGAGAATGGTGTTCCATCTTCAATGGAGGATAATGCAGAATTGAAGGATGTTTCACCATGTTATTACATATCCTTCAACAATGGGGACCCTCAAGAAGATGAAGATGCGAAAGATGCTCCACCTAAACTTGAAGAAGGAGTGAAGACGGCAATTGATGCCTTAAAAGAAGTTAACCTTGGGACCGATGAAGAACCAAGACCCACTTACCTAAGTGTTTTACTAGAAGTTGATGAAGAGAGCACTTATATTGAGTTACTCAAGGAGTTCAGGGATGTCTTCGCTTGGAGTTACAAAGAGATGCTTGGCTTGGACCCGAAAGTAGCAGTCCATCACCTTGGAGTCAAAAATGGTGCTCGCCCTGTTAAACAAGCTCAAAGGCGTTTTAGGTCGGAATTGGTTCCCTTGATTGAAACCAAAGTTAACAAAGTCATCAAATTTGGTTTTATTCGTGAAGTTAAATACCCAACATGGGTTTCAAGTATTGTCCCTGTATGGAAGAAAAATGGCCAGATTCGAGTGTGCATTGACTTTAGGGATCTTAATAATGCATGTCCGAAAGATGAGTTCCCGCTTCCCATTCCAGAAGTGATGATCGATGCTACTACTGGGTACGAGGCAATGTCATTTATGGACGGTTCATCAGGCTATAACAAAATTCGCATGTTGCCAAAAGATGAAGAGCTTACTGCATTCTGTACCCCCAAGGGTATTTATTGCTACAAGGTAATGCCTTTTGGCTTGAAAAATGCTGGTGCTACTTACCAAAGGGCTATGCAGAATATTTTTGACGATCTTCTCCAGAAGAATGTTGAATGCTATGTTGACGACTTGGTGGTAAAATCAAGAGAGAAGGGCGACCACTTGAAAGACTTGAGAATGGTGTTTGAGTTTCTTTGGAGGTACCAACTTAGGATGAACCCATTGAAATGTGCCTTTGCAGTTACTTCCGAAAAGTTCCTTGGTTTCATTGTTCGACATCGAGGGATTGAAATTGATCAAGCTAAAGTAGATGCAATCTTGAAAATGCCTGAGCCTCGGGACATTCATGAATTAAAAAGTCTGCAGGGAAAGTTAGCGTACCTTAGGAGATTCATCTCAAACTTAGCTAGGAGGTGCCAACCATTCAGTCGCTTTATGAAAACAGGTGTCCCTTTCAAATGGGACCAAGTGTGTAGCAATGCCTTTGAAAGCATTAAATCCTACTTGATGAAGCCTCTTGTTCTGGCAGCCCCTATACTTGGAAAGCCGCTGATACTATACATTTCAGTACAAGAAAGGTCTTTTGGAGTACTATTGACCCAAGAAAATAGTGAAGGGAAAGAAAACTCCTTTCACTACTTGAGCAGGATGATGGCACTAAATGAGCTGAATTATTCGCCAATTAAAAAGTTATGTTTGGCACTAGTCTTCTCAATCCAAAAGTTAAAGCACAACTTTCAAGCTCATGTCGTTCATTTGGTTTTTAGAGCAAATCCCATCAAGTTCGTGATGTCAAAACTTTTCCTTAGAGATTGACTAGCAAGGTGGTACCTCTAGTTTCAACAATTCAAAATTGTGTACATCCTTCAAAAGGCTATAAAAGAACAAACGTTAGCGGACTTCTTGGCAGATCACCTTATACCTGATGATTGGGAGCTAACTGACGAACTACCTGATGAGGACGCCATGGTCATCAAAGTTCAACCTCCATAGAAGATGTACTTTGATGGTGCTGCACATCGCGGAAGAGCTGGTGCTGGTGTAGTATTTGTCACTTCTCAAGGTGAAGTTCTGCCCTACTCTTTTACGTTGATGCAAATTTGCTCTAACAACGTTGCTGGGTATCAAACACTAATACTTGGGCTCGAAATGGCTGTCGAAATGAAGCGGTTGCAATTGCAAGTCTTTGGTGACTCTTAATTAGTGGTCAATCAGCTTTTAGGTAGTTACGAGGTCAAGAAGCTTGAACTATGCCCATATCATGATTACGCTAAAAAGTTAATGGGGTGGCTCTGTGATGTGACTATTTAGCATGTGCCAAGGAAAGAAAATAAGAAGGCGGATGCTTTAGCTGCCCTAGTTTCATCTTTAACCTTGCCTGATCAAGCGCAAGTTACTGTCCACTAAAAATGGGTAGTACCGCTGCCAAATGAGGCTGAAGGTGAAGAAAATTAACTCAAGCATCTTGTCGCTGTTTCTGAAGTAGAGAAAGAAGAATGGAGACAACCCATTCTCGACTACTTGTGCTATGGGATACTTCCAGAAAATTCGTGGAGAAGAACTGAAATCCATCGTCGTGCACCTCGCTTCCTTTACTACAAAGATACCCTATACAGAAGATCATTTGAGGGAGTACTCTTGCGATATTTAGGGGAAGATGAAGCACTCCAAGCTTTGCAAGAAGCGCATTCTGGGGTATGTGGGTCACACCAGTCTGGACCAAAGCTTCACTTCCATATAAAAAAGGATGGGATACTATTGGCCAACGATGGTAAAAGATTGCTTGGACTATGCTCGAAAGATGCAAGGCTTGTCAATTCCATGCGAATTTTATTCATCAACCTCCTGAAGTGTTGCACCCGACTGTTGCATCCTGGCCGTTTGACGCTTGGGATTGGATGTTGTTGGACCACTGCCAAAGTCCTCTGGTGGGCACCTATACATCTTGGCTGCAACTGACTACTTCTCAAATGTGCTAAAGTTGTTGCTCTTAAGGAAGTAAAGAAGGAAAATGTTGCAAGTTTCATCCGAGTAAACATTATTTATCACTTTGGCATTCCTCATTACATAATAATGGATAATGGAAAGCCATTCAATAATAGGCTGATGAACAAGATTTGTGATCTCTTTGGCTTCAAGCAACTTAACTCTTCGATGAACAATGCTGTAGCCAATGGTCTAGCTGAGGCATTCAACAAGACTCTATGCAACTTGTTAAAGAAAGTCGTATCCAAATCCAAACAAGATTGGAGTAACCATATGGAAGAAGCTCTATGGGCATATAGGACAACTCACTGCACGCCAACACAGGCGACTCCTTATTCACTCATTTATGGAGTTGAAGTTGTCTTGCCACTTGAGCGTCAAATACCTTCGTTATGACTGCTATTCAAGAAGGGATCACCGATGAAGAAAATGCTCGACTTTGATTACCAGAGTTTGAGGCTCTTGATGAGAAGAGGTTGGAAGCTCAACAGAGTCTTGAATGTTATCAAGCTCGATTATCTCGCGCCTTCAATAAAAGAGTTCTCCCAAGATTTTTTCAAATAGGAGATCAAGTCCTTGCCGTACGAAGACCCATAATTACTTCCCATAAACCTATATGGAAGTTCACTTCAAAATGGGATGGGCGATATGTCGTACAAGAAGCTTACTCAAGTAGGGCTTACAAGTTGGTCGATGCAAATGGCATGAGAATCGGCCCTATCAATGGCAAGTTTTTAAAGAAGTATTATCCTTGAAGATGCAACGCTCCTTGATGCACGAGCCTAAGCTGCATGTTGCTGCACTCCTGACCCGTATGAGTCTAAACTGTGTACGACCCCTACAAAAAAAAGGAGTCTGCTAGGTTGAAAACTTCGAAAGAGGCGGCCTAAGCAAAAGTTAGGACATAAAAAAAATCACCCAGTCTGAACTACGGTATGACTTGATCCTCTTCACCGAGGTATGTAGGTAGCTTAGAGTTTCATTCTAAGTTTAGTCGCATAAGTTCAAAAGATACATATTTCCCCGATTGTTGTCCGAATGAAGTATGAATGAATGTAAACTCAAGTTAAAGCGCCATCCTCCTATTGAACTTTGATCTCATTTGATATAAAGGGGGCAAGCTTCCATGGTAAATTGGTGTCTTCAATGGAATGATTATAGTCTTTTAGGAGACTACCAAGTATTTGCAATGAAGCCTGGTGATTCGTTATGCCTTCAAGTTCTCCAAACCTTCAAATTTTTGGTCTTCAATTTGAAGTCTGCAAATCCGCTAGTTTTTAAGTTGAAGTATTCAAGCCCTCCAAGTCCATCAGCCTTCAAGTTGAAGTCCTTAAGTTTGCCAGAATTCAAGTTGAGTTGTTTAAGCCCTCGAAGTCTCCAAGTTGAAATCTTCAAGTCCATTGGTCTTCAAGTTAAAGTATTCATGTTCGCCACCCTTCAAGTTGAGATATCTAAGCCCTCCAGGTCTCCAAGTTGAATTCTTCAAGTTGAGGTCCTCAAACTCGTCGGTCTTCAAGTGGAAGTATTTGAGCCCTCAAATTTTTCAGATTAAAATATCAAAGTCCGTCGAATCTTCAAATTTGTCGGTCTTCAAGTTTAAGTCTGTCAAATTTTCAAAGTTTTCCAAGTTCAAGTCGACGTCATCAAGTCCATGAAGTCTTCGAGTTAAAGCTTTGTAACTTTCTAATCTTAAGGTGGACATGAGTCCCTTTGCACCTTAAGTTGGACTCTTCGTGAGTTTGTCCTTAAAAGGAACTATAATTTTCCAATCTTAAGGTGGACATATGAGTCCCTTTGCACCTTAAGTTGGCCTCATCGTGGGTTTGTCCTTAAAAGGAACTATAACTTTTCAATCTTAAGGTGGACATATGAGTCCCTTTGCACCTTAAGTTGGACTCTCCGTGGGGTTTGTCCTTAAAAGGAACTATAACTCTCCAATCTTAAGGTGGACATTTAAGTCCATTTGTACCTTAAGTTGGTCCCCTTATGGTGATGTGAATTTGTCCATCTATATGGTGATGTGGATGTGTTCATCTATATGTTGATGCGGATTTGTCCGTCTATATGGTGATGTGGATGTGTCCATCAATATATTGATGCGGATTTGTTCGTTTATATGTTGATGTGGATTTGTCCATCTATATATTGAGGGGGATTTGTCTGTCTATATGATGATGTGGATTTGTCCGTCTATATACTCATGTGGATGTGTCCATCTATATGTTGATGCAGATTTGTCCTTCTATATGTTGATGTGGATGTGTCCGTCTATATGTTGATGTTGATTTGTCCGTCTATAAATTGTTGCAAATTGATCTGTCTATAAATTGTTGTAAGATCCGACCATCTATAAATTGTTGTGGATTTAACCGTCTATCAGTTGTTGCGAATTTATCCTTCAATGGAACATCATGCAGTTGCTCGTCAACTTAGCACTCGACGACTTCTTATCTTGGGCCTACAAAAAGAAAAAAAAAAAGACAACAAAAGAAGAAAAGCACAAGAAAAAAAAAATTACTTTTACGTTAATACTTCCGAGTCCACAAAACTAGACTCGGATAGATTGCAAATATGCAAATTGATATTGAACAAAGATGAGCGCATGAGTTTTATATAGATTTTGAAATGTAGCGTTGAAAGCTCTTTCTTCGATGTGGGAGCAGTGCTAAGACGACAGAAGAATTTGTGTCCAACGGGGATCTGTTGACTGGTAGTAGACTTCAAGCAGAAATCAAATAAGCGGATCGTCACTTCGAGGAAATGACTCATCAGCGGCAACCGTATTACAATTGGAGTCAAATAGCAGAAAGCCATTTCAATAGGGAATCATTAATCATAAATTGAAGTTTTGGCAATGACTATACATTAAATAAATAGTCTTGTCTCTTACTTCTCAAATGTTCAAGCTCTGAACAAAAATGAAGTCTTAGAAAGTATAAAGTTTGACGACTTTCATGAAATTGGCAAACTGATTGCTATTGGCTCACGTGCTCGAGTATAAATACTTCAAGCCCAATCTTCAAATAATTAAGACACTGGACAAGTCTTGAAGCAAGGGGATTTTTAGACGATGAAATTAGAATGAAAACCCATAACAAATTTGGATTTAATATCAAAATAAATATATTTAATCCAAATAAATATTATGGGCTATATAATTGAATTAATTATATAAGTTCAATATATATATTAAATAAATAAGTCTTAATCCATTGGGGCAGCCGATTTAATTGGGCTAAAGTGATGAGCCCACTTCATTAAGCCCAAGATGTCATCTTCCTAGAGGCCCAGTTTGGTACCACGTGTCAAATGACGTGGCACGCCAAGTCAAATGGAAGAGTCAATAGGGCCATGCCACGTGTCAAAATGACAGGGCATGCCAAGTCACACTAAAAGGCCAATGAAATCGCGCCACGTGTGCAAGTGACATGTTCTGGTCAATCAAATGCGGTCATATCACACTTTAATTTGATTGGTCGGAAAGAGTTTGTTCTTATCACAACTCCTCTCTTCCACAACTATAAATGGGGGCCTTCATAACCCAGAAAAGATACAAGAAGTTATAACAAGAAACAAGAGAGAGCTCGTGGATCAAACGCCGCAAATTTCTTTACAAGTTTCAAGCTTCAAGCAATCAAGTTCAAGTTCAAGAAATCAAGTTCAAGCTCAAGAACGAAAAACGAATCAAGATCAAGTTCAAGCAATCAAACTCAAGCTCAAGCTCAAGAACAAGATCATCGTTCATGGAAACAAATATAGATTCAAGATCAAGCTCAAAGGCCTTTGAATTTAATTACAATTGGAAAGAAGAATCAGAGGATTCATAGAGATTGTAACACTCAAATATTTGAAATAAAATATTACGATTGTTACAATATTTTTCGGTTTTGATTTTATTTTCTTGACGCAATTTATTGTCTACAATTATTTTCATTTCCTTTGTTCAGAAATAGTGTATTGCATTTCTTTAGACCTTGGATGTAGAAACTCTTAGACAGTCTATGATACCGTGACACCAGGTTTTGGGGTATTTGAGGTTTTAAAAGTTGTAATAGACGTAACCTTCAGACATTTCGTGGTTATCTTCCGCTTAATTATTTAAAGTTCTGCTGTTTTTGTGTTATTGCACGTAATTGTTAAAAGGAAGTAATTTGGTAAGGAATTAGATAGTTAAGGGTTGTCTTGCCTAGCTCTCATTAGTAGGAGCTATCATGACTCCCGAGGGTGGGAAATCCGGATCGTGACAAGTTGGTATCAGAGCACTAGGTTACATGGGTCTCACAGTGTGGCGACATGGCCAATCGTCTCATGAGTTACCGCTCCGTTTTCCCCTATTTTAGCTTCTTTACGCTTCGTTATCCGTGTTTTATGTGATCGGGTGGATTAGTTTGAGTTCGGAGAGGATTTGGTAAGAAATGAGACACTTAGTCTCTTTTAAGAAGGCTTAAGTTGGAAAAAATCAACCGGATGTTGACTTATGTGTTAGAAGGCTCGGAAGTGAGTTCTGATGCTTCAGTTAGCTTCGGGTGGTGATTTGTGACTTAGGAGCGCGATCGGAATGGGCTTTGGAGTTGTAGAGAAGATTTAGGCTTAAATTGGTGAAGTTGATATTTTGGCGGTCCCGGTTGATAGGCGAGATTTTGATATAGGGGTCGGAATAGAATTCTGAGAGTGGTAGTAGCTTCATTGTGTCATTTGGGATGTGTGTGCAAAAGTTTAGGTCATTCAGACGAGATTTGATAGACTTTTCGATCGAAAGCATAATTTAAGAGTTCTTGGAGTTCTTAGGATTGAATCCCCTGTTAAATTAGTGTTTTGATGTTGTTGTGAGCGTCCCGAGGTTTTGAACAAGTTTGAACGATGTCATGGGATGTATTGGTACAATTGGTTTGAGGTTCCGGGTAGGTTTTGAGATGTTTTAGGTTGAAAATCATAGCTGTAGCAGGTCCAGAAGGGTTGCAGGCCTCAGAACTCACCCGCGCGGACCGCACAAAAAGGAGTGCGGCCACGGTATGTGTGGCGCGGACCGCACAAAATGAAGTGCGGCCGCGGTGGTTTTGTGCGGACCGCGGTGCTTTTGCGCGGACCGCGGTGGTTCGGTGCGGACCGCGGAGGCTGAGATCTGAGGGGTACTCTATAAATACGAGGTTTTGGATTTTATTTAATATTTTGACCTAGAGAGCTCGGATTTTGGCGATTTTTCGAATGTTTTTCAAGAAATTCATCGGGGTAAGTGATTCTAACTTAGATTTGGCTAGAGTACATGAATCTATCATTGAATTCATCATTTAATTCATGATTTGGGATGGAATTTGAGAAGAAAATTGTGAAACCTTTCAAAAATATAAATGATGATTTGAAGGACCAAATTGTATCGGAATTAGATAATTTTGGTATGGTTAGACTCGTGAGGGTATGAGGATTCTGAAAATGTAAATTTTACCCGATTTCGAGACGTGGGCCCGGGGCTCGGGTTTTGCTAATTTCAGGATTTTTGATATTTTTCGAATGTTTTCGCTTGGGCTTTGTTCCCTTAGCATATTATGACGTATTCGTTCTGATTTTGGATAGATTCGACGCGCGTGGAGGCCAATTCGAGGGGCAAAGGCGTCGCGAGCTAGAGAATTAGCCGGTTCGAGGTGAGTAATGATTGTAAATGATGTCCTGAGGGTTTGCAACCCCGGATTGCAAATCGTAGTGCTATATTAAGGTGAGACACGCGCTGGGTGATGAGCGTGGGGTCTTTTACTACTGGGGATTGTGACTTGGTCTGTCCCGATTGATGATTTTACCGCGTATATGACTGAAATTTATTTGTTATCATCACGATTTGAGCTGATTGCCATATTTGGGCTTCGTGCCAACTATTTGAACCCTTAGGGGATTTTTATCACTAATTCCTCACTACTTTGACCTATTATTTGAACTCAATCATGTTGATGTTTACTGTTTTACAAACTAAGTCACTTTTACTCAGATTTGAAAACTTATATGATATTTCTAAATGATGCTTGGGGTTCAGAACTGCTGTTTTACTAATGCCCAAGGGGCTTGTGATAATTTTCGGACTGAGTCGAGGGCCATATGTGAGGATATGTTGAGTGATATGAGGCTGAGGGCCTGAGATGCTTTATATGCCACGAGGTGGCTTGAGTGATGTGAGGCCGAGTGCCGAGTGATGTGAGGCCGAGTGATGATGCCA
Organism: Nicotiana tabacum; assembly: GCF_000715075.1. Taxonomy (NCBI): domain Eukaryota; kingdom Viridiplantae; phylum Streptophyta; class Magnoliopsida; order Solanales; family Solanaceae; genus Nicotiana; species Nicotiana tabacum. The sequence continues at coordinate 29,422,281 of NC_134095.1, forward strand.
CGAGGTGGCTTGATATATCGCTTGGGCTGTAAGGGGCCCCTCCGGAGTCTACACACCCACAGTGAGCGCGAGTACCCATTATGATCTAAGAGTGAGCCCGAGGGGCTGATATTGTTCTGAGTGATTGATACTGGGCCCGAGGGGCTGATACTGTACCGAGAGTGAGCCCGAGGGGCTGATACTGTTCTGAGCGATTGATACTGTGCCCGAGGGGCGGATTTCTACTTGTTATTTACCTGTTAAATTACCTATTTTACTTGTTTAAAAAAAGGGATATCATTTGATTTCTTCACTGATTTACTGCTTTAAGTGATTTTACTGCTTAATATGGAATTGCTTTGTGTCTTTACGTGTTTTCATACTTTCAGCCATTATTTATAATTGTTACTCACTGAGTTGGAGTACTCACATTACTCCCTGCACAATATGTGCAGATTCAGATATCGCAGAGTCCGCTCTTGAGTGCTGATTCTCCCAGTTCAGGTAGTGATTCGGAGACTACGAGGTAGCTGTTGGTGTTCGCAGCCCCGTGCCTCCCTTATCTTATCATTTTTATGTTTGTTAGAACTATTGTATCGGATTTAGTGTTCAGTAGACTTGTATCCAGATTTCTTAGTTGCTCATGACTTGTGACACCCCAGTTTGGGCTGTGTCAGAATGGTTCTTACTGAGGTTATCGTCAATTCCGCAAATTACGGATATTATATCATGCTTTAGAACTATTTATGATATTTAACTGTTTAAAAGAGGTGTTCTGTTTGGTCTGGCTGGCCTTGTCTTCACGAGAGGCGCCATCACGACCGGGTTCGGGAATTGGGTCGTGACACACAGTTCATAGACAAACTTAGTAGAGTCTGAGGGATCAGTACGAAGATGTCTGTATTTATCCCCAGAGGCTACATAATTAGGAAAACTTCACATTTGTTCTTTCTTGTCGTGCAGTTCTGTTTCCCAATACTGATTGAATTTCTACTCCGTTCCTTCGCAGATGGCAAGAACACGTTCTTCCTCATCTGTCGCTCAGCAGCCCGAGCCCCCAGCAGCAGCTTCCACTAGGGGCAGAGGGCGAGGTCGTGGCCATGCTAGAGGCCGAGGTAGAGGCAGAGTTCAGCCCCGAGCAGCAGCACCAGTGGCGGAGCCTCAAGTTGATTTTGAGGAGGAGGTTCCGGCCCCAGCAGTTCCAGTGGGCCCAGCTCAGGTCCCAGAGGGGTTTATTGCTACCCTAGTTCTTCAGGACGCTCTAGTCCGATTGGTGGGCCTCATGGAGAGTGTCACCCGAGTAGGTTTGCTTCTTATAGCACTAGCCACTTCTCAGGCTGGAGGAGGGGCTCAGACTCCTACTACACGCACTCCGGAGCAGATAGCTCTCCAGATTCAAACTCCAGCGGTTTAGCCAGTTGGAGCAGTTCAGCCGGGTGCCATAGCTCAGACTGGCGATGGAGCGGCTATGTCCGCCGATGCTTTGTGGAGGCTGGATAGGTTCACCAAGCTCTTCACTACTACTTTCAGCGGTGCTTCTTCTGAGGATCCCCAGGATTTCCTATATAGCTGTCACGAGGTTCTTAGGAACATGGGCATTGTTGAGACCAATGAGGTCAATTTTGCTACATTCCGCTTGTCTGGATCCGCCAAGACTTGGTAGAGGGATTATTGCTTAGCTAGACCAGTCAGGTCGCCATCTTTGACTTGGGAGCAATTTGCAGTATTGTTTCTGGAGAAGTTTCTCCCCGTTACTCAGAGAGAGGCCTATCAGAGGCAGTTTGAGCGCCTCCAATAGGGTTCCATGACGGTCACCCAGTATGAGACCAGGTTCATCGACTTAGCTCGCCATGCTCTTGTCATACTTCCTACCGAGAAAGAAAGGGTGAGGAGGTTTATAGACGGTCTTATTCAGTCGATTCATCTTCAGATGGCCAAGGAGGCCGGGAGTAAGATCACTTTTCAGGAGGCGGCTAATATGGCCCGCAGAGTTGAGATGGTTTTGTCACATGGAGGTGGTCATGGGTCGGATAAGAGGCCCCGTCATTCAGGCAAATTCAATGGTACCTCATCTGGAGGTAGAGATTCATATGGTAGAGGCCATCCTCCTAGGCCCTTTCAGTCAGCTCTTCAGGTTTCTCACAGTGCTTCCAGTAGCCGTGGTCCTCCGATGCAGTATTATGACCAGCTGTCCTTCAGTGCACCACCAACACCTATCAGTGCACCACCGCTTCAGAGTTTTCAGGGTCGTCAGCCCCAGCAGTCGAGAGCTTGTTTTACTTGTGGCGACCTGAGGCACATTGCTAGATATTGCCCTCGAGCTTTGAGCAATTCTCCGCATCAGGGTTCTCGTGCTATGGTTCAGGCACCAGATGTTCCACAGGCCGCCCAGCCAGCTAGAGGTGGGGGTATAGGTGCTAGAGGTAGAGGTAGAGGTCCTAGAGGTGTAGCTCAGGCTGCCAGAGGTGGAGGCCAGCCAGCAGCAGGCTATCCTAGAGAGGTAGTTCAGGGTGGTAGGTCCTAGCCCTGATGTTATGCCCTTCCAGCCAGGCCCGAGGCTGAGTCTTTAGATCAGTGATCACAAGTACGGTTCTGTTTTGTGATAGAGATGCTTCAGTATTATTTGATCCAGGGTCTACATACTCGTATGTTTCATCTTATTTTGCACCGTATCTGGTCATGCCTAATGATTCATTGAGTATTCCTGTTTATGTGTCTACACCAGTGGGTGATTCTATTGTGGTAGATCGAGTCCATCGCTCTTGTGTAGTTGTGATTGGGGGTCTTGAGACTCGTGTAGATTTGTTGCTTCTAGACATGGTCGACTTCGATGTTATATTGGGGATGGACTGGTTATCACCTTACCATGCTATCTTGGACTGTCATGCCAAGACTGCGACCTTAGCTTTGCCGGGTATGCCTCGTTTAGAGTGGAGAGAAACTCCTGGTCATTCTACCTATAGCATTATCTCTTATGTGAAGGCTCGACGTATGGTCGAGAAGGGGTGTTTATCCTATTTGGCTTACGTTCGTGATTCCAGTGCTGAGGTTCCTTCTATTGATTCTGTGCCCATGGTTCGTGAGTTTCCTGAGTTATTCCCTTCAGACCTGCCGGGTATGCCGCCCGATAGGGATATTGACTTTTGCATTGATTTGGCTCCGGGCACTCAACCTATTTCTATTCCTCCATATCGCATGGCCCCACCAGAGTTGAAAGAGTTGAAGGAGCAGTTGCAGGACTTGCTTGAGAAGGGTTTCATTAGACCCAGTGTTTCACCTTGGGGTGCACCGGTTTTGTTTGTTAAGAAAAAAGATGGTTCGATGAGAATGTGCATTGATTACCGGCAGTTGAACAATGTCACCATCAAGAATAAGTATCCACTGCCAAGGATTGACAATTTGTTCGATCAGCTTCAGGGTGCCAAGGTATTTTCAAAGATCGACTTGAGATCTGGCTACCATTAGTTGAGGATTAGGGCATCCGATGTCCCTAAGACAGCTTTCCGCACTCGGTACGGGCATTATGAGTTCTTGGTCAAGTCATTGGGGTTGACAAATGCCCCAGTAGCTCTTATGGGTTTGATGAACCGAGTGTTTAGGCCTTATTTGGACTCGTTCGTGATAGTTTTCATTGATGATATTTTGATATATTCCCGCAGCCAGGAGGAGCACGAGCAATATCTCAGAGTGGTTCTTCTGACTCTAAAGGATAGTCAGTTATATGCTAAGTTCTCGAAGTGTGAGTTCTGGTTGAGTTCAGTTGCATTTCTAGGTCATGTTGTATCAGCAGAGGGTATTTAGGTTGATCTGAAGAAGATTGAGGCAATCAAGAATTGGCCTAAACCAGCATCAGCTACAGAGATTCGGAGTTTCTTGGGATTGACAGGCTATTATCGTTGGTTTGTGGATGGGTTCTCATCTATTGTAGCTCCGATGACCAGGTTGATCCAGAAGGGTGTCTAGTTTAGATGGTCGGACGAGTGTGAGGTGAGCTTTCAGAAGCTCAAGACAACTCTGACTACCGCACCAGTGTTGGTTTTGCCCATAGGTTCAGGGCCTTACACAGTTTATTGCGATGCTTCCCGTATTGGGCTTGGTGTAGTGTTGATGCAGGATGGCAAGGTCATTGCCTATGCTTCAAGGCAGTTGAATATTCATGAGAAGAACTATCCGGTCCATGATTTAGAGTTGGCAACCATTGTTCACGCATTGAAGATTTGGAGGCATTATCTGTATGGCGTGGCATATGAGGTGTTTACTGATCACAAGAGTCTTCAGTATTTGTTCAAGCAAAAGGAGTTGAATTTGAGGCAGAGGAGATGGTTGGAGTTGTTGAAGGATTATGATATCACTATCTTATACCACCCGGGAAAGGCCAACGTGGTGGCCGATGCTCTGAGTAGAAAGTCAGCCAGCATGGGCAGTCTTGCTTATATTCCGGTCAGTGAGAGGCCGCTTGCGTTGGATGTTCAGGCTTTGGCCAATCGATTTGTGAGACTGGATATCTCTGAGCCTAGCCGAGCATTAGCTTGCACGGTCGCTCGATCTTCATTATTGGAGCGTATCCGTGATCAACAGTTTGATGATCCCCATTTGTGTGTTCTTAGAGACACGGTGCAGCGTGGAGGTGCCAAGCAGGTTACCTTAGGTGATGATGGAGTTTTGAGATTGCAGGGGCGAGTTTGTGTGCTTAATGTGGATGGGCTTAGAGAGTTAATTTTAGAGGAGGCCCATAGTTCCTGGTACTCTATTCATCCAGCGCCGCGAAGATGTATCAGATCTACGACAACATTATTGGTGGCATAGAATGAAGAAGGATATTGTTGCATATGTGGCTCGATGTTTGAATTGTCAGCAAGTTAAGTATGAGCATCAGAGGCCTGGTGGATTGTTTCAGAGGATTGAGCTTCCCGAGTGGAAGTGAGAGCGAATCACTATGGACTTCGTTACTGGACTTCCGCTGACTCGGAAGAAGTTTAACGCGGTTTGGGTCATTGTTGATAGGCTGACCAAGTCAGCACATTTCATTCCTGTGGCAGTCTCCTATTCATTCGAGAGGTTACTGAGATCTATATCCGAGAGATTGTTCGTCTTCATGGCGTGCCTGTAACTATCATTTCAGACTGAGGTACGCAGTTTATCTCGCATTTCTGGAGAGCAGTTCAGCAAGAGTTGGGCACTCAGATTAAGTTGAGTACAACATTTCATTCTCAGACGAACGGGCAGTCCGAGCGAACTATTCAGATTTTGGAAGATTTGCTTCGAGCCTGCGTCATTGACTTTGGAGGCTCGTGGAATCAGTTTTTGCCTTTAGCAGAGTTTGCCTACAACTACAGCTACCAGTCGAGTATCCAAATGTCTCCTTATGAGGCTTTGTATGGTAGGCGATGTCGATCTCCGGTTGGATGGTTTGAGCTAGGGGAGGCTCGGTTGTTGGGTACGTATCTAGTTCAAGAGGCCTTGGACAAGGTCAGGATCATTTAGGAGAGTCTTCGTACGGCTCAGTCCAGGCAAAAGAGTTATGAAGACCGCAAAGTTCGAGATGTGGTTTTTATGGTTGGTGAGCGGGTATTGCTCTGAGTGTCGCCTATGAAGGGCGTGATGAGATTCAGGAAGAAGGGAAAGCTTAGCCCTAGGTTCATTGGTCCATTTGAGATTCTTGATCGAGTGGGAGAGGTGGTTTATAGACTTGCATTACCGCCTAGCTTATCATCCGTGCATCCAGTATTTCATGTGTCCATGCTTCGGAAGTATCACGGCGATCCATCCCACGTGTTAGATTTCAGTACTGTCCAGTTGGACAAGGACTTGTCTTATGAGGAGGAGCCGGTGGCTATTCTAGACCGGCAGGTTCGTCAATTGAGATCGAAGAGTTTTCCTTCGGCTCGTGTTCAGTGGAGAGGTCAGCCTCCTGAGGCGTCGACTTGGGAGTCCGAGTTCGACATGCGTAGCCGTTATCCTCATCTTTTTCCCAACTCAGGTACTTCCTTTTTCTGTCCGTTTGAGGATGAACGGTTATTTTAGAGGTGGAGAATGTGATGACCCAAAGGGCCATCACCTGTTTTCAATTGAATTCTGTGCCTCCGAGGCCCTGGAAACCTTATTTAGAGTAGCCTCGATTTGTGTGCGTAGTCCGAGCGCGTAGCCAAAAAGCTTAAATATGAAATTCTGTGAAAAATGTTAAGTCATGACTTTAAAATGAGTTAATTTGACTTCGGTCAACCTTTTGGGTAAACGGACCCATATCCGTGATTCGACGGTCCCGGAGGGTCCATAGGAAAATATGAGACTTGGGCGTATGCCCAGAATCGAATTCCGAGGTCCCAAGCCCGAGAAATGAATTTTTAAGTGAAATTGTTTAAGGAAATTTGAAATGAAAACTGATTAGAAAGCAATGGTATCGGGCCCGTATTTTGGTTCCGGCGGCCGGTACAGGTCTTATATATGAGTTGAGTCATTCCTATGAAAATTTGGTTAAAAACGGACTTAGTTTGACGTGATCCGGACCTTAATTGAGAAATTTGATGTTTAAAAGAGTTTTGAGAAATTTTATTGATCTCAAGGTTTAATTCGATGCTCGTGATGTTATTTTGGTAATTTGATTACATGAATATATCCGTAGGATATTTTTGAGGTTGTGTGTATACTTGGGTTGGAGTTTCGAGGGCTCGGGAGAGTTTCGAGTGGGTTTCGAGATGCCTTATGCTTAGAAAGTCAGATGTTGCAGGTTCAGGAAGTTGCAGTCTCTGAACCCTCTAGTGCTGTCCGCGAGAAATCGTGTGCGACCGCGGAGGGGCCAGCGCGGTTGCGGTCGCTTTTGTGCGGTCCGCAGTAGAGGCTGTGCGGCCACAGTCGCCTTTGTGCGGTCCTGTGACGACCCGGCCCGTTGTCACGTGAGTTACTACCCCATTTCCCACATTTTCTGCTTCTTCATGTTTCGTTATCGGTATTCGGTGTGTTGTGGTTAAATTGGATTGGTTTGGATAGGAAATGAGACACTTAGTCTCTTTAAGGAAAGCTTATTTTGGAAAAGTCTACTGAATGTTGACTATTGAGTTAGAGGGCTCGGATGTGATTTCTGGTGATTTGGTTAGCTTCGGGGGTTGATATGTGGCTTAGGAGTGTGATCGGAATTGATTTTGGAGGTCCGGAGTAGAATTAGGCTTGAATTGGCGAAGTTAGTATTTTTGCGAATTCTGGTTGGTAGGTGAGATTTTGATACGGGGGTCAGAATGGAATTCAGAGAGTTGCAGTAGCTTCGTTTGGTGAGTTTGGATGTGTGTGCAAAATTTCAGATCATTCGGAGGTGTCTTGGTTGGGTTTTCGATCAAATGCGTATTTCGGAAGTTTTTAAGAAATTTAGGCTTGAATCCGATGTAATTTGATGGTTTTGGTGTTTTGATGATTGGAACAAGTTTGAATGATGTTTTAGGATAGGTTGGCACTTTTGGTTGAGGTCCCGGGGGCCTCGGGGTGATATCGGATGGTCAATCGAACCAATCTTGGTTTTTGAAGTTGCAGATTTCAGCTGAGTGTTGCAGAACATTTTTGTTCTCTGCGATCGCAGGAGTGCAATTGCGATCGCATAGAAGGTTTGGGGAAGGCCGTTCTGATTTTTCATTGCGATCACATGAGGAGTAATGCGATCACGTAGTGTTAAATGGACCTGAGGTTCTGAGGGGTACTTTGTTCAATGCGATCGCGGAGTAGTGTATGCGATTGCGTAGGTTTGATTGGTGAAGCAGTGCGATCGCATTTAAGGGGTCGTGTTCGCATAGGACATTTTGGAGGCCTGGAAAAGTTGAGCTATGCAATCGCAGAGGCTTGGATGCGATCACATAGAGTAAAATCTGGGCTGACAGAAGGGTTTTAATAATCATTTCACCCGCGAACCAAGTCCCATTTTCCTTCATTGTTGAGTAACCTTGGGAGCTTTTGACGAGTATTAAGGAGGGTTTTGACTAGGAATCGATTGGAGGTGAATCCTATGGCCTAGAAACGTCATTTAATTGTAGATTCAATATCTAAATTCATGGAAATTTGATTAAAAAGGGAAGGATTAGGGCTTGACTTTTGAAATAGAAATTTGGGGGTTTAAGGGAGCATATGAGCTCGGATTTCGGTAAATTTGATATGTATAGACTCGTGGCGAGATAAGGAATCCGGTGATGTCAATTTTCTGATTTTTCGAGAAGTGGGCTTGGGGCTCGGGTTTTGCCAACTTCGTGATTTTCGATATTTTTCGAGTCTTTTCGATTGGGTTGTATTCCCTTAGCCTATTGTAACGTATTACTGGTGGTTTTGATCAGATTCGACGCTCGAGGAGGTTGATTTGTGAGGCAAGGGAGTAGCGAGGTAGGATTTTGGCCTGCTTGAGGTGAGTAATGGTTATAAATGATGTTCTGAAGGTTTGAAACCCCGGATTTGCACAACGTGGTGCTATGTTGAGATGAGACACACGCTGTATGATGAGCGTGGGGTCTGTTATTACTGGGGATTTAGACTCGGTCCATCCCGTTTGATGACTTTACTGTACTTTTGACTGAGACTTAATTAATATCATTATATTATGGGCTAGTTGCCATGTTTGGGGCCTTGTGCCGATCTGTAGAACCCTTAGGGGGCATTTGTATTAGTTGACCTCACTTTTCTTGTCGAAATCATACCCTCAGTCATGTTCTTAACTGATAAACATAATATGAACCAGCTTTAGAAATTGTTAAATCCTAATGAGAGTAACGTGTGGGTTGAGAACCCCGTCTTATCTTAGTGTGCCCGAAAGGCCAAGTCTATATTGACTGAGAGGGGTCGAGAACCCCATGGTGAGGGTATTTGATATGCTATGGATTGGGTTGCATGCCGCAGCAGTATATATATTTATATATATGGATCGGGTTGCGCGCCGCAGTAGTATACTAGATGGATCGGGCTGCACGCCGCAGTAGTATATTATATGGGTCGGACTGCATGCCACAGTAGTATAGCGCTTGGGCTGAAGGAGCCCCTCCGGAGTCTGCACACCCCCAGTGAGCGCAATCGACTATTCTTGGATTGGGCTGCATGCCGCAGTAGTATATTTATGGATCAGGCTGCGCGCCGCAGTAGTATACTATATGGATCAGGCTACACGCCGCAGCAGTACAAACATGAATTCGGTTATCGTGAGGAGTAAATGAAATGAATACTGGCTTAAAGGACTTTTAACTGACTTCTTCATTCAGTTGCTGTTTTTGATATTCTCACTGTTTTAATATAGAATTGCGTAGTGTTTTATGAGTTCTCTTTCCGTGAGTCATTATTTATTGCTATTACTCACTGAGTTGGAGTACTCACTTTACTCCTTGCACCATGTGTGCAGATACATGTATCCCGGAGGCATAGTTTGAGCTTTCTGCTGTTGTTCAGCTTATTTCGGAGTCATCGAGGTAGCTGCATGGCATCCGCAGGACCCGATTTCTCCCCTTATCCCCTTTATTTTCCGCATTCTAGACAACTCTATGTATAGGTTGCTACACAAATTTGTATTAGAGGCTCTTGGCTCGTGACACCAGATCGGTGGGATTTATATTGATATTTTATGGATTTTCCGTATTGTTTATCTATTGATACAGAGTTATAATCATGTTAATTTGGCATTAAATCCTATTAATTGTTAATGAATTCTACATAAGGGATTGTGAGTGATGAATTGGTCAGGCTTGCCTAGCATCGTGTTGGGCGCCATCACGACCGGGGATTGGGGTCGTGACAAGTTGTTATCAGAGCCTAGGTTACTAGGTCTCGCGAGTCTTGAGTCGGTTTAGTAGAGTCTCCCGGATCGGTACGGAGACGTCTGTACTTATCCTCAGGAGGCTGCAGAACCTGTTAGGAAAATTCCACATTCTTGAAATTCTTGTCGTACGAACTTGTTGATCCGAATACTAAATTTCTCTTTATTCCATTCTCTCATAGATGGTGAGGAATCGAGCTACCGGACGTGCCAGACGACCACCAGTACCACCTACTGAGGCTACTAGAGGCCGTGGACGCAATCGTGGTCGTGGTAGAGGTAGAGCAGTAGGGGCAGCACCTGTGGATCCTTTAGTTGCCCCAGCTCAGGACCAGGCTCCAGCAGTACCAGTGTATGCACCAGCTGTGCCCATTGTGATACCGGGTCTCTAGGAGACATTGGCCCAGATATTGACAGTTTGTACGGGCCTGGCTTAGGTGGTTTCAGCCACCACAGTAGCAGTAGCTACTTCGCAGGCCGGGGGAGGCAATCAGACCCGCTGCTCGCACACCTGAGCAGGTAGTGTACGGATTATAGACTCCAGAGGCACCTCCATCTCAGCCAGTGGTACCCGTTCAGGAGTACAGGGTTCCAATTATGCCAAACGATGAGCAGCGTTGTCTCGAGAGGTTCAGTAGACTTCACCCTCCTTCTTTTAGTGGTTCTCAAGGCGAGGATGCCCAGGGTTTTCTCGACAAGTGTCAGCGTATGCTTCAGACAGTAGGGATTCTTGAGTCCAGCGGTGTGGCTTTTACTACATTTCAGTTTACTGGAGTGGCCTTCACTTGGTGGGATGTGTATGAGCGGCATAGGCCGGCAGGTGCAACACCTTTGACTTGACAGGAGTTCTCCACTCTCTTCTTGGAGAAGTGGATACCGCAGTCTCAGAGGGAAGAGTTGCGTAGACAGTGTGAGTGCTTCGCCAGAGAGATATGACTGTGTCTTAGTATGAAGCGAGATTTTCTAAGTTGGCTCGTTATGCCTCATGGATAGTTCCGACTGATCGGGAGAGGATTAAGAGGTTCGTGGATGGTCTTAATTATCACCTTCGTATTCTGATGACTCGAGAGAGAGTTCTGGGTATTTCCTTCGAGGATGCAATTGATATTGCTCGTGATATTGAGACGGCTCGCCGTTAGGAGAGAGAGGAGAGGGAGCCCAAGAGGCCTCGAGGTTCTGGCAGTTTCAGTGGCACTCTTTCAAGGGGCCAGTTCCAGTAGGGTCAGGGTCGTTCTTTCAGGCCCGCTCAGTCAGCTCGACCTGAGTACCGAGGTGGATCTTCTGGTCGTGGTTATTAGGGTTCTCAGCAGAGTCAGCCATCTCTTAGCGCTCTTCCAGTACAGAGTTTGTCTCGTGCTCCATCTGCTCAGGGTTCTTCCAGGCCGAGTGCATCAGCTAGCCACTCTGGCATGATGGGTTCCCTTCAGTCCCAGTTCCCAGCACCCGGGAGTTGCTATGAGTGTGGAGAGTTCAGGCATATGCGGAGGGAGTGTCCTCGCCGTGCTGCTAGCTCATCTCAGCAGAGGGGTCAGCCCTCGACTTCTGCTCCAGTTACTTCACCACCCGCCCAGCCAGCTAGGGGTGGAGGTCAGGCAGCCAGGGGTTGCCCTAGAGGGGGAGGTCAATCTGGGGGTGGTCAGGCCCGTTTCTATGCACTCCCAGCAGACCCGACGCCATTGCTTCGGATGTTGTCATTACAGGTATTGTTTCAGTCTGCCACAGAGATGCCTTTGCATTATTTGATCTCGGTTCCACCTATTCCTATGTGTCTTCATATTTTTTTCATCATTTGGGTACAACCCGAGGATGTCTTGCCTTACCTGTTCATGTATCTACCCCGGTGGGTGATACCATTGTTGTAGACCATGTATATCGGTCGTGTTTGGTGACTATTGGGAGTCTGGAGACCCGAGTAGATCTATTGCTATTGAGCATGGTGGATTTTGATGTCATTTTAGGCATGGATTGTCTATCCCCGTGTCGTGCTATTCTAGACTGTCATGCTAAGACAGTCACTTTGGCTATACCGGGTTGTTCCGAGGATCGAGTGGCGTGGCATGACTGACTATGTGCCTAGCAAGGTGATTTCTTTTCTAAAGGCCCAGCGTATGGTTGGTAAAGGTTGTCTATCATATTTGGCTCTTGTGAGGCATGTTGGAGTTGAGACTCCTAGCATTGATTCGGTTCCAGTTGTGAGGGAGTTTCCCGATGTGTTTCCTATAGACCTGCCGGGCATGCCACCGGACAGGGACATTGATTTTGGTATTGACCTAGTGCCGGGCACTCAGCCCATTTCCATTCCTCCATATCGTATGGCACCGGAAGAGTTGAAAGAACTAAAGGATCAGCTTTAGGAACTCCTGGATAAGGGGTTCATTCGGCCTAGTGTGTTACCGTGGGGTGCACCAGTTCTATTTGTGAAAAAGAAAGATGGCACAATGAGAATGTGCATTGACTACAGGCAATTGGACAAAGTAATAGTGAAGAACAAGTATCCCCTGCCCCGTATCGATGATTTATTTGACCAGCTTCAGGGGGCAAGGGTATTCTCCAAGATTGATCTCCGTTCAGACTATCACCAGTTGAAGATCAAGGATTAAGATATTATGAAGACTGCTTTCAGGACTAGATATGGGCTCTATGAGTTTCTTGTTATGTCCTTTGGGCTGACTAATGCCCCAGCCGCATTCATGCATTTGATGAACAGTGTATTTCGGCCATATCTGGATTCATTCGTGATTGTTTTTATTGATGATATATTGGTGTACTCGCGTAGCCAGGAGGAGCACGCACAACATTTGCGAGTGGTATTACAGAGATTGAGGGAGGAGAAGCTTTATGCAAAGTTCTCCAAGTGTGAGTTTTGGCTTGGGTCAGTGGCTTTCTTAGGTCATGTGGTGTCTAGCGAGGGTATTAAGGTCGACCCGAAGAAGATAGAGGCGGTACAGAGTTGGCCTAGACCGACCTCAGCCACAGAGATTCGTAGTTTCCTCGGTTTGGTGGGTTATTATCGCCGATTCGTTCAGGGTTTTTCATCTATTGCCTCGCCCTTGACCAAGTTGACGCAGAAGGGTGCTCCGTTTGTATGGTCGGACGAGTGCGAGAAGAGCTTTCAGAAGCTCAAGACAGCTTTGATCACAGCTCCGGTATTGGTGTTACCATCAGCTTCAGGTTCTTATATCGTCTATTGTGACGCTTCAAGAGTTGGGATTGGCTGTGTGTTGATGAAGGAGAGTAGAGTGATTGCATATGCTTCTTGTCAGTTGAAGCCCCACGAGAAGAACTACCCTGTTCATGACTTAGAGTTGACTGCCATAGTTTATTCTTTGAAGATTTGGAGGCACTATTTATATGGCGTATCTTGTGAGGTATTCACCAATCATCGCAGTCTTCAACATTTGTTCAAGAAAAAGGATCTTAATTTGAGGTAGCGGAGGTGGCTTGAGTTGCTCAAGGATTATGATATTACCATTTTGTATCACCCCGGGAAGGCCAATGTGGTGGCCGATGCGTTGAGCTGGAAGGCGGTTAGCATGGGGAGTTTGGCGTACATTCTAGTTAGGGAGAGGCCCTTTGCAGTTGATGTTCAGGCTTTGGCCAATTAGATGGTGAGATTAGACATTTCAGAGCCTAGTCGGGTGTTGGCTTGTGTGGTTTCTCGGTCTTCCTTGTATGACCGCATCATAGAGCGCCAGTATGATGATCCACATTTTCTTGTCCTTAAGGACATTGTTCAGCATGATGATGCCAAGGATGTGACCATTGATGGTGATTACGTGTTGAGGATGCAGGGCGGGATTTGCGTGCCCAATGTGGATGGGCTTCGGGAGTTGATATTGGAGGAGGCCCACAGCTCGCGATATTCCATCCATCCAGGTGCCGCGAAGATGTATCAGGATTTGAGGCAGCACTACTGGTGGAGAAGGATGAAAAAGGATATAGTAGGGTATGTGGCTTGGTGTCTCAACTGTCAACAGGTAAAGTACGAGCATCAGAGACCGGGTGGCGTACTTCAGCGGATGATTATTCCTGAGTGGAAGTGGGAGAGAGTTACTATGGATTTTGTGAGTGGTCTTCCTCAGACTTTGAAGAAGTTTGATTCGATTTGGGTGATTTTGGACAGGCTGACCAAGTCCGCGCACTTCATTCCAGTATGTACTACCTATTCTTTGGAGCGGCTAGCAGGGATCTTTATCCGGGAGATTGTCCAATTGCATGGGGTTCCAGTGTCTATTATCTCAGATAGGGGTACTCAGTTTACTTCGCAGTTTTGGAGAGCCGTGTAGAGAGAGTTGGGTACTTAGGTAGAGTTGAGCACAGCGTTCATCCTCAGACGGATGTACAATCCGAGCGCACCATTCAGATACTGGAGGGCATGTTGCGCGCCTGTGTTATTGATTTCGGAGGTTCTTGGGATGAGTTTCTACCGCTTGCAGAGTTTGCCTACAACAACAGCTATCAGTCCAGCATTCAGATGGCACTATATGAGGCCTTGTATGGGAGACGGTGTAGATCTCTAGTTGGTTGGTTCGAGCCTTGTGAGGCTAGGATATTGGGAACAGACTTGGTTCAGGATGCCTTAGAGAAAGTGAAGGCGATTCAGGAAAGACTTCGTACAGCTCCGTCACGTTAGAAGAGTTATGCGGACTGGAAGGTTCGAGATGTGTCCTATATGGTTGGTGAGAAGGTCTTGCTGAAGGTTTCGCCCATGAAGGGTGTTATGAGGTTTGGGAAGAAAGGCAAGTTGAGTCCGCGGTTCATTGGGCCTTTTGAGGTACTTAGGAGGATTGGGGAGGTGGCTTATGAGCTTGCCTTGCCACCCAGCTTGTCGAGCGTTCATCCGGTATTCCATGTTTCTATGCTCCGGAAGTATGTTGGGGATCCGTCTCATGTTTTAAACTTCAGTGTGGTCTAGCTGGATGATGATTTGACCTACGATGTGGAGCCAGTGGCTATTTTGGGTCGTCAGGTTCGGAGATTGAGATCAAAGGATATCGCTTCGGTGAAGGTGCAGTGGAGAGGTCGGCCCATGGAGGAGGCTACTTGGGAGACCGAGCGGGAGAATGCGGAGCAGATATCCTCACCTGTTTGAGGCTCCAGGTATGTTTCTTGACCCACTCGAGGATGAGCGTTTATTTTAGTTGGGGAGGATGTGACGACCCGGCCCGTCATCACGTGAGTTACTGCCCCGTTTCCCCCATTTTATGCTTCTTCATGTTTCGTTATCGGTATTCGGTGTGTTAGGGTTAAATCGGATTGGTTTGGATAGGAAATGAGACACTTAGTCTCTTTAAGGAAGGCTTGTTTTGGAAAAGTCAACCGGATGTTGACTATTGAGTTAGAGGGCTCGGATGTGATTTCCGGTGATTCGGTTAGCTTCGGGGGTTGATATGTGGCTTAGGAGTGTGATCAGAATTGATTTTGGAGGTCCGGAGTAGAATTAGGCTTGAATTGGCGAAGTTAGTATTTTGGCGAATTCTGGTTGGTAGGTGAGATTTTGATACGGGGGTCGGAATGGAATTCAGAGAGTTGCAGTAGCTTCGTTAGGTGATTTTGGATGTGTGTGCAAAATTTCAGATCATTCGGAGGTGTCTTGGTTGGGTTTTCGATCAAATGCGTATTTCGGAAGTTTTTAAGAAATTTAGGCTTGAATCCGATGTAATTTGATGGTTTTGGTGTTGTTTGTGGTGTTTTGATGATTGGAACAAGTTTGAATGATGTTTTAGGATAGGTTGGCACTTTTGGTTGAGGTCCCGGGGGCCTCGGGGTGATTTCGGATGGTCAATCGGACCAATCTTGGTTTTTGAAGTTGCAGATTTGTGCTGAGTGTTGCAGAACTTTTTTGTTCTCTGCGATCGCAGGAGTGCAATTGCGATCGCATAGAAGGTTTGGGGAAGGCCGTTCTGATTGTTCATTGCGATCGCATGAGGAGTAATGCGATCGCGTAGTGTTAAATGTACCTGAGGTTCTGAGGGGTACTTTGTTCAATGCGATCGCGGAGTAGTGTATGCGATCGCGTAGGTTTTATTGGTGAAGCAGTGCGATCGCGGAGTAGTGTATGCGATTGCGTAGGTTTGATTGGTGAAGCAGTGCGATCGCATTTAAGGGGTCGTGTTCGCATAGGACATTTTGGAGGCCTGGAAAAGTTGAGCTATGCAATCGCAGAGGCTTGGATGCGATCACATAGAGTAAAATCTGGGCTGACAGAAGGGTTTTAATAATCATTTCACCCGCGAACCAAGTCCCATTTTCCTTCATTGTTGAGTAACCTTGGGAGCTTTTGACGAGTATTAAGGAGGGTTTTGACTAGGAATCGATTGGAGGTGAATCCTATGGCCTAGAAACGTCATTTAATTGTAGATTCGATATCTAAATTCATGGAAATTTGATTAAAAAGGGAAGGATTAGGGCTTGACTTTTGAAATAGAAATTTGGGGGTTTAAGGGAGCATATGAGCTCGGATTTCGGTAAATTTGATATGTATAGACTCGTGGCGAGATAAGGAATCCGGTGATGTCAATTTTCTGATTTTTCGAGAAGTGGGCTTGGGGCTCGGGTTTTGCCAACTTCGTGATTTTCGATATTTTTCGAGTCTTTTCGATTGGGTTGTATTCCCTTAGCCTATTGTAACGTATTACTGGTGGTTTTGATCAGATTCGACGCTCGAGGAGGTTGATTTGTGAGGCAAGGGAGTAGCGAGGTAGGATTTTGGCCTGCTTGAGGTGAGTAATGGTTATAAATGATGTTCTGAAGGTTTGAAACCCCGGATTTGCACAACGTGGTGCTATGTTGAGATGAGACAAACGCTGTATGATGAGCGTGGGGTCTGTTATTACTGGGGATTTAGACTCGGTCCATCCCGTTTGATGACTTTACTGTACTTTTGACTGAGACTTAATTAATATCATTATATTATGGGCTAGTTGCCATGTTTGGGGCCTTGTGCCGATCTGTAGAACCCTTAGGGGGCATTTGTATTAGTTGACCTCACTTTTCTTGTCGAAATCATACCCTCAGTCATGTTCTTAACTGATAAACATAATATGAACCAGCTTTAGAAATTGTTAAATCCTAATGAGAGTAACGTGTGGGTTGAGAACCCCGTCTTATCTTAGTGTGCCCGAGAGGCCAAGTCTATATTGACTGAGAGGGGTCGAGAACCCCATGGTGAGGGTATTTGATATGCTACGGATCGGGCTGCACACCGCATCAATATATATATTTATATATATGGATCGGGCTGCGCGCCGCATCAGTATACTATATGGATCAGGCTGCACGCCGCAGTAGTATATTATATGGGTCGGACTGCACACCGCAGTAGTATAGCGCTTGGGCTGAAGGAGCCCCTCCGGAGTCTGCACACCCCTAGTGAGCGCAGTCGACTATTCTTGGATCGGGCTGCACGCCACAGCAGTATATATATATAGATCGGGCTGCGCGCCGCAGCAGTATACTATATGGATCGGGCTGCACGCCGTAGCAGTACAAACATAAATTTGGTTATCGTGAGGAGTAAATGAAATGAATACTGGTTTAAAGGACTTTACTGACTTCTTCATTTAGTTGTTGTTTTTGATATTCTCACTGTTTTAATATAGAACTGCGTAGTGTTTTACGAGTTCTCTTTCTGTCAGTCATTATTTATTGCTATGACTCACTTAGTTGGAGCACTAACTTTACTCCCTGCACCATGTGTGTAGATACAGGTATCCCGGAGGCATAGTTTGAGCTTTCTGCTGCTGTTCAGCTTATTCCGGAGTCATCGAGGTAGCTGCACGGCGTCCGCAGGACCCGATTTCTCCCCTTATCCCCTTTATTTTCCACATTCTTGACAACTCTATGTATAGGTTGCTACACAGACTTGTATTAGAAGCTCTTGGCTCATGACACCAGATCGGTGGGATTTATATTGATATTTTATGGATTTTCCGTACTGTTTATCTATTGCTACAGAGTTATAATCATGTTAATTTGGCATTAAATCCTATTAATTGGTAATGAATTCTACATAAGGGATTGTGAGTGACGAATTAGTCGGGCTTGCCTAGCATCCTGTTGGGCGCCATCACGACCGGGGATTGGGGTCGTGACAGGTCCGCACAGGGTGCTGAACTGTAGGTCTTCAGGGAGGCCTGTGCGGCCATGGTCCATTTGATGCGGTCCGCACAGGGGGTCTGAGAGGGGTCTGAGAGGGGGTCTCAACGAAATCGAAATGTGTCTCTAATCACGGGTACATTGACTGTGACGTGGTATGAGATGCATTTCCATGACGTTGCAAATTCCTTTAAAAAAAATAAGGATGAGACGAGCCTCGCCGAGTAAAAACACAAATTGCGGGGCCCTCAGTAAATACTTTGTTTAAAATTACTTAGAATTCAGGAGGGTCGTTTAGCGAACTTCACGGCCTCCGCAAAATAATAACGCGATAGTCTCTTTAGGCGCGTGTTTAATAATTTACTTTCTTAAACTTGGGTGTGCATTTCATGCGACCCAAATCCAAATCCTAAAACATCAAATAAAATATGTTTCGGGTTGTGGGTGCATTTCATGTGACACAGTCCAAAGATATATTTTAAGCGATGTTCACATTCCTAAAAAATAAATAATAATAAAGCGGTTAAAAGATAAATTTGCACATAAGTTCATATTGTATTAAAAATCAGATAAATAAGCCGAATATAACAGTTGAGCGACCGTGCTAGAACCACGGAACTCGGGAATGCCTAACACCTTCTCCCGGGTTAACAGAATTCCTTATCCGGATTTCTGGTACGCAGACTATAATATAGAGTCATTATTTTCCTCGATTCGGGATTAAAATTGGTGACTTGGGACACCCTAAATCTCCCAAGTGGCGACTCTGAAATAATTAAACGAATCCCGTTTTCGATTGTCCTTTAATTGGAAAAAACTCCCCTGCGCCCCATCGGGCGCGGAAAAAGGAGGTGTGACAGCTCTGGAATTCCCTATGTCCCCCATGCCACATTTTTGAAAATATAATAAATATAAAAAATAAAATATATATGTATATATGTATATATATAAAAAAAAAACGTTGAAAAATTCAAAAAAAAAAAAAAAAGATTTTGTATGTTTTCATCATCATCCACAAGTTAGAAATAGTGGAAAAGAGGAAAAAATAACAGTTTATAAATGTGAAAAAACAAATGTCCAAGTAGTGTCGGAACTCTGCCGAATTTTTGAGAAAATAAGGAAAATATGTCTTATTAGTTAGTTTTATTAACAACAAAGGAAAAGTAGAAAAAACCATCATTGTTTGGTTTTGTTTTTCAAAAAAAAATAGTTTGTCTTGCCATAAAAAAAAAAGTAAAAAAGAGTCTTGTTTTGAAATGGGTTTTTATTTATTTATTTGTTTATGAAAATACCAAAATAAAAATAAAAAATAAATAAAATAGTTTGTTTTTTTTTAAAAAAATGGTTTGTTATTAGTTGCAAATATATATATATATATATATAAATCCAAAGGTTTTTCATTATCTCCTAAAATGTGTATAAATCTTTATTTTTGTTGCAAAAATGTTTGTCTTGCAAAGTCTAGAAAAGTTCTTCAAAACAAATAATCCAAAAATATTTTCCATTATTAACTTCTTTCTAGTTGTTTCTTTAAAAAATAAAATAAAAAAAAAATATAAAAAATATATAATATATAAAAAAAACAAATCCGGAAATATTTTGATTCTTCTTTCAAAAATTGAAAAGAAAATTCAAAATTCAAAAAAAAAACATTTGAGAAGCATTTCTTTTATCAAAAGCGAAATTCCGAAAAATATTTTCTTCTTCTTCTTTAGAATAAAAAAAAAGAGCAAATGAAAATTCCAAAATATATCTTAGAAGTGTTTCTTTTAAAAAGAAAATCAATCAAAAAAAATGCTTCCTTTCTTCTTTTAAAGTAGTTCTTTTGACCGAACTACGCGGGTTTGATTCTCACCGGATGTGAGATACGTAGGCAACCCTCATCGGGTCCAACCCCACCTTCTCAAAAAAGAAGGAATGTTTTATGTTTTTCGTTAATTTGTTTGTTTGTTATGAGTAAAAAATAATAGTCTATTTGATTGTTGTGGGAAAAATAATAAAAACAAAAAAAAAATATAGAAAATGGAAAAGGGTCCTCTCAAAAATAGTTTATTCGCCCGAACTACGCGGGTTTGATTCTCACCGGATGTGAGATACGTAGGCAACCCTCATCGGGTCCAACCCCACCTTTTGCTGAAATAGCCAAAAATTAAAAATTTTAATCTTGTCATAAGTAAGTCGGGTGATGTCCAACCCACCTTTTGCTAAAAAGCCAAAAACAAATTTTGCTAAAAATATCCAAAAATATATGTCAAATTTTAATTTTGTCATAAAGAAGTCGGGTGAAGCTGTTTTATCAAGACATAGCCGAATGTTCCCGAAAGGGACGCCGGAAGGCTGACTTTGCATAAACAGCCACCTTTGGGTCATGTTTAGGATTTTGGTCTAGTTGACCCACACAGCCTTAAAAAAGCTTCGTCCCCGAGACGCTGAAGGGCTGTTTTGCAACACCAAGTTTTATCATAATTTGAAAAAAAAAACAAAGAGTCGACGGTCAAGTGAATACCGTTCAAAATTTGTCATAATAAGCCGAGCCAGCTTCGGCCGCGTCTTAAACCGTTCTTGCCAAAATAGCCTTAGAGTATCTTTCAGTTGTCGAAAGGTTATTTTCGTAAAAGAATGGACAAGTTTGTAAAGTGTCAAAAATAATCCTCCCCGGCCTCAAAATTCATGTGAAATTTGGAAGGGGCCACATTTGCAAAAATAACCATTTGGTTGCATTTGTCGAACAGAGAAAGGGAGCTGGAATCTTGTTTATTTCTGCCAATCTTTTGATTAGAACATGCAGTTTGTTTGATTTTCAAGTTTGCGGGTCATCTTTAAATCCTTGAAACCCAGTTTGTTCTAATATGAAAATTGAAAAATGTTTACTGTTGTTTATCTTTTATTGGCCCGAACTACGCAAGGTCTGATTCATGCGGGGTCATAATACGTAGGCAATCTCCATGAAAAAAGAAATGAAAAAAAAAACGAAAAAGAAATGAAAAAAAAATGAAAAAAAAGAGAATGAAAAAAAAGAATGAAAAAGAAAAAGCGGAAAAAAAGAGAAAAAAAAAGAAAAACATCGAAAAAGAAAAAGAAAAAAAAGATGTTGTTAATAATGAGGACCGACTGAGTCCATTCTAACCTGTTTGTTTCGCAAATAAAGTTAAGGTGGTTGGTTTGTGGTAAGCCGGACAATGACACCCAGAATCCTTTACTTGCACCTCATGATGCACACTCTGCGAGGATCAGGCATGATGACAGAAGCATTCGAATCCTGTTGGAAACTTGTTGACGGAGATTGATGATATTGAAGCTGGTAATGGTCTTGACAGTATTGCTGCGAAGCTCAGTGGCTAAGATGCCAGTTTTGATAAAGTGGGAGCACGCTCCGTTCCTTGGATTAGCAAAAGAGAAGCTGGTGGTGGCTTATTTTGTTGTCATTTCTGTTGTCCGGATTATTCTTAGAGTTGTAATCCGAATATTTTCTGGCGTCAAACCTTCTTATCTTTCCATTTTGTCATAGCAGTTTGTTTAAATTTTGTCCAGTTTGTGTTAGGATTTTATTCTGGCTGTTTGTTTGTTTTATTATTCAAACCATTTCGCCGGTAGTCTAATACAAAGCCGGTCTTTTGTTAGTTCCAGTCGTCTTTTCGTTTAGTCCTTTTATCATTTCGCTCAATGCCGATTCTAGGGACATGACATGCGCACCCAGTTTGGGCCTAATCTTAAAAGTTAATCATAAAATCCCAGAAAGGCGACCAAACCATTTAAAGGAAATAAGAACGGTTTGGGATTATTTGAAGCCCGAGTCATGTGGAACTGGGGCAAGTTAAGCACAAAGAAAACCGTTAAAAGCAAGGTTCGCAAAATTGGCATGAGGGTCGGTCATGATAATGAGAGTGTCGCCCAACGGTGCTTAGAAATGACAAAGGAAAAATAAAATGTTTAACATAATTGTCAAGTCCAGCACCATCAGAAGAGACTACAAATTTAAAGTGTGTTGTTTGCACTTGGCATGTTTTGAAGACTGGAATGACGAAGGCATTTTGTTCTGCTACCCAAACACTTTATCCTTCGTTACCCCTTTTGAGCCTTATTTATTTTCTTTCATACCCCTCGTTCGGAGTTAGTAGCAACGAATAAAATACGCAAGCATGGCGGGTAAGAGAAAAGAAAGAAAAGAAAACAACAAAATAGGAAAAGAAGAATGAAAGAAAAAGAGAAAAAAAAACGACGAAAGAAAATGAGAAAAGAAAAAGAGAAAAGAAAAATGATAACAAAAAGCAAAAAAGGGAAAGTCAAATGAAAAAGAGGAATTGGGAACTACGTTTGACCTGATTCCTCAAAGAGGATACGTAGGCGCTTCACGACTCGGTCATAGTTTTGAAAAATGAAAAAAAATCAATTAAAATATCCCCAAGCAGGAAACTGGGGCAAAAAGTTGCGTTTGATGTGAATAAATCTAATTCCGAAGGTTGTAACTAATAACCCAAAATTCATATATTTTTGAGCCTTTTATACCCTTTCTTTCTAGCCTATCCAAAACCCACATTACGGTCCAAAGAAAGACCTTCTGATCAGTCTTCAAAAGATGCCAAGTCAGACAAATGAAGAGTCTTACCGGCGAACATAACATTCTGTTCCACAACAGAAAGGACTCTAATCTCCAGCAGAAAGAGTCGTACCGGCGACACTCCAAATCCCCAGCTGGAAAGTGATACAAATGAGAGAGTCTTATCGGTGAAAACCTTCACAGGCACCATAAGGCGATGAAAGCTGAGAGAAAACCAAAATGAGAGAGACTTGATAGTGAAAACCCTTCGGGCACTACAAGTCGAATAAGATTGAGAATCAGAGGGGGAATCGCCAATGGAAGATCTTAAAAGATGATTGACGGCAGAGGATAGGCCACATACGCATGTCATGGCCATTAGAGTCGGTATCTGCGTTTGATAGGTTTTTATTTATAGTTTCTTTTGTAAAAGAGTCATCGTTTCCTTTGTCTTTTATTTTGTTTATGTTATCTTTCTCCTTTCATAAAAAATCTCCCCAATAGAGTCTGTCCGGTCAGAACAAGTATGAAATGGCTTCAAAATATGCCATCAGCTTTCCAAGATGAGATCTGACTAGTATATCCAAATGGTATAGTCAGCAAGGAACAAGCGCGAGACCAGTGTCAATAAAGATATCCCCAGCAAAGGGAATTAACAAAAGGATTGACGAGCATCAAGAGGGATATCCTTGCCAAAACCAAGGTTATAAACCTCAAAGACAAGGCCCGTGAACAGAGCAAGGAGAGCAGTGAGCATGATTTGGCGAAATCAATGCTAGACTAAAAGGTCGGGGAAATGCCAGTTTCCAAGCTATGCCACAAAAGAAGAGGGATATCCCCCAGGAGGAAGGGATTATCCCCAGCACATAATATCATCCCCAACAAGTTGTGCAACGCAAAGCAAGGAAGGAAAAAGGAAAAGCCATCCCGTTGGGAGTATCACAACCAACCACCATGTTTTAAACTAACAAATTTTGTCTGATTTGAAACAGGTAAAGGAAATGGCATTGAGGCAGAAACACATGCCACAAGGGATATTATCAAACTGGGGCAGAAAATTTTCCTTCCATTTAGAAAATTTTCTGGAAGTCAGGTACCCCCAGCTGATAACATTTTACCCCCCAACAGGTAAGTAAATCAAGGAAGGTATTCTTTGAAGGGAGAAGCTATGCAAAAACAAAACAAAAATAAAAAAGGGAATAAAAAAAAAAGAATAATAATAAAAATGGGGAAGGTAGAAAAGGAAAAGTTCATCCCAATCCCCAGCAAGTATTCGAGGTAAGACATTTTCAAGTCTTAAAGATCTGTTGGGTTAATCCGCCCTCAAATAGGATCTGTTGGGTTAATCCGCCCTCAAATAGGATATTTTGGGTTCATCCGCCCTCGAATAGGATTTGTTGGGTTCATCCGCCCTCGAATAGGATATTTTGGGTTCATCCGCCCTCGAATAGGATATTTTGGGTTCATCCGCCCTCGAATAGGATATTTTGGGTTCATCCGCCCTCGAATAGGATATTTTGGGTTCATCCGCCCTCGAATAGGATATTTTGGGTTCATCCGCCCTCGAATAGGATATTTTGGGTTCATCCGCCCTCGAATAGGATATTTTGGGTTCATCCGCCCTCGAATAGGATATTTTGGGTTCATCCGCCCTCGAATAGGATATTTTGGGTTCATCCGCCCTCGAATAGGATATTTTGGGTTCATCCGCCGTCGAATAGGATATTTTGGGTTCATCCGCCCTCGAATAGGATATTTTGGGTTCATCCGCCCTCGAATAGGATATTTTGGGTTCATCCGCCCTCGAATAGGATATTTTGGGTTCATCCGCCCTCGAATAGGATATTTTGGGTTCATCCGCCCTCGAATAGGATATTTTGGGTTCATCCGCCCTCGAATAGGATATTTTGGGTTCATCCGCCCTCGAATAGGATATTTTGGGTTCATCCGCCCTCGAGTAGGATATTTTGGGTTCATCCGCCCTCGAATAGGATATTTTGGGTTCATCCGCCCTCGAATAGGATATTTTGGGTTCATCCGCCCTCGAATAG
Organism: Nicotiana tabacum; assembly: GCF_000715075.1. Classification (NCBI taxonomy): domain Eukaryota; kingdom Viridiplantae; phylum Streptophyta; class Magnoliopsida; order Solanales; family Solanaceae; genus Nicotiana; species Nicotiana tabacum. The sequence goes on from NC_134095.1 coordinate 29,446,714, forward strand.
GATATTTTGGGTTCATCCGCCCTCGAACAGGATATTTTGGGTTCATCCGCCCTCGAACAGGATATTTTGGGTTCATCCGCCCTCGAACAGGATATTTTGGGTTCATCCGCCCTCGAACAGGATATTTTGGGTTCATCCGCCCTCGAACAGGATATTTTGGGTTCATCCGCCCTCGAACAGGATATTTTGGGTTCATCCGCCCTCGAACAGGATATTTTGGGTTCATCCGCCCTCGAACAGGATATTTTGGGTTCATCCGCCCTCGAACAGGATATTTTGGGTTCATCCGCCCTCGAACAGGATATTTTGGGTTCATCCGCCCTCGAACAGGATATTTTGGGTTCATCCGCCCTCGAATAGGATATTTTGGGTTCATCCGCCCTCGAATAGGATATTTTGGGTTCATCCGCCCTCGAATAGGATATTTTGGGTTCATCCGCCCTCGAATAGGATATTTTGGGTTCATCCGCCCTCGAATAGGATATTTCGGGTTCATCCGCCCTCAAATAGGATATGTTGGGTTCATCCGCCCTCAAATAGGATATGTTGGTTTCAGTCTTTTATTTTAAGTGTTGAAGTTTGGAGCCCGCCCAGATAACAGAGGCATAAATTCAGTCTTTACTTTTCAAGTGTTGAAATTGGGAGCCCGCCCAGATAATAGAGGCATACATTCAGTTTTACTTTTAAGTGTTGAAGTTGGGAGCCCGCCCAGATAACAGAGGCATACATTCAGTCTTTTTATTTTCAAGTGTTGAAGTTGGGAGTCCGCCCAGATAACAGAGGCATACATTCAGTTTTTACTTTCAAGTGTTGAAATTGGGAGCCCGCCCATAATAACAGAGGAATACATTCAGTCTTTTATTTTAAGTGTTGAAATTGGGAGCCCGCCCAGATAACAGAGGCATACATTCAGTCTTTTTATTTTTTAAGTGTTGAAATTGGGAGCCCGCCCAGATAACAGAGGCATACATTCAGTTTTTACTTTCAAGTGTTGAAATTGGGAGCCCGCCCATAATAACAGAGGAATACATTCAGTCTTTACTTTCAAGTGTTGAAATTGGGAGCCCGCCCAGATAACAGAGGCATAAATTCAGTCTTTTTATTTTTAAGTGTCGAAGTTGGGAGCCCGCCCAGATAATAGAGGCATACTTTCAGTCTTTTATTTTAAGTGTTGAAATTGGGAGCCCGCCCAGATAACAGAGGCATACATTCAGTCTTTTTATTTTTTAAGTGTTGAAATTGGGAGCCCGCCCAGATAACAGAGGCATACATTCAGTTTTTACTTTCAAGTGTTGAAATTGGGAGCCCGCCCATAATAACAGAGGAATACATTCAGTCTTTACTTTCAAGTGTTGAAATTGGGAGCCCGCCCAGATAACAGAGGCATAAATTCAGTCTTTTTATTTTTAAGTGTCGAAGTTGGGAGCCCGCCCAGATAATAGAGGCATACTTTCAGTCTTTTATTTTAAGTGTTGAAATTGGGAGCCCGCCCAGATAACAGAGGCATACATTCAGTCTTTTTATTTTTTAAGTGTTGAAATTGGGAGCCCGCCCAGATAACAGAGGCATACATTCAGTTTTTACTTTCAAGTGTTGAAATTGGGAGCCCGCCCATAATAACAGAGGAATACATTCAGTCTTTAATTTTAAGTGTTGAAATTGGGAGCCCGCCCAGATAACAGAGGCATACATTCAGTCTTTTATTTCAAGTGTTGAAATTGGGAGCCCGCCCAGATAATAGAGGCATACATTCCACGTCTTTACCCATAGGAGATGCATTTCCTCCTAAGTTCAGTTTTACCATAGGAGACGCACTTCCTAGGTTCAGTTTCACCATAGGAGACGCACTTCCTAAAGCAAGTTTCATCAATAGGAGACGCACTTCCTAGGTTCAGTTTCACCAATAGGAGACGCACTTCCTAAAAATATTTCACCAGTAGGAGACGCACTTCCTAAGCAAGTTTCACCAGTAGGAGACGCACTTCCTAAGCAGTTTCACCAATAGGAGACGCACTTCCTAAGATATGTTTCACCAGTAGGAGACGCACTTCCTAAAGTTCAGTTTCACCATAGGAGACGCACTTCCTAGAGCAAGCTTCACCAATAGGAGACGCACTTCCTAAGCGAGTTCCACCATAGGAGACGCACTTCCTAAGTTCATTTCACCCATAGGAGACGCACTTCCTAAGTTCAGTTCTACCAATAGGAGACGCACTTCCTAAGTTTATTGTACCCATAGGAGACGCACTTCCTAAGTTTATTGTACCCATAGGAGACGCACTTCCTAAGTTTATTGTACCCACAGGAAACGCACTTCCTCAAAGTTGAGTTTTACCCATAGGAGATGCATTTCCTCCTAAGTTGTCTTGAAAAAAAAAAAAAAGAGAAAGAAAAAAAAAGAGTCATTTTCCTAAACCCAGGCGCCCACCTGTATAACGAGAGGAATACATTCCAGTTTTTATTTCAAGTGTTGAAATTGGGAGCCCGCCCAGATAACAGAGGAATACATTTCAGTCCTTACATTTCAAGCATTGAAATTAGGCGCCCACCTGTATAACAAGGGAATACATCCTAGTCTAGTGTTTAGTTCACTCTCAGCACTGCATCAGTAGTATCAATGAGTTACAATTTTGCTAATGACTCACAAACTTTCCCAGTGCAAACTGGGTTAGGAAATTTTGTTTATTTTGTTTGTTTTGATTGTCAGGGGCCTGCCTGTAGAGCAGAAGATTGTTATATGTCAAAGATTGAAGAAGTTAGGGGTCCGCCTGTAGAACAGCGGGATCATTCAAAGTCAAGCCGTAACCCATTGGAAGGCAGGAAGCTACAACAAAAATCCCCAGCACTCAATCCAAGATAGAAGCAACAAGAATCTCGCCCCAAGAATGCGAGTCAACAGTCTGAGAGGGTCAACAAAAGCTAGTCACAAAAACAAAACAAAAAAAAAGGGAAGAAAAAGAAAAAGAGAAAAATGAATGAATCCGAAGCACGGATGTGGAGAACAAATGTGGTCTGCTCAAGAACTAGCGCCTACATCTAGCAAGTATCAAGATTCAAATCCAAAGTCTGTATGAAGCACCATTCAAGACTCAAGACCAAGTTTCAGAAGACTTAAGAGATAGGAATCCTTGTAACTAGTAGCTGATAGGCTTAGTTAGTCTTTTTCAGTTTTCATTTTTGTTGTAATGACAGGACCGCGGACCGGAACCTCAACGGAACGGCACCTCGATCGGCTCTTCACCTCGGTACACTTCACTATCTCTCTCATTTCCGAACTACACGTGGCCTGATTCCTGTATAACCAAGGATATGTAGGCAGCTCGGATACCAGGGCTCGGTCACATTCCCTCCCTTTCCTGAAGTGTAGTCCGTCCAAGTAATGGTCGGGTCAAAAACACGGCTAGTCGTTCTTTGTCGGAAAACTCTTCGTGTTTCCAGTCAAAGAGGGGCAGCTGTAAGCACGTGATTTTTGACCCTCCCCGAGAATTTTCACATCTTTAGCATGAATATGTGAAATTGGGTCTAGTATAGCTATTTTAACTATTTTTACTTTATTTCGTTGCAAAAAGAAAATTTCAAAAAAAAAATATATATATAAATTTTAGTTTATGTATTTCTCATAAACTTGAAAAATACAAAAATTGCACTTTATTTTTGTACTTTATATAATTTCGAAAAAATACAAAAATAATAATTCTATTAAAGTTTTATAGGCATTTTTAACTTTGAAAAATACAAAAATATTACCTCATATTTTATCTTAATATTTAAAACGAAAATTACAAAAAAAAAATAGTTTTATTAATATTTTGTAGCTATTTTAAACCTTGAAAAATATTTAAAAAAGATAAGTTTTGTTTAAATACTAATCTTATTTTTGGTAGTTATTTTACTTACATAGGACTAGTTAAGCAACGTGTTCCTATTTTTCGGGTCCGGGCAAAAGAATAATATTCGGGTTTAAACTACCCGGTTTTAGGCCTAATTTTCGGACCTAGCCCATAATAAACCGTGTCCAGGACACGTGGGGAACCCCACCACGCGTGGGGGACATATGCCTCGAACCCCACCACGCGTGGGGCTCATTTTCATGGGCATTGAAACACGGACAAAATTTAAAAAGAGGGGGGACCAACGAAAGGACTTGGAATTTGAAAAAGAGGGGACTTTGGAAATCTTAAACAAAGAAAAGAACGGGCAGGAGGACTTTGGGACTTTTGAAAATTTTTGAAAGGGGGGACCACTGTTCACCTTTCTTCTTGATAAAGAAGAAAGAAACTGGACGACCCCTCCCGTCGTCAACCTTCGCACCACCTCCCACGTCCAAAAACTCCAGTCGAACCCCGTCTCCGCCATAACCACCAGCTCCATCGCCCCCCTCCACTCCAAACACCACCCCAAACAGCTCCCCCCAGCTCCTCACCTCCTGCCCAAACTCCATCTCCATCCCATCGACCACCCGCCAGCAGACCCCTCCATTGTTCGAGCTTCTTCTTCCTAAAGAAGAAGAAGCAGAAAACCTAAAACCATCATCCAAAACCACCGGTAAACCCCCCACGTACCAGCTCCAGTCCGTCGACCCACCAGCTCCTCACCACAACCCAACACCACGACCAACAGTTTTCCCCGTCGTCAAGTCCGCCATTTTCAGTCCGCCATTTCCAGTCCAAGGTCATCGACCTCCAAGCAGTCGTAACTGCGTTTCGCGAGCAGTTGTGGGTCGCTGCGACCCCGCCTTGCCGAGTTTTCTGTTTTCCGTCGAGGTCCGGTACGTCGAGGTGCTGTCCGAGGTTCCGTCGTTGTTCTTCGTTCAGAGAGGTCCGGCTTGAGTTCCGTCGGAATCGTGTTTGTCGTTCTAGGATTGTCGAGGTTCGAAGGTCGGTGTTCTTCGTCCTTTGTTTCGTTTCATTCATTTTTTTGCATATTATGGTTCAAGGCAATAAATGAGAATATTCGATATATATGAATGTCAACAATGCAATTTTTGTTGTTGTGTTAAAAATGTTTATGTTATGTTTAGTTACTGCATGTTTAAAGTAAATGTGAGCATATGAACGAGGTTATCCTATTTTTCATTTTTACCATGGATATTATTACCTGTTAGAATTGTTTTTTTTTCGTTTAATCTCGGATGGCTTCACTAGTAGGAAATCGTAGTTGTTTTAAGTTTGCTCTTAAAAAGTAAAAATGAGACGAGCCCCGCAAAAAAAAAAATAAAAAAAAAATAAAAAGAAAAAATGCACAAGCCGCGGGGCCCTCTAAATGTATATGTTAAATACTTAGATTCCGGGACGGGCCGTTTAGCAAGTTTCACGGCCCTACCCCAAAATAATAATGCGCTAGTTGCTTTAGGCGCGCCTTTAATAATGTTATCTCCCTAAACTCGGGTGCACATTTATGTGACCCAAATCCAAATCTCAACGAAATCGAAATGTGTCTCTAATCACGGGTACATTGACTGTGACGTGGTATGAGATGCATTTCCATGACGTTGCAAATTCCTTTTAAAAAAATAAGGATGAGACGAGCCTCGCCGAATAAAAACACAAATTGCGGGGCCCTCAGTAAATACTTGTTTAAAATTACTTAGAATTCAGGAGGGTCGTTTAGCGAATTTCGCGGCCTCCGCAAATAATAACGCGATAGTCTCTTTAGGCGCGTGTTTAATAATTTACTTTCTTAAGCTCGGGTGTGCATTTCATGCAACCCAAATCCAAATCTCAAAACATCAAATAAAATGCGTTCCGGATTGTGGGTGCATTTCATGTGACGCAGTCCAAAGACGTGTTTTAAGCGATGTTCCCATTCTCCTAAAAACAATAATAGTAAAGCGGTTAAAAGATAAATTTGCACATAAGTTCATATCGTATTAAAAATCAGATAAATAAGCCAAATATAACAGTTGAGCGACCGTGCTAGAACCACGGAACTCGGGAATGCCTAACACCTTCTCCCGGGTTAACAGAATTCCTTATCTAGATTTCTGGTACGCAGACTGTAATATAGAGTCATTATTTTCCTCGATTCGGGATTAAAATTGGTGACTTGGGACACCCTAAATCTCCCAAGTGGCGACTCTGAAATAATTAAACGAATCCCGTTTCGATTGTCCTTTAATTGGAAAAACTCCCCATGCGCCCCCGGGCGCGGAAAAAGGAGGTGTGACAGCTCTGGCGACTCTGCTGGGGAGGTTCTGAGGGTCGTTTGGCTGGTGGTTTGTTGACGGTGGTATTTGACGACGGGCTGGGCAGTAGGGTCGACGGAACTGGAGGTTGACGATGGTGGTTATGGCGTCGTTTGGTGATGGCGATGCAGTAGAGTCGACTGGTTTGGGTAGTGGTCGACGGAGGGCTGGAGGTTGACGATGGTGGTTATGGCGTCGTTTGGTGGTGGCGATGCCGTAGAGTCGACTGGTTTGGGTAGTGGTCGTGAGCAGTTGACGGAGTTGGAGGGGACGGGTGGTGTTGGGTGACGATGGTGGAGTCCGGGATGGTTTAAGGGAGGGGTTGTGACGGGGAGTGTGAGCGTGGGGAGGGAGGTCCGGTGGTCCAAGCTTTGCCGTAGGTTTTTTTTTCTCTTTCTTCGTTTTAAGAAGAAAGAGGAACAGTAGCTTCCAAAACCAAATTTTCAAAGTCCGTTTTTTTCAATTCAAAAAAATCCCCCTGCCTTTTGGCTTTCGTCCGTGTTTTGTAATGCTTTGCCCATGAAAATGAGCCCCACGCGTGGTGGGGTTCGAGGCATATGTCCCCCACGCGTGGTGGGGTTCCCCACGTGTCCTGGACACGGTTTATTATGGGCTCGGTCCGAAAATTAGGCCTAAAACCGGGTAGTTTAAACCCGAATATTATTCTTTTGCCAGGACCCGAGAAATAGGAACACGTTGCTTAACTAGTCCTATGTAAGCAAAATAACTACCAAAAATAAGACTAGTATTTAAACAAAACTATATCTTTTTTAAATATTTTTTCAAGATTTAAAATAGCTACAAAATATTAATGAAACTATTTTTTGTAATTTTCGTTTTAAATATTAAAGACAAAATATAAAGTAATATTTTTTGTATTTTTCCAAAATTAAAATGACTACAAATCATTAATAGAATTATATTTTTTTTGTAATTTTCGAATTTTATATAAAGTACCAAAATAAAGTACAATTTTTGTATTTTTCAAGTTTATGAGAAATACATAAACTAAAATTTATATATATATTTTTTGAAATTTTTCTTTTTGCAACGAAATAAAGTAAAATAGTTAAAATAGCTATACTGGATCGAATTTCACATATTCATGCTAAAAATGTGAAAATTCTCGGGGAGGGTCAAAAATCACGTGCTTACAGCTGCCCCTCTTTGACTGGAAACACGAAGAGTTTTCCGACAAAGAACGACTAGACGTGTTTTTGACCCGACCATTACTTGGACGGACTACACTTAAGGAAAGGGAGGGATTGTGACCGAGCCCTGGTATCCGAGCTGCCTACATATCCTTGGTTATACAGGAATCAGGCCAAGTGTAGTTCGGGATATGAGAGAGATAGTGAAGTGTACCGAGGTGAAGAGCCGATCGAGGTGCCGTTCCGTTGAGGTTCCGGTCTGCGGTCCTGTCGTTACAACAAAAATGAAAACTGAAAAAGACTAACTAAGCCTATCAGCTACTAGTTACAAGGATTCCTATCTCTTAAGTCTTCTGAAACTTGGTCTTGAGTCTTGAATGGTGCTTCATGCAGACTTTGGATTTGAACCTTGATACTTGCTAGTTGTAGGCGCTAGTTCTTGAGCAGATCACATCTGTTCTCCACTTCCGTGCTTTGGATTCAATCATTTTTTCTTTTTCTTTTTCTTTTTTTTCTCTTTTTTTTTTCTTTTTGTGACTAGCTTTTGTTGACCCTCTCAGACTGTTGACTCGCATACTTGGGGCGAGCTTCTTGTTGCTTCTATCTTGGATTGAGTGCTGGGGATTTCTGTTGTAGTCCTTCTGCTTTTACCACAAACTCCGTTCTACAGGCGGGTCCCTGACAATCAAAACAAACAAAACAAACAAAATTTCCTAACCCAGTTTGCATTGGGGAGGTTTGTGAGTCGTTAGCAAAATCGTAGCCCACTGATACTACTGATGCAGTGCTGAGAGTGAACTAAACACTAGATTAGGATTTATTCCCTTGTTATACAGGTGGGCGCCTAACTTCAATGCTTGAAATGTAAGGACTGAAATGTATTCCTCTGTTCTATGGGCGGGCTCCCAACTTCAACACTTGTAATGAAAAAGACTGAAATGTATTCCTCTCATTACACAGGTGGGTGCCTGGAACATGAAATGCAAATACTGAAATGTGTTCCTCTCGTTATTCAGGTGGGCGCCTGGGTTCAACAAAATGTATTCCTCTCGTTATACAGGTGGGCGCCTAACTTCAATGCTTGAAATGTAAGGACTGAAACCAACATATCCTATTTGAGGGCGGATGAACCCAACAGATCCTATTTGAGGGCGGATGAACCCGACATATCCTATTTGAGGGCGGATGAACCCAACAGATCCTATTTGAGGGCGGATGGACCCGACAGATCCTATTTGAGGGCGGATTCACCCAAAATATCGTGTTCGAGGGCGGATTCACCCAAAATATCGTGTTCGAGGGCGGATTCACCCAAAATATCGTGTTCGAGGGCGGATTCACCCAAAATATCGTGTTCGAGGGCGGATTGAACCCAAAATATCCTGTTCGAGGGCGGATGAACCCAAAATATCCTGTTCGAGGGCGGATGAACCCAAAATATCCTGTTCGAGGGCGGATGAACCCAAAATATCCTGTTCGAGGGCGGATGAACCCAAAATATCCTGTTCGAGGGCGGATGAACCCAAAATATCCTGTTCGAGGGCGGATGAACCCAAAATATCCTGTTCGAGGGCGGATGAACCCAAAATATCCTGTTCGAGGGCGGATGAACCCAAAATATCCTGTTCGAGGGCGGATGAACCCAAAATATCCTGTTCGAGGGCGGATGAACCCAAAATATCCTGTTCGAGGGCGGATGAACCCAAAATATCCTGTTCGAGGGCGGATGAACCCAAAATATCCTGTTCGAGGGCGGATGAACCCAAAATATCCTGTTCGAGGGCGGATGAACCCAAAATATCCTGTTCGAGGGCGGATGAACCCAAAATATCCTGTTCGAGGGCGGATGAACCCAAAATATCCTGTTCGAGGGCGGATGAACCCAAAATATCCTGTTCGAGGGCGGATGAACCCAAAATATCCTATTCGAGGGCGGATGAACCCAAAATATCCTATTCGAGGGCGGATGAACCCAAAATATCCTATTCGAGGGCGGATGAACCCAAAATATCCTATTCGAGGGCGGATGAACCCAAAATATCCTATTCGAGGGCGGATGAACCCAAAATATCCTATTCGAGGGCGGATGAACCCAAAATATCCTATTCGAGGGCGGATGAACCCAAAATATCCTATTCGAGGGCGGATGAACCCAAAATATCCTTTTCGAGGGCGGATGAACCCAAAATATCCTGTTCGAGGGCGGATGAACCCAAAATATCCTGTTCGAGGGCGGATGAACCCAAAATATCCTGTTCGAGGGCGGATGAACCCAAAATATCCTGTTCGAGGGCGGATGAACCCAAAATATCCTGTTCGAGGGCGGATGAACCCAAAATATCCTGTTCGAGGGCGGATGAACCCAAAATATCCTGTTCGAGGGCGGATGAACCCAAAATATCCTGTTCGAGGGCGGATGAACCCAAAATATCCTGTTCGAGGGCGGATGAACCCAAAATATCCTGTTCGAGGGCGGATGAACCCAAAATATCCTGTTCGAGGGCGGATGAACCCAAAATATCCTGTTCGAGGGCGGATGAACCCAAAATATCCTGTTCGAGGGCGGATGAACCCAAAATATCCTGTTCGAGGGCGGATGAACCCAAAATATCCTGTTCGAGGGCGGATGAACCCAAAATATCCTGTTCGAGGGCGGATGAACCCAAAATATCCTGTTCGAGGGCGGATGAACCCAAAATATCCTGTTCGAGGGCGGATGAACCCAAAATATCCTATTCGAGGGCGGATGAACCCAAAATATCCTATTCGAGGGCGGATGAACCCAAAATATCCTATTCGAGGGCGGATGAACCCAAAATATCCTATTCGAGGGCGGATGAACCCAAAATATCCTATTCGAGGGCGGATGAACCCAAAATATCCTATTCGAAGGCGGATGAACCCAAAATATCCTATTCGAGGGCGGATGAACCCAAAATATCCTATTCGAGGGCGGATGAACCCAAAATATCCTATTCGAGGGCGGATGAACCCAAAATATCCTATTCGAGGGCGGATGAACCCAAAATATCCTATTCGAGGGCGGATGAACCCAAAATATCCTATTCGAGGGCGGATGAACCCAAAATATCCTATTCGAGGGCGGATGAACCCAAAATATCCTATTCGAGGGCGGATGAACCCAAAATATCCTATTCGAGGGCGGATGAACCCAAAATATCCTATTCGAGGGCGGATGAACCCAAAATATCCTATTCGAGGGCGGATGAACCCAAAATATCCTATTCGAGGGCGGATGAACCCAAAATATCCTATTCGAGGTCGGATGAACCCAAAATATCCTATTCGAGGGCGGATGAACCCAAAATATCCTATTCGAGGGCGGATGAACCCAAAATATCCTATTCGCCTGGCTTCAACAACAACTTTGAAAATAAAATCCTATTCGAGGGCGGATGAACCCAAAATATCTTGTTCGAGGGCGGATGAACCCAAAATATCCTGTTCGAGGGCGGATGAACCCAAAATATCCTGTTCGAGGGCGGATGAACCCAAAATATCCTGTTCGAGGGCGGATGAACCCAAAATATCCTGTTCGAGGGCGGATGAACCCAAAATATCCTGTTCGAGGGCGGATGAACCCAAAATATCCTGTTCGAGGGCGGATGAACCCAAAATATCCTGTTCGAGGGCGGATGAACCCAAAATATCCTGTTCGAGGGCGGATGAACCCAAAATATCCTGTTCGAGGGCGGATGAACCCAAAATATCCTGTTCGAGGGCGGATGAACCCAAAATATCCTGTTCGAGGGCGGATGAACCCAAAATATCCTATTCGAGGGCGGATGAACCCAAAATATCCTATTCGAGGGCGGATGAACCCAAAATATCCTATTCGAGGGCGGATGAACCCAAAATATCCTATTCGAGGGCGGATGAACCCAAAATATCCTATTCGAGGGCGGATGAACCCAAAATATCCTATTCGAAGGCGGATGAACCCAAAATATCCTATTCGAGGGCGGATGAACCCAAAATATCCTATTCGAGGGCGGATGAACCCAAAATATCCTATTCGAGGGCGGATGAACCCAAAATATCCTATTCGAGGGCGGATGAACCCAAAATATCCTATTCGAGGGCGGATGAACCCAAAATATCCTATTCGAGGGCGGATGAACCCAAAATATCATATTCGAGGTCGGATGAACCCAAAATATCCTATTCGAGGGCGGATGAACCCAAAATATCCTATTCGAGGGCGGATGAACCCAAAATATCCTGTTCGAGGGCGGATGAACCCAAAATATCCTATTCGAGGGCGGGTGAACCCAATATATCCTGTTCGAGGGCGGATGAACCCAAAATATCCTGTTCGAGGGCGGATGAACCCAAAATATCCTATTCGAGGGCGGATGAACCCAAAATATCCTATTCGAAGGCGGATGAACCCAAAATATCCTATTCGAGGGCGGATGAACCCAAAATATCCTATTCGAGGGCGGATGAACCCAAAATATCCTATTCGAGGGCGGATGAACCCAAAATATCCTATTCGAGGGCGGATGAACCCAAAATATTCTATTCGAGGGCGGATGAACCCAAAATATCCTATTCGAGGGCGGATGAACCCAAAATATCCTATTCGAGGGCGGATGAACCCAAAATATCCTATTCGAGGGCGGATGAACCCAAAATATCCTATTCGAGGGCGGATGAACCCAAAATATCCTATTCGAGGGCGGATGAACCCAAAATATCCTGTTCGAGGGCGGATGAACCCAAAATATCCTGTTCGAGGGCGGATGAACCCAAAATATCCTGTTCGAGGGCGGATGAACCCAAAATATCCTGTTCGAGGGCGGATGAACCCAAAATATCCTATTCGAGGGCGGATGAACCCAAAATATCCTGTTCGAGGGCGGATGAACCCAAAATATCCTGTTCGAGGGCGGATGAACCCAAAATATCCTGTTCGAGGGCGGATGAACCCAAAATATCCTGTTCGAGGGCGGATGAACCCAAAATATCCTGTTCGAGGGCGGATGAACCCAAAATATCCTGTTCGAGGGCGGATGAACCCAAAATATCCTATTCGAGGGCGGATGAACCCAAAATATCCTATTCGAGGGCGGATGAACCCAAAATATCCTATTCGAGGGCGGATGAACCCAAAATATCCTATTCGAGGGCGGATGAACCCAAAATATCCTATTCGAGGGCGGATGAACCCAAAATATCTTATTCGAGGGCGGATGAACCCAAAATATCCTATTCGAGGGCGGATGAACCCAAAATATCCTATTCGAGGGCGGATGAACCCAAAATATCCTATTCGAGGGCGGATGAACCCAAAATATCCTATTCGAGGGCGGATGAACCCAAAATATCCTGTTCGAGGGCGGATGAACCCAAAATATCCTGTTCGAGGGCGGATGAACCCAAAATATCCTGTTCGAGGGCGGATGAACCCAAAATATCCTGTTCGAGGGCGGATGAACCCAAAATATCCTGTTCGAGGGCGGATGAACCCAAAATATCCTGTTCGAGGGCGGATGAACCCAAAATATCCTGTTCGAGGGCGGATGAACCCAAAATATCCTGTTCGAGGGCGGATGAACCCAAAATATCCTGTTCGAGGGCGGATGAACCCAAAATATCCTGTTCGAGGGCGGATGAACCCAAAATATCCTGTTCGAGGGCGGATGAACCCAAAATATCCTATTCGAGGGCGGATGAACCCAAAATATCCTATTCGAGGGCGGATGAACCCAAAATATCCTATTCGAGGGCGGATGAACCCAAAATATCCTATTCGAGGGCGGATGAACCCAAAATATCCTATTCGAGGGCGGATGAACCCAAAATATCTTATTCGAGGGCGGATGAACCCAAAATATCCTATTCGAGGGCGGATGAACCCAAAATATCCTATTCGAGGGCGGATGAACCCAAAATATCCTATTCGAGGGCGGATGAACCCAAAATATACTATTCGAGGGCGGATGAACCCAAAATATCCTATTCGAGGGCGGATGAACCCAAAATATCCTATTCGAGGGCGGATGAACCCAAAATATCCTATTCGAGGGCGGATGAACCCAAAATATCCTGTTCGAGGGCGGATGAACCCAAAATATCCTGTCGAGGGCGGATGAACCCAAAATATCCTGTTCGAGGGCGGATGAACCCAAAATATCCTGTTCGAGGGCGGATGAACCCAAAATATCCTGTTCGAGGGCGGATGAACCCAAAATATCCTGTTCGAGGGCGGATGAACCCAAAATATCCTGTTCGAGGGCGGATGAACCCAAAATATCCTATTCGAGGGCGGATGAACCCAAAATATCCTGTTCGAGGGCGGATGAACCCAAAATATCCTATTCGAGGGCGGATGAACCCAAAATATCCTATTCGAGGGCGGATGAACCCAAAATATCCTTAAGACTTGAAGATGTCTTACCTTGAATACTTGTTGGGATGAATTTTCCCTTTCTACCTTCCCCATTTATTTATATATTTTTTTTTCTATTTATTATTATTATTATTATTTGTTGGGGAATTCTTTACTTACCTGTTGGGGATAAAATGTTATCAGCTGACTTCCAGAAAATTTTCTAAATGGAAGGAAAATTTTCTGCCCCAGTTTGATAATATCCCTTGTGGCACGCAGTTTTGGCATCAATGCCATTGCCGTTACCTGCTTCAAATCAAACAAAATTTTGTTAGTTTTAAAACGCGGTGGTGAGTGGTCGTGCCACTCCTGCTGGGGATGGTTTCTCCTTTCCTCTCTCCCCCGCTTTGTGCTTCATTACACTATCAAACTTGCTGGGTGATAGAGATGCTTCAGTATTATTTGATCCAGGGTCTACATACTCGTATGTTTCATCTTATTTTGCACCGTATCTGGTCATGCCTAATGATTCATTGAGTATTCCTGTTTATGTGTCTACACCAGTGGGTGATTCTATTGTGGTAGATCGAGTCCATCGCTCTTGTGTAGTTGTGATTGGGGGTCTTGAGACTCGTGTAGATTTGTTGCTTCTAGACATGGTCGACTTCGATGTTATATTGGGGATGGACTGGTTATCACCTTACCATGCTATCTTGGACTGTCATGCCAAGACTGCGACCTTAGCTTTGCCGGGTATGCCTCGTTTAGAGTGGAGAGGAACTCCTGGTCATTCTACCTATAGCATTATCTCTTATGTGAAGGCTCGACGTATGGTCGAGAAGGGGTGTTTATCCTATTTGGCTTACGTTCGTGATTCCAGTGCTGAGGTTCCTTCTATTGATTCTGTGCCCATGGTTCGTGAGTTTCCTGAGTTATTCCCTTCAGACCTGCCGGGTATGCCGCCCGATAGGGATATTGACTTTTGCATTGATTTGGCTCCGGGCACTCAGCCCATTTCTATTCCTCCATATCGCATGGCCCCACCAGAGTTGAAAGAGTTGAAGGAGCAGTTGCAGGACTTGCTTGAGAAGGGTTTCATTAGACCCAGTGTTTCACCTTGGGGTGCGCCGGTTTTGTTTGTTAAGAAAAAAGATGGTTCGATGAGAATGTGCATTGATTACCGGCAGTTGAACAATGTCACCATCAAGAATAAGTATCCACTGCCGAGGATTGACAATTTGTTCGATCAGCTTCAGGGTGCCAAGGTATTTTCAAAGATCGACTTGAGATCTGGCTACCATTAGTTGAGGATTAGGGCATCCGATGTCCCTAAGACAGCTTTCCGCACTCGGTACGGGCATTATGAGTTCTTGGTCAAGTCATTGGGGTTGACAAATGCCCCAGTAGCTCTTATGGGTTTGATGAACCGAGTGTTTAGGCCTTATTTGGACTCGTTCGTGATAGTTTTCATTGATGATATTTTGATATATTCCCGCAGCCAGGAGGAGCACGAGCAATATCTCAGAGTGGTTCTTCTGACTCTAAAGGATAGTCAGTTATATGCTAAGTTCTCGAAGTGTGAGTTCTGGTTGAGTTCAGTTGCATTTCTAGGTCATGTTGTATCAGCAGAGGGTATTTAGGTTGATCTGAAGAAGATTGAGGCAATCAAGAATTGGCCTAAACCAGCATCAGCTACAGAGATTCGGAGTTTCTTGGGATTGACAGGCTATTATCGTTGGTTTGTGGATGGGTTCTCATCTATTGTAGCCCCGATGACCAGGTTGATCCAGAAGGGTGTCTAGTTTAGATGGTCGGACGAGTGTGAGGTGAGCTTTCAGAAGCTCAAGACAACTCTGACTACCGCACCAGTGTTGGTTTTGCCCATAGGTTCAGGGCCTTACACAGTTTATTGCGATGCTTCCCGTATTGGGCTTGGTGTAGTGTTGATGCAGGATGGCAAGGTCATTGCCTATGCTTCAAGGCAGTTGAATATTCATGAGAAGAACTATCCGGTCCATGATTTAGAGTTGGCAACCATTGTTCACGCATTGAAGATTTGGAGGCATTATCTGTATGGCGTGGCATATGAGGTGTTTACTGATCACAAGAGTCTTCAGTATTTGTTCAAGCAAAAGGAGTTGAATTTGAGGCAGAGGAGATGGTTGGAGTTGTTGAAGGATTATGATATCACTATCTTATACCACCCGGGAAAGGCCAACGTGGTGGCCGATGCTCTGAGTAGAAAGTCAGCCAGCATGGGCAGTCTTGCTTATATTCCGGTCAGTGAGAGGCCGCTTGCGTTGGATGTTCAGGCTTTGGCCAATCGATTTGTGAGACTGGATATCTCTGAGCCTAGCCGAGCATTAGCTTGCACGGTCGCTCGATCTTCATTATTGGAGCGTATCCGTGATCAACAGTTTGATGATCCCCATTTGTGTGTTCTTAGAGACACGGTGCAGCGTGGAGGTGCCAAGCAGGTTACCTTAGGTGATGATGGAGTTTTGAGATTGCAGGGGCGAGTTTGTGTGCTTAATGTGGATGGGCTTAGAGAGTTAATTTTAGAGGAGGCCCATAGTTCCTGGTACTCTATTCATCCAGCGCCGCGAAGATGTATCAGATCTACGACAACATTATTGGTGGCATAGAATGAAGAAGGATATTGTTGCATATGTGGCTCGATGTTTGAATTGTCAGCAAGTTAAGTATGAGCATCAGAGGCCTGGTGGATTGTTTCAGAGGATTGAGCTTCCCGAGTGGAAGTGAGAGCGAATCACTATGGACTTCGTTACTGGACTTCCGCTGACTCGGAAGAAGTTTAACGCGGTTTGGGTCATTGTTGATAGGCTGACCAAGTCAGCACATTTCATTCCTGTGGCAGTCTCCTATTCATTCGAGAGGTTACTGAGATCTATATCCGAGAGATTGTTCGTCTTCATGGCGTGCCTGTAACTATCATTTCGAACTGAGGTACGCAGTTTATCTCGCATTTCTGGAGAGCAGTTCAGCGAGAGTTGGGCACTCAGATTAAGTTGAGTACAACATTTCATTCTCAGACGAACGGGCAGTCCGAGCGAACTATTCAGATTTTGGAAGATTTGCTTCGAGCCTGCGTCATTGACTTTGGAGGCTCGTGGAATTAGTTTTTGCCTTTAGCAGAGTTTGCCTATAACTACAGCTACCAGTCGAGTATCCAAATGTCTCCTTATGAGGCTTTGTATGGTAGGCGATGTCGATCTCCGGTTGGATGGTTTGAGCTAGGGGAGGCTCGGTTGTTGGGTACGTATCTAGTTCAAGAGGCCTTGGACAAGGTCAGGATCATTTAGGAGAGTCTTCGTACGGCTCAGTCCAGGCAAAAGAGTTATGAAGACCGCAAAGTTCGAGATGTGGTTTTTATGGTTGGTGAGCGGGTATTGCTCTGAGTGTCGCCTATGAAGGGCGTGATGAAATTCAGGAAGAAGGGAAAGCTTAGCCCTAGGTTCATTGGTCCATTTGAGATTCTTGATCGAGTGGGAGAGGTGGTTTATAGACTTGCATTACCGCCTAGCTTATCATCCGTGCATCCAGTATTTCATGTGTCCATGCTTCGGAAGTATCACGGCGATCCATCCCACGTGTTAGATTTCAGTACTGTCCAGTTGGACAAGGACTTGTCTTATGAGGAGGAGCCGGTGGCTATTCTAGACCGGCAGGTTCGTCAATTGAGATCGAAGAGTTTTCCTTCGGCTCGTGTTCAGTGGAGAGGTCAGCCTCCTGAGGCGTCGACTTGGGAGTCCGAGTCCGACATGCGTAGCCG
The DNA here is from genome assembly GCF_000715075.1 of Nicotiana tabacum. Classification (NCBI taxonomy): domain Eukaryota; kingdom Viridiplantae; phylum Streptophyta; class Magnoliopsida; order Solanales; family Solanaceae; genus Nicotiana; species Nicotiana tabacum. The sequence continues at coordinate 29,464,197 of NC_134095.1, forward strand.
TTATCCTCATCTTTTTCCCAACTCAGGTACTTCCTTTTTCTGTCTGTTTGAGGATGAACGGTTATTTTAGAGGTGGAGAATGTGATGACCCAAAGGGCCATCACCTGTTTTCAATTGAATTTTGTGCCTCCGAGGCCCTGGAAACCTTATTTAGAGTAGCCTCGATTTGTGTGCGCAGTCCGGGCGCGTAGCCAAAAAGCTTAAATATGAAATTCTGTGAAAAATGTTAAGTCATGACTTTAAAATGAGTTAATTTGACTTCGGTCAACCTTTTGGGTAAACGGACCCATATCCGTGATTCGACGGTCCCGGAGGGTCCATAGGAAAATATGAGACTTGGGCGTATGCCCAGAATCGAATTCCGAGGTCCCAAGCCCGAGAAATGAATTTTTAAGTGAAATTGTTTAAGGAAATTTGAAATGAAAACTGATTAGAAAGCAATGGTATCGGGCCCGTATTTTGGTTCCGGCGGCCGGTACAGGTCTTATATATGAGTTGAGTCATTCCTATAAAAATTTGGTTAAAAACGGACTTAGTTTGACGTGATCCGGACCTTAATTGAGAAATTTGATGTTTAAAAGAGTTTTGAGAAATTTTATTGATCTCAAGGTTTAATTCGATGCTCGTGATGTTATTTTGGTAATTTGATTACATGAATATGTCCGTAGGATGTTTTTGAGGTTGTGTGTATACTTGGGTTGGAGTTTCGAGGGCTCGGGTGAGTTTCGAGTGGGTTTCGGGATGCCTTATGCTTAGAAAGTCAGATGTTGCAGGTTCAGGAAGTTGCAGTCTCTGAACCCTCTAGTGCGGTCCGCGAGAAATCGTGTGCGACCGCGGAGGGGCCAGCGCGGTTGCGGTCGCTTTTGTGCGGTCCGCAGTAGAGGCTGTGCGGCCACAGTCGCCTTTGTGCGGTCCTGTGACGACCCGGCCCGTTGTCACATGAGTTACTACCCCGTTTCCCACATTTTCTGCTTCTTCATGTTTCGTTATCGGTATTCGGTGTGTTATGGTTAAATTGGATTGGTTTGGATAGGAAATGAGACACTTAGTCTCTTTAAGGAAGGCTTATTTTGGAAAAGTCTACCGAATGTTGACTATTGAGTTAGAGGGCTCGGATGTGATTTCTGGTGATTTGGTTAGCTTCGGGGGTTGATATGTGGCTTAGGAGTGTGATCGGAATTGATTTTGGAGGTCCGGAGTAGAATTAGGCTTGAATTGGCGAAGTTAGTATTTTTGCGAATTCTGGTTGGTAGGTGAGATTTTGATACGGGGGTCGGAATGGAATTCAGAAAGTTGCAGTAGCTTCGTTTGGTGAGTTTGGATGTGTGTGCAAAATTTCAGATCATTCGGAGGTGTCTTGGTTGGGTTTTCGATCAAATGCGTATTTCGGAAGTTTTTAAGAAATTTAGGCTTGAATCCGATGTAATTTGATGGTTTTGGTGTTTTGATGATTGGAACAAGTTTGAATGATGTTTTAGGATAGGTTGGCACTTTTGGTTGAGGTCCCGGGGGCCTCGGGGTGATATCGGATGGTCAATCGAACCAATCTTGGTTTTTGAAGTTGCAGATTTCAGCTGAGTGTTGCAGAACATTTTTGTTCTCTGCGATCGCAGGAGTGCAATTGCGATCGCATAGAAGGTTTGGGGAAGGCCGTTCTGATTTTTTATTGCGATCACATGAGGAGTAATGCGATCACGTAGTGTTAAATGGACCTGAGGTTCTGAGGGGTACTTTGTTCAATGCGATCGCGGAGTAGTGTATGCGATTGCGTAGGTTTGATTGGTGAAGCAGTGCGATCGCATTTAAGGGGTCGTGTTCGCATAGGACATTTTGGAGGCCTGGAAAAGTTGAGCTATGCAATCGCAGAGGCTTGGATGCGATCACATAGAGTAAAATCTGGGCTGACAGAAGGGTTTTAATAATCATTTCACCCGCGAACCAAGTCCCATTTTCCTTCATTGTTGAGTAACCTTGGGAGCTTTTGACGAGTATTAAGGAGGGTTTTGACTAGGAATCGATTGGAGGTGAATCCTATGGCCTAGAAACGTCATTTAATTGTAGATTCAATATCTAAATTCATGGAAATTTGATTAAAAAGGGAAGGATTAGGGCTTGACTTTTGAAATAGAAATTTGGGGGTTTAAGGGAGCATATGAGCTCGGATTTCGGTAAATTTGATATGTATAGACTCGTGGCGAGATAAGGAATCCGGTGATGTCAATTTTCTGATTTTTCGAGAAGTGGGCTTGGGGCTCGGGTTTTGCCAACTTCGTGATTTTCGATATTTTTCGAGTCTTTTCGATTGGGTTGTATTCCCTTAGCCTATTGTAACGTATTACTGGTGGTTTTGATCAGATTCGACGCTCGAGGAGGTTGATTTGTGAGGCAAGGGAGTAGCGAGGTAGGATTTTGGCCTGCTTGAGGTGAGTAATGGTTATAAATGATGTTCTGAAGGTTTGAAACCCCGGATTTGCACAACGTGGTGCTATGTTGAGATGAGACACACGCTGTATGATGAGCGTGGGGTCTGTTATTACTGGGGATTTGGACTCGGTCCATCCCGTTTGATGACTTTACTGTACTTTTGACTGAGACTTAATTAATATCATTATATTATGGGCTAGTTTCCATGTTTGGGGCCTTGTGCCGATCTGTAGAACCCTTAGGGGGCATTTGTATTAGTTGACCTCACTTTTCTTGTCGAAATCATACCCTCAGTCATGTTCTTAACTGATAAACATAATATGAACCAGCTTTAGAAATTGTTAAATCCTAATGAGAGTAACGTGTGGGTTGAGAACCCCGTCTTATCTTAGTGTGCCCGAAAGGCCAAGTCTATATTGACTGAGAGGGGTCGAGAACCCCATGGTGAGGGTATTTGATATGCTATGGATCGGGCTGCATGCCGCAGCAGTATATATATTTATATATATGGATCGGGTTGCGCGCCGCAGTAGTATACTAGATGGATCGGGCTGCACGCCGCAGTAGTATATTATATGGGTCGGACTGCATGCCACAGTAGTATAGCGCTTGGGCTGAAGGAGCCCCTCCGGAGTCTGCACACCCCCAGTGAGCGCAGTCGACTATTCTTGGATTGGGCTGCATGCCGCAGTAGTATATTTATGGATCAGGCTGCGCGCCGCAGCAGTATACTATATGGATCGGGCTACACGCCGCAGCAGTACAAACATGAATTCGGTTATCGTGAGGAGTAAATGAAATGAATACTGGCTTAAAGGACTTTTAACTGATTTCTTCATTCAGTTGCTGTTTTTGATATTCTCACTGTTTTAATATAGAATTGCGTAGTGTTTTATGAGTTCTCTTTCCGTGAGTCATTATTTATTGCTATTACTCACTGAGTTGGAGTACTCACTTTACTCCTTGCACCATGTGTGCAGATACATGTATCCCGGAGGCATAGTTTGAGCTTTCTGCTGTTGTTCAGCTTATTTCGGAGTCATCGAGGTAGCTGCATGGCATCCGCAGGACCCGATTTCTCCCCTTATCCCCTTTATTTTCCGCATTCTAGACAACTCTATGTATAGGTTGCTACACAAATTTGTATTAGAGGCTCTTGGCTCGTGACACCAGATCGGTGGGATTTATATTGATATTTTATGGATTTTCCGTATTGTTTATCTATTGATACAGAGTTATAATCATGTTAATTTGGCATTAAATCCTATTAATTGTTAATGAATTCTACATAAGGGATTGTGAGTGATGAATTGGTCAGGCTTGCCTAGCATCGTGTTGGGCGCCATCACGACCGGGGATTGGGGTCGTGACAAGTTGTTATCAGAGCCTAGGTTACTAGGTCTCGCGAGTCTTGAGTCGGTTTAGTAGAGTCTCCCGGATCGGTACGGAGACGTCTGTACTTATCCTCAGGAGGCTGCAGAACCTGTTAGGAAAATTCCACATTCTTGAAATTCTTGTCGTACGAACTTGTTGATCCGAATACTAAATTTCTCTTTATTCCATTCTCTCATAGATGGTGAGGAATCGAGCTACCGGACGTGCCAGACGACCACCAGTACCACCTACTGAGGCTACTAGAGGCCGTGGACGCAATCGTGGTCGTGGTAGAGGTAGAGCAGTAGGGGCAGCACCTGTGGATCCTTTAGTTGCCCCAGCTCAGGACCAGGCTCCAGCAGTACCAGTGTATGCACCAGCTGTGCCCATTGTGATACCGGGTCTCTAGGAGACATTGGCCCAGATATTGACAGTTTGTACGGGCCTGGCTTAGGTGGTTTCAGCCACCATAGTAGCAGCAGCTACTTCGCAGGCCGGGGGAGGCAATCAGACCCGCTGTTCGCACACCTGAGCAGGTAGTGTAGGGATTATAGACTCCAGAGGCACCTCCATCTCAGCCAGTGGTACCCGTTCAGGAGTACAAGGTTCCAATTATGCCAGACGATGAGCAGCGTTGTCTCGAGAGGTTCAGTAGACTTCACCCTCCTTCTTTTAGTGGTTCTCAAGGCGAGGATGCCCAGGGTTTTCTCGACAAGTGTCAGCGTATGCTTCAGACAGTAGGGATTCTTGAGTCCAGCAGTGTGGCTTTTACTACATTTCAGTTTACTGGAGTGGCCTTCACTTGGTGGGATGTGTATGAGTGGCATAGGCCGGCAGGTGCAACACCTTTGACTTGACAGGAGTTCTCCACTCTCTTCTTGGAGAAGTGGATACCGCAGTCTCAGAGGGAAGAGTTGCGTAGACAGTTTGAGTGCTTCGCCAGAGAGATATGACTGTGTCTTAGTATGAAGCGAGATTTTCTAAGTTGGCTCGTTATGCCTCATGGATAGTTCCGACTGATCGGGAGAGGATTAAGAGGTTCGTGGATGGTCTTAATTATCACCTTCGTATTCTGATGACTCGAGAGAGAGTTCTGGGTATTTCCTTCGAGGATGCAATTGATATTGCTCGTGATATTGAGACGGCTCGCCGTCAGGAGAGAGAGGAGAGGGAGCCCAAGAGGCCTCAAGGTTCTGGCAGTTTCAGTGGCACTCTTTCAAGGGGCCAGTTCCAGTAGGGTCAGGGTCGTTCTTTCAGGCCCGCTCAGTCAGCTCGACCTGAATACCGAGGTGGATCTTCTGGTCGTGGTTATTAGGGTTCTCAGCAGAGTCAGCCATCTCTTAGCGCTCTTCCAGTACAGAGTTTGTCTCGTGCTCCATCTGCTCAGGGTTCTTCCAGGCCGAGTGCATCAGCTAGCCACTCTGGCATGATGGGTTCCCTTCAGTCCCAGTTCCCAGCACCCGGGAGTTGCTATGAGTGTGGAGAGTTCAGGCATATGCGGAGGGAGTGTCCTCGCCGTGCTGCTAGCTCATCTCAGCAGAGGGGTCAGCCCTCGACTTCTGCTCCAGTTACTTCACCACCCGCCCAGCCAGCTAGGGGTGGAGGTCAGGCAGCCAGGGGTTGCCCTAGAGGGGGAGGTCAATCTGGGGGTGGTCAGGCCCGTTTCTATGCACTCCCAGCAGACCCGACGCCATTGCTTCGGATGTTGTCATTACAGGTATTGTTTCAGTCTGCCACAGAGATGCCTTTGCATTATTTGATCTCGGTTCCACCTATTCCTATGTGTCTTCATATTTTTTTCATCATTTGGGTACAACCCGAGGATTTCTTGCCTTACCTGTTCATGTATCTACCCCGGTGGGTGATACCATTGTTGTAGACCATGTATATCGGTCGTGTTTGGTGACTATTGGGAGTCTGGAGACCCGAGTAGATCTATTGCTATTGAGCATGGTGGATTTTGATGTCATTTTAGGCATGGATTGTCTATCCCCGTGTCGTGCTATTCTAGACTGTCATGCTAAGACAGTCACTTTGGCTATACCGGGTTGTTCCGAGGATCGAGTGGCGTGGCATGACTGACTATGTGCCTAGCAAGGTGATTTCTTTTCTAAAGGCCCAGCGTATGGTTGGTAAAGGTTGTCTATCATATTTGGCTCTTGTGAGGCATGTTGGAGTTGAGACTCCTAGCATTGATTCGGTTCCAGTTGTGAGGGAGTTTCCCGATGTGTTTCCTATAGACCTGCCGGGCATGCCACCGGACAGGGACATTGATTTTGGTATTGACCTGGTGCCGGGCACTCAGCCCATTTCCATTCCTCCATATCGTATGGCACCGGAAGAGTTGAAAGAACTAAAGGATCAGCTTTAGGAACTCCTGGATAAGGGGTTCATTCAGCCTAGTGTGTCACCGTGGGGTGCACCAGTTCTATTTGTGAAAAAGAAAGATGGCACAATGAGAATGTGCATTGACTACAGGCAATTGGACAAAGTAATAGTGAAGAACAAGTATCCCCTGCCCCGTATCGATGATTTATTTGACCAGCTTCAGGGGGCAAGGGTATTCTCCAAGATTGATCTCCGTTCAGACTATCACCAGTTGAAGATCAAGGATTAAGATATTATGAAGACTGCTTTCAGGACTAGATATGGGCTCTATGAGTTTCTTGTTATGTCCTTTGGGCTGACTAATGCCCCAGCCGCATTCATGCATTTGATGAACAGTGTATTTCGGCCATATCTGGATTCGTTCGTGATTGTTTTTATTGATGATATATTGGTGTACTCGCGTAGCCAGGAGGAGCACGCACAACATTTGCGAGTGGTATTACAGAGATTGAGGGAGGAGAAGCTTTATGCAAAGTTCTCCAAGTGTGAGTTTTGGCTTGGGTCAGTGGCTTTCTTAGGTCATGTGGTGTCTAGCGAGGGTATTAAGGTCGACCCGAAGAAGATAGAGGCGGTACAGAGTTGGCCTAGACCGACCTCAGCCACAGAGATTCGTAGTTTCCTCGGTTTGGTGGGTTATTATCGCCGATTCGTTCAGGGTTTTTCATCTATTGCCTCGCCCTTGACCAAGTTGACGCAGAAGGGTGCTCCGTTTGTATGGTCGGACGAGTGCAAGAAGAGCTTTCAGAAGCTCAAGACAGCTTTGATCACAGCTCCGGTATTGGTGTTACCATTAGCTTCAGGTTCTTATACCGTCTATTGTGACGCTTCAAGAGTTGGGATTGGCTGTGTGTTGATGAAGGAGAGTAGAGTGATTGCATATGCTTCTTGTCAGTTGAAGCCCCACGAGAAGAACTACCCTGTTCATGACTTAGAGTTGACTGCCATAGTTCATGCTTTGAAGATTTGGAGGCACTATTTATATGGCGTATCTTGTGAGGTATTCACCAATCATCGCAGTCTTCAACATTTGTTCAAGAAAAAGGATCTTAATTTGAGGTAGCGGAGGTGGCTTGAGTTGCTCAAGGATTATGATATTACCATTTTGTATCACCCCGGGAAGGCCAATGTGGTGGCCGATGCGTTGAGTTGGAAGTCGGTTAGCATGGGGAGTTTGGCGTACATTCTAGTTAGGGAGAGGCCCTTTGCAGTTGATGTTCAGGCTTTGGCCAATTAGATGGTGAGATTAGACATTTCAGAGCCTAGTCGGGTGTTGGCTTGTGTGGTTTCTCGGTCTTCCTTGTATGACCGCATCATAGAGCGCCAGTATGATGATCCACATTTTCTTGTCCTTAAGGACATTGTTCAGCATGATGATGCCAAGGATGTGACCATTGATGGTGATTACGTGTTGAGGATGCAGGGCGGGATTTGCGTGCCCAATGTGGATGGGCTTCGGGAGTTGATATTGGAGGAGGCCCACAGCTCGCGATATTCCATCCATCCAGGTGCCGCGAAGATGTATCAGGATTTGAGGCAGCACTACTGGTGGAGAAGGATGAAAAAGGATATAGTAGGGTATGTGGCTTGGTGTCTCAACTGTCAACAGGTAAAGTACGAGCATCAGAGACCGGGTGGCGTACTTCAGCGGATGATTATTCCTGAGTGGAAGTGGGAGAGAGTTACTATGGATTTTGTGAGTGGTCTTCCTCGGACTTTGAAGAAGTTTGATTCGATTTGGGTGATTTTGGACAGGCTGACCAAGTCCGCGCACTTCATTCCAGTATGTACTACCTATTCTTCGGAGCGACTAGCAGGGATCTTTATCCGGGAGATTGTCCAATTGCATGGGGTTCCAGTGTCTATTATCTCAGATAGGGGTACTCAGTTTACTTCGCAGTTTTGGAGAGCAGTGTAGAGAGAGTTGGGTACTTAGGTAGAGTTGAGCACAGCGTTCATCCTCAGACGGATGTACAATCCGAGCGCACCATTCAGATACTGGAGGGCATGTTGCGCGCCTGTGTTATTGATTTCGGAGGTTCTTGGGATGAGTTTCTACCGCTTGCAGAGTTTGCCTACAACAACAGCTATTAGTCCAGCATTCAGATGGCACTATATGAGGCCTTGTATGGGAGACGGTGTAGATCTCTAGTTGGTTGGTTCGAGCCTGGCGAGGCTAGGATATTGGGAACAGACTTGGTTCAGGATGCCTTAGAGAAAGTGAAGGCGATTCAGGAAAGACTTCGTACAGCTCCGTCACGTTAGAAGAGTTATGCGGACTGGAAGGTTCGAGATGTGTCCTATATGGTTGGTGAGAAGGTCTTGCTGAAGGTTTCGCCCATGAAGGGTGTTATGAGGTTCGGGAAGAAAGGCAAGTTGAGTCCGCGGTTCATTGGGCCTTTTGAGGTACTTAGGAGGATTGGGGAGGTGGCTTATGAGCTTGCCTTGCCACCCAGCTTGTCGAGCGTTCATCCAGTATTCCATGTTTCTATGCTCCGGAAGTATGTTGGGGATCCGTCTCATGTTTTAAACTTCAGTGTGGTCTAGCTGGATGATGATTTGACCTACGATGTGGAGCCAGTGGCTATTTTGGGTCGTCAGGTTCGGAGATTGAGATCAAAGGATATCGCTTCGGTGAAGGTGCAGTGGAGAGGTCGGCCCATGGAGGAGGCTACTTGGGAGACCGAGCGGGAGAATGCGGAGCAGATATCCTCACCTGTTTGAGGCTCCAGGTATGTTTCTTGACCCACTCGAGGATGAGCGTTTATTTTAGTTGGGGAGGATGTGACGACCCGGCCCGTCATCACGTGAGTTACTGCCCCATTTCCCCCATTTTATGCTTCTTCATGTTTCGTTATCGGTATTCGGTGTGTTAGGGTTAAATCGGATTGGTTTGGATAGGAAATGAGACACTTAGTCTCTTTAAGGAAGGCTTGTTTTGGAAAAGTCAACCGGATGTTGACTATTGAGTTAGAGGGCTCGGATGTGATTTCCGGTGATTCGGTTAGCTTCGGGGGTTGATATGTGGCTTAGGAGTGTGATCAGAATTGATTTTGGAGGTCCGGAGTAGAATTAGGCTTGAATTGGCGAAGTTAGTATTTTGGCGAATTCTGGTTGGTAGGTGAGATTTTGATACGGGGGTCGGAATGGAATTCAGAGAGTTGCAGTAGCTTCGTTAGGTGATTTTGGATGTGTGTGCAAAATTTCAGATCATTCGGAGGTGTCTTGGTTGGGTTTTCGATCAAATGCGTATTTCAGAAGTTTTTAAGAAATTTAGGCTTGAATCCGATGTAATTTGATGGTTTTGGTGTTGTTTGTGGTGTTTTGATGATTGGAACAAGTTTGAATGATGTTTTAGGATAGGTTGGCACTTTTGGTTGAGGTCCCGGGGGCCTCGGGGTGATTTCGGATGGTCAATCGGACCAATCTTGGTTTTTGAAGTTGCAGATTTGTGCTGAGTGTTGCAGAACTTTTTTGTTCTCTGCGATCGCAGGAGTGCAATTGCGATCGCATAGAAGGTTTGGGGAAGGCCGTTCTGATTGTTCATTGCGATCGCATGAGGAGTAATGCGATCGCGTAGTGTTAAATGTACCTGAGGTTCTGAGGGGTACTTTGTTCAATGCGATCGCGGAGTAGTGTATGCGATCGCGTAGGTTTTATTGGTGAAGCAGTGCGATCACAGTTAAGGGGTCACATTCGCATAGGACATTTTGGAGGCCTGGGAAAGTTGAGCTATGCGATCGCAGAGGCTTGGATGCGATCACATAGAGTAAAATCTGGGCTGACAGAAGGGTTTTAATAAACATTTCACCCGCGAACCAAGTCCCATTTTCCTTCATTGTTGAGTAACCTTGGGAGCTTTTGACGAGTATTAAGGAGGGTTTTGACTAGGAATCGATTGGAGGTTAGTCCTATGGCCTAGAAACGTCATTTAATTGTAGATTCAACATCTAAATTCATGGAAATTTGATTAAAAAGGGAAGGATTAGGGCTTGACTTTTGAAATAGAAATTTGGGGGTTTGAGGGAGCATTTGAGCTCGGATTTTGGTAAATTTGATATGAGACTCATGGCGAGATAAGGAATCCGGTGATGTCAATTTTCTGATTTTTCGAGAAGTGGGCCCGGGGCTCGGGTTTTGCCAACTTCGTGATTTTCGATATTTTTCGAGTATTTTCGATTGGGTTGTATTCCCTTAGCCTATTGTAACGGATTACTTGTGGTTTTGATCAGATTCGACGCTTGAGGAGGTTGATTTGCGAGGCAAGGGAGTAGTGAGGTAGGATTTCGGCCTGCTTGAGGTGAGTAATGGTTATAAATGATGTTCTGAAGGTTTGAAACCCCGGATTTGCACAACGTGGTGCTATGTTGAGATGAGACACACGCTGTATGATGAGCATGGGGTCTGTTACTACTGGGGATTTGGACTCGGTCCATCCCGTTTGATGACTTTACTGTACTTTTGACTGAGACTTAATTAATATCATTATATTATGGGCTAGTTGCCATGTTTGGGGCCTTGTGCCGATCTGTAGAACCCTTAGGGGGCATTTGTATTGGTTGACCTCACTTTTCTTGTCAAAATCATACCCTCAGTCATGTTCTTAACTGATAAACATAATATGAACCAGCTTTAGAAATTGTTAAATCCTAATGAGAGTAACGTGTGGGTTGAGAACCCCGTCTTATCTTAGTGTGCCTGAGAGGCCAAGTCTATATTGATTGAGAGGGGTCGAGAACCCCATGTTGAGGGTATTTGATATGCTACGGATCGGGCTGCACACCGCATCAATATATATATTTATATATATGGATCGGGCTGCGCGCCGCATCAGTATACTATATGGATCAGGCTGCACGCCACAGTAGTATATTATATGGGTCGGACTGCACACCGCAGTAGTATAGCGCTTGGGCTGAAGGAGCCCCTCCGGAGTCTGCACACCCCTAGTGAGCGCAGTCGACTATTCTTGGATCGGGCTGCACGCCACAGCAGTATATATATATAGATCGGGCTGCGCGCCGCAGCAGTATACTATATGGATCGGGCTGCACGCCGTAGCAGTACAAACATAAATTTGGTTATCGTGAGGAGTAAATGAAATGAATACTGGTTTAAAGGACTTTACTGACTTCTTCATTTAGTTGTTGTTTTTGATATTCTCACTGTTTTAATATAGAACTGCGTAGTGTTTTACGAGTTCTCTTTCTGTCAGTCATTATTTATTGCTATGACTCACTTAGTTGGAGCACTAACTTTACTCCCTGCACCATGTGTGTAGATACAGGTATCCCGGAGGCATAGTTTGAGCTTTCTGCTGCTGTTCAGCTTATTCCGGAGTCATCGAGGTAGCTGCACGGCGTCCGCAGGACCCGATTTCTCCCCTTATCCCCTTTATTTTCCACATTCTTGACAACTCTATGTATAGGTTGCTACACAGACTTGTATTAGAAGCTCTTGGCTCATGACACCAGATCGGTGGGATTTATATTGATATTTTATGGATTTTCCGTACTGTTTATCTATTGCTACAGAGTTATAATCATGTTAATTTGGCATTAAATCCTATTAATTGGTAATGAATTCTACATAAGGGATTGTGAGTGACGAATTGGTCGGGCTTGCCTAGCATCCTGTTGGGCGCCATCACGACCGGGGATTGGGGTCGTGACAGGTCCGCACAGGGTGCTGAACTGTAGGTCTTCAGGGAGGCCTGTGCGGCCATGGTCCATTTGATGCGGTCCGCACAGGGGGTCTGAGAGGGGTATAAATAAACGGGAATTTCAGTTATTTTTCACTTTTCAAAACCCCAAAAACATAAGAGGCGATTTTTCAAACAACCTTTCTTCTCCAAAAATGTTGGTAAGTGATTTCTAACTCATTTTCTTCACTCCTTAACCTCTTTTAACATGATTTCAACTTCAAATCAAAGATTTTCATGGGGGAAATTGGGTGTTTTGGGTAGAACCTAGGTTTTTTCTAAAATTGGGGATTTGGGCCACAATTTGAGGTCCAATTTGAAAACAAATTATATATTTGGATTCGTGGGGGAATGGGTAATCGAGTTTTGGTCCGAACCTCGGGTTTCGACCATGTGGGTCCGGGGGTGATTTTTGACTTTTGGATAAAACTTTGGAAAACTCATTTTCATGCATTGGGGTTGATTCATTTAGCACTTATTGATGTAATTAAGTAACTTGTGACTAGATTCAAGCGAATTGGTGGTGGAATTGAGGGGTAAAGCTATAATTGAGACTTGAGTGGTGTTCAAGGCATCGAGGTAAGTGTTTGGTATAACCCTAGCTTGAGGGATTATGAGTTGAGTCATACTTGCTACTTGCTTCTTGTTGAGTACGACGTATAGGAATGGTGACGAGTATCTATACGTTGGTGTCAATCATGACCGCGAGTCTTAAATTGAAAGTTGTTGTGTTCTTAAATGACACTTGGGTGCTTTACTTAATGATCTTCTATGATTGAGTATTTTCAATAATTGAACTAAGCACAAGCTAAGTTGAGATTGGTTATAGCTGATTCTCCCTTGCTGGAATGACTATTTCAATATTGTTGTTTCCTTGCCGAGAAAATTATTACATTGTTGTGTTCCCTTGCCGGGAAGTTATTATATTGATTATTTTCCCTTGCCGGAATTCCTTGAAATTGTGAGATATTATGAAATGGGAGTGGGTGGTACGCCTACCACAAGATATGATGAAATGGGAGCGGGTGGTACGCCTACCACAAGATATGATGAACTGGGAGTGGGTGGTATGCCTACCACAAGATAATGAAATAGGAGCAGGTGGTACACCTAACACAAGATATTATGAAATGGGAGCGGGTGGTACGCCTACCACAAGATATTATAAAATGGAAGCGGGTGGTACGCCTACCACAAGATATGAGAAATGGGATCGGGTTGCACGCCTGCAACAAGATGGAAACTAAAAGTGAAAGTTGTCTTTATTTTTCCTTATCTGTGTTAGAAGTTATATTGTCAGCTTCCTTATTTATTCCTTGATAGTTTGCTTTATCAGCTATCCCCGAGGTATGTTCCCCTTCCCCAGCTTTAATTGCTTATTATCTGTTTACTTTTCTGCCATATATTATAGAACTGCACAGGTTTATCTGGAGTCTGGTCCTAGCCTCGTCACTACCTCACCGGGGTTAGGCCAGGTACTTACCAGCACATGGGGTCGGTTGTGCTGATACTACACTTTGCACTGTGTGCAGATCCTAGATCAGCTTTCGGATAGTAGTTGGAGGGCTTCCTTCAGTCCACTCGAAGACCTAAGGTAGACCTGTAGGCGTCCGCAGGCCCTGGCGTCTCCCTCTATCTCTATTTCCTATTTCATTTTCTTTGTTCAGAAACAGTGTATTGTATTTCTTTAGACCTTGTATGTAGAAACTCTTAGACAGTCTGTGATACTGTGACACCAGGTTTTGGGGTATTTGAGGTTTTAAAAGTTGTAATAGACGTAGCCTTCAGACATTTCATGGTTATCTTTCGCTTAATTATTTAAAGTTCTGTTGTTTTTATGTTATTGATCGTAATTGTTAAAAGGAAGTAATTTGGTAAGGAATTAGATAGTAAAGGGTTGGCTTGCCTAGCTCTCATTAGTAGGCGCCATCACGACTCCCGAGGGTGGGAACTCCGGGTCGTGACAACAAGTTATTAATTCTATGAAAGCTAAGTTTAAAAAATATTTTTTCCCTATCCCTCCTATTTTGGGTGTTGCTGCAGTGTTAAATCCTATAATGAAATTAGGAGGTCCTTACTTTTGGTACTCAAAAATTTATAACGCTTTATCACTTTCAGCTGAGGAATTTGCTACACTTGGAGTTGCAAAAGTCTCAATTAAAATAAACGCTCAAACAATTTATAATGCTTATCAACTTGCCTTAGATCATACTAGACCAAATGTTTCAACTCCTACTTCGTCTAGTTCGCAATCATCTAAAAGAAATGCGGGCCTAAAAGCCCTTAGTTCTTGGACGGAGTTTCGGGGTTCTCAAGGTGATAATATTGGCGATAGTTCACAACTAAATGAGCTTCAAGTTTATTTGTCGCAGGGACTTGAATCAGATAATCCCGACTGCTCCTTCGATGTTTTGGAATGGTGGAAGGACAAACAAAAACAGTATCCGGTTCTTTCAAGGATGGCTCGAGATATTTTAAGTGTTCAAGTTTCAACAGTGGCATCGGAGAGCGCTTTCAGTCATGCGAGACTTCAAATCGGTGATCATAGAGCATCTATGAGGGAGAGCTTGGAAAAATCAGTACTCTTCAGAGATTAGATCCTTTCGGAAAGAAGAAATTTTGGACTTGCAGAATCACAACCGTAGATAGACGAAGCTTATGAAGAAATGCAAGCGGAACTTGCGCAAGATGTTGCTTCGCCCGAAAGTGGTGATGAACAAGCTTCTTTTCCACCACCACCAATGGAAATTCCTCCGGACCTTGAAGGATTTATGAGATTTGTTAGAGATAATACATAGACTAATATGTAACTTGTATTTTGGCACATCTTCCTTAATTTTTTTTCTTTTAATGGTGGTATTAGTACCTTGTTGTGCTCATTCCATTGGGGGAGGAAGACTAAGAAAGATATTGCCATTTTTTGTTAATGTCGTAATAATAAAAATTATATGACATTCCCTTGGAATATTTCTTTGCAATTTATTTTGTGTTTAAATTTGATATAATATATATATTATATATCTAATACATATAAGCTATATATAAGGCACTATATATATATATATATATATATATATATATATATATATATATCTAATACATATAAACTATATATACAACTATATACTATATATATAAGGCAATATATATATATATATATATATATATATATATATAGTTTATATGTATTAGATATATATATATATATATATATATATATATATATATATATATATATATCTAATACATATAAACTATATATATATATAAGCTATATATAAGGCACTATATATATATATATATCTATATATATATATATATATATATATATATATATTTAATACATATAGACTATATATATATATGTATTGATACCAATATATATATATTATAGATATAGATATAGTATATATAATATATATAAGCTATATATTATATAAGGCAATATATAATTATATATACATACTATACATACTATATATACTATATATATATATATATATATATATATATATATATATATATATATATATATATATATATATATATATATTTATATATATATTTATATAGCTATATATAAGCAATTTATATTAGTATATACATATATAGTTTACAAGAAATTGCCTTAGATAAAAAAAAATTAAAAAAATAGTTCGGAACGAAAAAGCCCGTTTAGGCCAGTGGGCCCGACCCATTTAGCCCGGGACCATGTGGGCTTAGGACCGCAGTGGGCCGGTTCCACTCATTTGGCCCGTCAGGCCCGGGACCCTTTGGCCCAGGACTGCCTAAGCCCAGGCCCGTTTGGCCCATTTAGGCCCGGGCCCGGACCACAATGCAGCCTTAGACGTATATGATACATTGGACGTTCATTGGTCAAGAAACGGTTGGCCCCAATCATTCACTCTATTACTCCCTTCGTACGTGAATTTAAACTAATATTTTAAAGTATATTTTTTTTATTATATTGACATAAGAAGAATTGCAATTTATAGTACTTTTCATATAGTTTTTGAAGATATAAATTTAAATTTTAAAATATTAAGTTGATTGTATACGGTAGAAATCGGCAGTTCAATTTTAAGATCATCAGGGCATCTCGAGGATTTTCAGTGATCGACTCTGAGGGTTCTCAGTGATCGACTTCGAGGTAGTGTAAGTAACGACTGGCCTCGAGGCAATGTAAATTAGTGGTCTCGTTGGATCAAGGTGAAGTTCCCAAGGCGCGTACGTATAGCTAGCCAAGTCTAGTGGACTAGTCAAAAAAGTGAATCAAGGCATTAAATGGCTGTACCAGCCCCATATCTTTGTAAATAATGCATTTGTACTATGTTGGGATTCTCCCTCATATATAAAGGGGATCCTTGTCATTTTGTAAAGGGATCTGTTGCTCAATACCAAATATGCAAGAACATTCTCTCTGCTCTCTAACATATTCTCTTGATCTCATTGCTTCCATTTATTGCTTACATTCATTGTCTTCTATTTATTGTTCATCATTTATTGCTTATCATTGATCATAAAGAGCTATCATTAGCTTTCATAATTGTTAGTCCTCCTACAGTTGCCTTAAACCGACCTCCAGACTCGACCCCGAGGCCCCGAATAAGCAAGCTCGAGGCCGATTGACAGCCATTCGGTTTGGTTAACATCTTGTTTTTAATCCCTTATCTTGATCCCAAGTACCTCGCTTAGCATCTATTGCCCAAACAATTAGTATAAAAATAGATCACGTATTTTTAGAACCACAAAATCAAATTTAATTGTTATTACCATTTTCACGGTAAATAGTTTGACGCCCACCGTGGGGCTAAAAATAATAGTGATTATTTTTTTGCTGGTTTAACTACATAACGCAAGTTATCTTTCACACTTTTTCTTGTCCAAGATCTTTAATTTCAGGTCAAAATATCTAACTCAGTAAATGCACGTCAAAATAACAATCTTGAAGACCACGGAGAGAATGATGTAGATGTTCCAGGTGTTGGTATACCACCACGAAACCCTGAGAATGCACTAGAACTAATTCCCGTGGACGTAGTTTCACATGATTCCCAACACGTCGATATAAGCTCCCACACTAACAGGAGCGTGCATCAGGGAGATCAACAAGAAGTCCAAAAAACCCCGGCTTGGGAGGAACATGAGGTTAGCCTTCATATTATTTTTGAGATGTTGCAGGCACAATAGCTGGCAATCGCTCAGCTACAGAGTCACCAAAGAACCCCAAGTACAGCGGCCCCGGGAACAGCCCCTCAGACCGAACAGGAACCCGAAATATCAAGCAACAACGGGTCGGCAGCCGACCCCGCTATCATAAAGATGCTCGAGAACCTCACAAAGAGAATCAAGTCGGGCGAGAAGAAGATAGAAGGCAACGACAAAAGGGCCGAGACCTACAATTCCAGGGTCGACCAAATTCCGGGCGCACACCCGATCCTGAAAGGCAAGATTGAGTCCGTCTTACTGAAGAAGTTCGGAGAAACTCTTTCTAAAGGGGAAATGATGCGGTATCACGACATGGCCCCAAACTCGATAGATTCATTTGCCATGCTAGCAGATTCTTTCATTAAGGCACATGCTGGTGGCATCAAAGTAGCTACAAGGAAATCCGACGTCTTCAAGATCAAGTAGAGGGAGAATGAGATGCTGCGAGAATTCGTATCTCGCTTTCAATGGAACGAATGGAACTACCACCAGTCTCCGATGATTGGGCAGTGCAGGCCTTCACTCAAGGTCTGAATGAGTGAAGCTCAGTGGCTTCGAAGCAGCTGAAATAGAATCTGGTTGAATACCCTGCCGTGACCTGGTCGGACATTCATAACTGATATCAATCGAAAATCAGGGTCGAGGACGACCAACTAGGATCCCCCTCGAGCTCGGTGTATCCCAGCAGGCTTCCGGCAAAGGAGCCAAAGCCAAACAAGGAAAGATACCGACCCTACACTGAAGAAAGAAAAAATGCCCCGAACGCCTATCCCGCAATGATCGAAAAACAGACCAAGGGCAGAACCCTCGGGGACTCGTCAGCAGAGCCGGGTTTGATAGGAATGCAGGGCCGACGGGTTTGATATCGTGTTCGCCATCAGTAAAATTAGAGACACCAGGTGGCCAAGGCCTGAACAATCAGATCCTTCACAAAGGAACCATAACTTAGTGTGTGAATTTCACAACACACACAGTCACAGGACCGAAGACTGCCGGCAGCTCCGGGAAGAGGTAGCCTGACTACTCAGCAAAGGTCACCTCCAGGAATTCCTCAACGACCGAGCCAAAAATCAATTCCGAAAAAGAGAGGCGACCAAAAAGAACGAAGAAAATGAGCCACAACATGTAACCCATATGATATTTTAAGGTGTCAGTGCCCTACAGGAACCCACAGTCAGGAGAACAAAAATATCCCTCTCTAGGAAAAAGCAAACTCGAGGCTCTATCTCAGCCCCATAACAACGCACTGGTAACTTCTTTTCTTGTGAATACATCTCAAATTAAACATGTGCTTGTGGATCTAGGTAGCTCGACCAATATTATCAGGTCGAGGGTAACAGAGCAGCTCAGACTGCTTGACTAAATTATGCCCGCCTCTCAAGTCCTCAATGAATTCAACACGGCGAGCGAAACAACAAAAGGGGATGCCCCCTACCAATAGGCAGGGGAAGCCACCCTACCAATCAATGTGGCCGGCATAACCCAAAATATCAATATCTCCACCATCAAAGGAACTGAGGGATAAACAAATAGTGAAATAGCGACCACGAGGCATGTTCTCGACTGTACCCGAATGAACAAACAAAGGGTTGTACCGTGTCCTCAAAGCAAATATTGAAGGCTTACTGAGTCTTAAAGCGCCATCATCACTAAGGTATAACCATCTCCCTTTTAATTTACACCTCATACTAACCTTTATGCAGGCGTCTGATTGAGACAGTCGAAGCGCTAATCCAGCTCGAAGACCTTAAGGTTTTAAAGCACATATTGCACTCTTTTCCTTCGACTGAGTTTTTATCTCGAAAAAAATTTTTCCGACAAGATTTTTAACGAGGCAACATCTATATGCTACCTAAGAAAAACTCAACAAGTATTCAATGCTTCTTTTGCAAATCAACCTCGAATACTTGGGGGCATCACCCGAGAAGGTCACCTACTCGGAGAAGCCAAGATATGCCAAATGGGGTCTCGATATGAAAATAACGTACCGGGCCAAATGGTCAAACGAACCATGTCCGTATAGAACAACTGAGCCCCTAACAGCAAAGACATGTATACTTGTACCAAGTAATCAAAGAATACTTCCCAAAAGCATTTTGCGTTTCAAGGAAGCTCGATATTTTTGCAAAAAACGGCCCCAAAGCCAAAAAACGTCCTGAATACTCGGGGGTTGGCGTCAGCATCTCGAAACAATACGACCCCCGGGTCAGAGTTTCAAACTTGTAAGCCCTCAATAAGGCAACAACAAGATCACAAAATAGCTCTAGAGCCAAAAACACCCCAAACACTCGGGGACTGGCGTTGAAAACTCAAGGCCACATGATTTTCGGGTCGGAAACTCCGAAATCGTAAGCCCTCAATGAGGCAATACCAAGTTTACAAGTAATGGCTCCCGAGCCGAGAAATCCTCGATGACTCAGGGACTGCCGTCAATCGCCATCTCCATCGACTTATCAAAGCCCGAGGCCATAAGACCATGTACGGACAACCTTAGTCTCGTAAGACCTATATATAAGGCAACAATAATATCTGTAAGACCTTAAGCAAGGCATGAGCCACACTTGTACCAAGTGAGCAACAACAATATCTGCAAGACCTCAAGCAAGGTATGAACCATACTTGTACCAAGTAAACAAAACTGTAAGACCTCAAAGGCATGTAAAATTTGTAAGACCTTACTAAAGGTATAATCCCGAACTTAAAGTTAAGGCTATATATCGAACTTGTAAGACCCCTAAAAAGGCATACCCTCGATATAGACGCGAAACTACTTCACTTGGGAACTGAAAGGCTCCGGCTAAACACAAATGACTACGGTCACAAGGTTGTACCAGCCAAACTAACGCGACTCGGGGATGCCCGACCATCGTTATAAAATCACAGGACTTCAATTACTTCGAATATACTTTGAAAAGAACCGGTTAAACTGGCTACCCTCGACATAGGAAAAAGAGCTTCAACCATGTCAACTCCAACTATAAGGCTTCGAGATACTCAACCGCCGAGCCAAACTCCTCGAGATGCTCGATCATTGCCATATAACGGCTCACAATCGAGGTTTCTATCGAGCCGTCGAATAGTCAGGCAAACACAACTTCAAAAGTCCTTAACGAGGGAAAAATAAAGCCTATATAAAAGGTTGCATCGGCCCAAATCGTAAGAGCCACTGTCGCCAGCCCATACAAAAGGTCGTACTAACCTAACGCGTAAGAGCCTAAGGGCCAGCTTTAAATTCAAAAACTTGAGGGTCGAATGAGCTCTAGTGAAAACCCGATTCGGAGACTGAACCCAAAATAGTTAACTAAATATGCCTAGAGCAAAAGCATAAGAGCTCAAAACGCCGGCTTACACTAAAAGGTCATACCGACCAAGCGCGTAAGAGCCTGCGGGCTAGCCCAATGAGCCATAGGGCCATAACATGAATCTGAGAGTTCCCCTTTAACTCAAAGACCAGTTAATCTGGCTAAAATGAAAACAAAGAGGAGTGCATGAAAAAGAAAAATGCAAGGCTTCCTTTTGTACATATATGTGAAAAAATACAAGCTTCATTTACAAAGTTCTTTGAAAGCACTCTACACAAAACAAGAAAGGAAAGGCCTAAGATAATCTATGTCCCTTTCGGGGACTATGGTCCGTCGGCTTCTTCCTCGACATCTTCGGTATTAAACAGAAGGAACTTAGCATCATATTCTTCCGCCTTCACTTGCTTTATCTCTTCCGAGAGATCAAAGCCCATGGCATGAATTTCCTCAAGGGTTTCCCTCCGAGATTTGCACCTCGCATACTCTTTATTCCTACTCTCCCGATCGAGATCCCTCCTTAGCTCAACACAAGCATCGGCAACGTCTTTCAAGTAGACCGCCACTTTCTTGTCAGCCTTGGTTCGGCTCATTACGGCTTCAACCCGAGCATCCACAACCTCAGCCTTTATCTTCAAAAGCTCAGACTCGAGCTTTGTAATCATATTCGCTCGGACAGAATCGTTTGAACGAGCATTCTGGAGTTGCAACTCGAGGGCAGAAGCCTTAGCCAAAGCATCCTCCTTGGTCGCAACTCAGACATCTTCCCGAGTTTTCAGCTCGTTACACTCACGTTTAACCCAGCCAACTTCGCCCCAAAGTCGTTCCAGCTCCTTCGTTTTGTTCTTCAACTGAAATATCAGAATATCAATCTACAAAAGTGGAAGGAGGAGCATACACCGACACAAAGTGTAGGTTACCTGTCTTTCGAGATGGCTTTCATAGTTCCGACTTCGATTTGCCTTATACCGCAAGTATACCAACTCATCTTCCTTTTTCATGCAAAGAAGCCTAAGGGATTTTCCCCATCCATTTTGCAGCCTAGCCTCACGGCGAAGCAGCTTGGACTTAAGTTTCTTAAAGGCCTGCAAAAGAAAGCTCAATAAGAAAGACGCGAAACTGAAAAAAGCTTATAACAACTACCAAAACTCACCATAGAGCTAAGCCGCTGAGCCTCACCAAAGGTAGAGAATACATACGATGGCTCAATTTTCCCTGAAGTGACTTCGGTAGGAGAAGAGGGAGGTGCCAGATGACCCTTGTCCCTCGAAGTACCTTCGACGGGAACGGGAAATGTTCTTTAAAAAACAGAGGCTTCCAAAGCCTGAAGATCGGCCGACTCATATCTTTTGAACCTTAGAGAAGGACTCGCCCCGCCGCGAGCATCCTCACACCTTGAAGGCTCTTTTCATTTTTTATCAATCCTCGACCCCGAGGTCGGCAATCTCTTCTCCTCCCCCAGGGGGCACGACCTCATCTCGGAAAAACCTCCAACACTTGCGGCGGCAGAGTTAGTGCGCTAAAAATAAAGTACCTTTCTGGGGAAACAAGCCACTAAACACCTACCATGATGCTTTTCCTCCCATCTCCCCTTGGACAGGTCTCGCCATTTGCGCTTATCATAGGTCGAGCAAGCTGCCATCTTACGAGACCATTCAGCCAGATTGGGGACCTCGTTCGGCAACCAAGGAATTGTTAAAAAGAATAAAATGAAAAGATGCCTTACGGAGCCCGCCTCCACTATGGAAGTGATAAAAATACAAGTATACCACTTACGTGTGAAATTCCATTTCTTAGGAAATGGCAAAAACTCTCCAGGGATAATATCGACTGTCCGTGCTCGAACAAACCGGCTCATCCACCCTCGATCCCCGTCCTCATCGTCATTGTGAGCACGTACCGGGTGGATTGACGTCGCAGAGAAATTAAGACCTGGTAACGTAGAGGCCAATATAACCTAACGCGATAGCTAAGGGTGAATTCGAGCCTAGCCTTATCCGCAAAGTACCTTATCATCAGCACTATTTTCCAAAGGGATGGGTGAGCCTGTGCCAGGGTAACCTGATACCTCCTACAGAATTTAAGCACGACCCTGTTGAGGGGACCCAACATAAAAGGATACATATACATGCTCAAAAACCCCTCGACATGGGTCATGATGATCTCCTCTGGGGAAGGTACCTGCAGTACCACTCCTTCTCCCCATCCGCAGTCTTTCCTAATCATCTCGAGGTGTTCCTCCCCTATTGAGGAGATGAACCTCAATGCATGCTACCGATGCCCTTGAATGTTGGGAGGTCTCTCCAACGTAAAGTCTCTCCTCGAGATGAAGCACCTCGAGGTCAGCTCACCGGATACCGGCGGTGTACCACCGATCGCACGTGGAATAGAGGCAGAACTCTCCTCCCCTTGATGAACAGGTTTTGATGTAGCAGCCATGG
Source organism: Nicotiana tabacum (assembly GCF_000715075.1). Lineage (NCBI taxonomy): Eukaryota > Viridiplantae > Streptophyta > Magnoliopsida > Solanales > Solanaceae > Nicotiana > Nicotiana tabacum. Next base: position 29,487,029 of record NC_134095.1, read on the forward strand.
CTACGGTAAAATAGGAAGAGGAGGATGAAGATTTGGGCAAAGGTTGTGAGTTGAAATGGCGAAAGAGCTAGCACAAAGAACAAAAGCTCTATAAGAGGGATGATTACCAAGAATAGCAGAATCTCCAGTTGAGAAATGAGCGAATGCATATATAGAGGCAAGCAGTGACTGTTCACCTATCCAAAAGACCAATTAGGTCTGACCATGACAGCACCGCTTTTTAGAAACGTACTGGAGGGACCACCCCGGGGGCCCCACTACCGTGTCACATGAATAATGCTGTCATGCAGTGCTCGGGAAATATTGAGACCCCGAGGATTTCTGCTATTACAAACATCGACTCCAAAGTAGTTATCAACTTGATCTCGACATGGTACCCAATCTCGAGGGCCCCGATTACTTCAAGTATGAACTCCGAAAAGCCAACATCATAATTCGAAGGCTAACTCCGCATGAATGCTAGAATATAAAGAATTCAAAGACTTGAAGCAGAAAAATTTTCTTGCATTGCCAAAAAATATATTCACAAGGGGCGTATTTATAAGACTTGTTTCCCTTGGAATACATACACAAAAAGAAAAAAGAGAAGGAAAGGCGACGCAGGCCTACTCTCCATCGTCACTGCCCTCTGAACCATCTCCGGGACCTTCGTCCAGAGTGGCTAAGAGTGCCAATTCTCCCTCCGACTCTCGGGCCTCCTCGATCTCAGCTGAGATATCGGCACCTTTAGCACTGGCTTCCTCTAAGGCTCGCCTCCTCGCCTTTGCATTAGCATGAGCAACAATCCGAGTTAGCTTTTGTTCGGCCTCCACCAATATATCTCGGGCTATTTGATTCGTAGTGGTGGCGACTCTCAGATAAGTAGCGGATTTTTCTTCGACCTCGGACTTGGCCACAAATAGCGCAACAATCTCTTCGTGAGCATTTTGGAGAAGACCCTGGGTTGATGCCAATTCCGAGGTCACAATCTCGTTTCGCCTCCTCAGCTCGAGGATCTTCGAGCTGCCTTTTCTCGGAGCACTCCCTCCAAATTCACCCAAAGCTAGCTTAACTCCTTCTCCTTTCGGGTAGAGGAGGCCTCCGACTCCTGCAGTTTGAGGTGAGCTTCTCGAGCTCCTTTGGCATGAAAGCTCGTCTTGGAGACTAGAGAAGGCATGATCATACATCTTCTTGGCCTAGAACGAAATAGAAAAGTCAGAAAAATGAGGAAGGTACTTGAAACTAGAAAAGTGCACATAAAAGCTATCACCTTCTGCTGGAACTTCTTCGCTTCCTCGATAGCGTTGGGAGCGTCGAGATCAATGTCTTCACTAACATCATCAATGCCATCAAGGAAGTTGTCAATCCCATCTACCCCCTAGGAGGACCCTCCACATTGGTAGCCTTTGGGTCCCGAGCATCCCTAAGTTCCCCGTATGAGAACTGAGGACCCAAATTAAGGCCACCCAGGGCATCGATATCGCTAAGGGGAAAGCTCCATACCCGAGAAGCTCCGGGCTTAGGCCCTTTGGAACTAGTAGCAACGGCCTCCTCGGAAAGGGGCTGCGTCATTCCCGGGCAGGGGCTCGTGGACCGTATCCGTGCCCTCCTCGAGATCCTCTGAAGTTTGAGCTCAAGTCGAATCAACTGTTCCCGACTCGGCGGCCATCAGCACGGGCACTTGCGGGGCATCCGTGCTGAACATGCTTTGTACCAAATGATACTCATCCTCATCATCATCTTCATCCCCAGTACTGGGACTTGCTCCGGAAGCTGAAGCCGAGGTCCTGGCAACGGCTCGAGGCATGCGTGATTTAGGTTTCTTTGCCTCAGGAGAATCAACAGTCGCCTTTTTCTTCCTCTTCTTGACCTTATCAGGCTCCGAAGTCTTGACTTCACCGTCGGGAGGCGATCTTGTATGGGCCCAAATTTGGACAACCATGACCGTTGATGAATATGAAAAACAACGAGATACTCGTAGCTCGACGTCCTATGGAGGATGACAAACAAGTGAACAGAGACTGCACGACTTTTACAGCAGTGTAGGTCCAATAGGGGGCATTAGGAATATTCTTTCGAATATTCCTTACGATTTGTCTTTTAGGGCTTAGAAGGGGTTTTATCCCTTATATATAGTAGGAAAACAACCTTGTAAGCTCTCTCTTTTCTTTTCTGATGCTTTTTCAGCTAAGAATACTGATTGTAATACTGGTATCTTTAAACGTTCGATCATTCATCTCACAAGATCAAGAAATATTATCCACTGTGTTCATATTATATACCTTTTGTTCTAGAGATTATTATACTTGGCTAAGATTTACCCCTTCATTTTCTTAAATTGATTTATTCAAAAAGGTTCCAATATCTTTTGAGTCAAACAATTTGGTGCGGTATGTGGGGATTTCTATAGCTGAGATTTTAGTTTTGTCTAGATCCTTGAAAGGGATAATCACCTCTTCTTAGCCTCGCAAAGACCAACAATGGTAGTAAAGGGGGAAGTAATAGTAGGTGTCACGAACAACCTTCTGAATTCCATCAACGAAGCCGGCAGGGAAGACAATGAAAACGCAACGCCAAGCGCTACACCTGAGAGAGAAACCTCCCCCTCCCCCCCTACACGAAAGTGTGACTGTCTCACGCGAGAGGGAAACCTCAACCTCTACAGCAAGAGAAGCACCAACAGCTGTGAAAAGGCTATTAGAAGAGTGGTTGACAAACACCTTGAACAACATACTTGACAAACCCGTTCAAAGGGATATCGGAGGCACAATACCCGCAGAAACCGCAACTGTCGCTGATGAGCTAGAAACTCCACGCACAGGTAACACTCACACTGTCATTGATGCAGTAACGATGCACTTGCAGCCATCCTAAAGAAAATGGAAGAAATGGAAAACGAGAACAAAACACTCCATGATTAGATGAAGGAGCATCAAGAAAGGGTCGATAAAATACCGGGCGCTCCGAAGTTTCTACCAAAACGTGACGTATGCCAATTTGTTGAGCAACCATACAGTGAAGGGAATCTCCCCACTCTATTCCAAAAAACTTCAAAATGCTGCCATACTTGAAAATATATGATGGCACCACGGACCCGGAGGATCACATAATCCACTACGTCACGACAATAAAAGGCAATGATCTGTCAAAAGAACAGGTGCCATCGGTGCTGCTGAAAAAGTTCGGCAAAACCCTGACAGGGGGAGCGTTGACATGGTTTCCCAAATACCGGCACAGTCAAAATCAACGTTCGAAGAAATGGTGGACAAATTACCGCTCACGCGGGAGAGAAAAAGGCAAAAGCCAGGACAAATGACATCTTCGCTGTTAGGCAGACAATAGACTTTGGGATTTCCTAGCCCTATTCAACAGGGTAAGAATGAGCCTACCAAACATATTAGAAGGGATGGCAGTAGTAGCCTTCCAAAATGGTTTAAATAGAAACGGGTCAAAAGAAACCAAAAAGCTTCTAAGTAGACTCATGAAGTACCCTCCCACCACGTGGGAAGAAATCCATAATGCCTATTGTGCCAAAGTAAGGGAAGATGAGGATGACCTAAATGGTCCGATCCAACGGCTAACATCGGTCCAAACCGAAACAAGGAGAGATTGCCGCAATGATGGTCGAAGGGATCAACTATCCCATTTCAATTGGGATAGGCATCAGCCCTACATCCGGACATCCATCCCACCTCCTCCAGGACACGTAGATGTCACGCCTCGACATACCGTGCCACATCGAAACAAAAGAGGTATGCCTCCACTGTTATCTGCTCATAACTTTTGTATTTCTCCTTCAAAAATAGTGTATGCACTAGAAAAGCTCGGCACAAAGGTATAATGGCCGCAAAAGATAAAGTCAGATCCGAGCACCCGGAGGTCGAACGTTCTATGTGAGTTCCATCAGGAAAGGGGACATAAGACCGAAAACTACATATGTCTTGTAGTGCCCTCTTTTTTTCCTCTGTAGAGAGAGAGAGAGAGGTCCGGGTTTCGACATTTATGGGGGTAATAACTCATTTCCTTTTGGAAATTTGGGTTTTCGAAGAGTCGCCATCTAACGGATTATGGTGCGTTAGGGCACCTAGAGTGATTAACTCTTAGACTAGTTTGCATTACCAGAGATTTAGGGTAAGGGATCGAAATAACCTTGAGGGAAAGGTGTTAGGCACCCCTCGCGGTCCACAATGGTTGGTCCCGGCCAAACTTGTACTTATGAATTAGTCCTTTTAACAAATAAATAGTTTAAACACGTACTTGTAAATAAATGCATGTTTTAGACATTGTAAGGATATGTAAGGTTCAAGTAATGAAAACAAGGGAAAGGTTTGAACATATATAAAGAGAAGTAAGTTTGTTTAAAAACATACAAGAGTTGGAAAAGAGGGGTCCTAGGTTGGTTAACCTATAGGATCACCCCATACAATGTCCGGTAAACACTTCTCAATGAGGGGCTACACGTGGCATTAGCGCGTAGTCATTATATCGTTACTACCCAATTCCCTCCCCTTGGCCATAGCCTAAAACGTTCTAATAGCCTTGATAAATGTCTTATGCGTGCACTACCCGTCCCTTCCTCGTGGCCCTGGAGGTATTTTAGGATCTCTACTTTTGGACAGTTCTAGACCATCCTAAGTTTTTAAAAGGATAAAAGCCTAGGCGTTAATCAAGAACAATTAGGACTGCATTTAAAAGAGAACAAATTATAGGCTCACAGTCACCTCCACAAATATAACAAATAAATACACGTCTTCAAACAACATTCAGGTATTTAAGAGAAAATCCTAGAACATGATATGTAGGTGAGCAGGGATTATACAGTATTGACTTAGGATAAAGTGTAAAAAACCTGTTTAGCTTGCCTACTGATTTCTAGTCAACTTCATCTTATAACTCTTCCCTTATCTTGGATAGAGTTCTCTTCAAGTAAGGAGTCCTGCTCCTTATCAAATATGCAATCTTTTCATTAAGGGAATATCAAATATAACCACTTATACTTATCCCTTTCATGTGCAAGCCTTTTGCTTGATTCTGTCCGTCACCTATGCACACTGTCCATGACCCAGTTCATACAAATGTTCCTTTGTCAATCATCAAAATAAACTTACTCAGGCCAACATTATCTGAAATACTTTCCCATTCTTATAGAGTTTCTCCCTTAAAGAACATGATGAGGTTCAGGAAGAAGGGCAAGTTGAGCCAGAGGTTTATTGGTCCTTTCAAGGTGTTGGAGAGAGTTCGCGAGGTGTTAATACCCAATTTTGCCCTAATATATTTTTTATAGTATATATACTTTCAAATATCATTTTACATCATTACTTAATTTACAAGAGTTATACAAGTATTTTCTATAATTTGTTTTATAATTTTTAAATTAAAATTGATTTTCTTCCATTTAAATTACTTGAATATTTATTAATTACCCCTTAAATTATTTTGTAATGACTTATCATCCAAATTTATTATTTGCATCAACATAGATGTTTCAGAATATTTTACTTCATTTTATGCAAGTATATTGGTATTTTTAAGCTATTTGCACAATTTTGCAATAATAGCCTATATGTTGTGCATAATTATATTTTATTACATTATTTATGCCCAAATGACATTTATATTTTGATAATATTAAATTATTATTTTCAAGCATCTTACTACACAAATCATATTTTTATTTTTTTTAATTACTTTTTATAAATATTTTTTATAATTTTTTCGTGTATTTATTTTGTAGCCTAATTTGGAGCCAATTCTGGACCAAATTAATGGCCCAAACGTCCAAAACCTCTAAGCTCAATCTCCGCAGCCTAAATCAGACGACCCCTTTAATCTTAACCCGATTGGTACCCGTTTAAATGACCCGCCCACTCCCTTTTCAATCCTGGCCGTTGATCTCAAATGGTCAACGACCCGTAATAAATCCTCACCTTTCCTTATATCTCTTCACCCAAACCCTAATCTCATTTTCCCACTTCAGCCACCTCTGAATCCTCTCTATTTCTCTCATCTCTCAAACCTAAACCCTAGCGACTAGAATCTTCGCACCCTTTTCCCTTTGTATTTTTCCGTTGAACCAGAGATCTTCTTACCTTTTCTAAATGCTTACCACTCTGATATGGTAATACTAAGTGTCTTTCCATACATAAGGTGTATCTCATATAAATCGGGCCCAAACAAGCTCGATCTTGAAGATCTTGTGGGATTCTGGCTAAGTACATCAAAGGACACAGAATATCTCTCTGATTTGGGTACATTTCCATAGAGTCCGGCTTAATTAGGGTTTGCCTTACTCGTTGCCCAAATTCCAATTTTGAAATGAGTTTGCATGTGGTCTTTTCCTTATTCTGTATGATTGATTTTCTTTTCCTTATTCTATATGACTAATTTTCTTTCCTTATTAAGTGTGATTAGTCTTCTTTACATTTTTGTTTATTTGTTATCACCATTATATAAACCCCCTCCCCTGATTTCCTTTGGACGGACCTTAATCATTGTTCTTCTCTCATACACTCACTCACTTGATACTATCTGAATCTCTTGCTTCTGGCCGGCTGAAAGCCAAGGCCATCGGAACCCTTTCTAACGACCTCCCTAGTGCGAGCAATGCTCGGGGCTCATTTGAGGCTCCTGTGAACTTTAACGCACTAGTATTTGGGTCTTTTGGTTGTTCTCTTTGCTAGTGATGTTCGAGATGTTTCAAACACTTAGCCTTTTCTTCTATTTGTTTGTTGAATCTGCAAACTGGTGAGTGTCTTGACTTTTGCAATTCTATCCTCTTTTGCTTGTTTCCAGTGCTTCACATATCCATGTTGTTCGAACCATTATGACTCCAATATTTTGTTTTAATCATTGCCAATTTTACTTGCATTGTAGCTATTCTGCAATTCTAAATCTCCTAGTGTCACAACCTGCCTAATTCTTTAAACTCCTATATGTTCAGCTTGAATTACTTTGTATCTTTAAGTTTGCTTTGTTTTTCTGCTATTTATTGTGAGTTTTTCTCATGCCTTGTTTTGAATTCTCGAACTAAATTCCTAGGGAATCATCTCTTACCCAGTATTTGCCTTAATGAACTTCTCATAATTATTCCTTTATGTGAACTCTATTTTTTTACCTGCTTACATGAACCATATTTGTTGTCGCAATGTTTTAACCAAACCTGTTGCTTTGTTCTGGTGCTTGGTCAATCCTGCATTCTTTGGTATTGCTCATGCTTCTAGTTGAATCCCGATACATTTAGGTTAGATGATCGTGCATAGTCAACTTGCTTAAGTTCTGAGTCTGCATGTTCTATTTAACTTTAAGATAATATGTCTTCCTTCCATGACACCTTTGGACTTTGAGATATTTGTGTTATACTCAACATGATTAGGCTTCTCATCGATTGTTTGCTTGCCTGTTTGTTTTGTGTAATGATCATTTCCTGAGTATGACTCTGTCTGACCATTCATGGCTTAGACACCTAGGTCTTAAAATCCTTTTTGGCCAATGCATTATTCTGAACTCATTCTGGAAAAAATAGCATGTTCACCTTGTATGTGTCTAGTATGTTTACCCTGTTAATCTAAAATGGCATGTCTCCTTAACTCTCTTAGTGTCACGTCTATCTTTAGCATGCTGTCACCTGCTTAATGATTTGACCTATATTGCATTTACCATGTTTCAAATCGAGTCAATTGACTCTCCTATTTCATGTTCTTTGTTTAATCAATACTGTCACTCTTACTTCTGAAATGCCAATGATTTTATGAATCCTACTAAATGTCACCCAACCCTGTCTCTATAAGGTGTTGCTTTAGAGATGTTTAGTTTTTTTCCACGTGTGGTCCATTGACTTATTTGGTCAAGTGGTCAATATTGTAACTGTTGGGCTTGATATGGGTCCATATGTGGCTTTGGGTTGTGCAAATGGACATACTCTCATGTTTTGGGAAGTGTTTGGATCTGGGCTTGCTTTCGAATGAAAGAGTCTATTGAAGGCTCAGGCAGTACTGGGTTAGCTCTTCTTGGTTCTACTCTATTTGTGGGTCCTGTAGTTATTTCAATGTTGTAATACTGAGGCTTATTTTTCTTTACTTCTGGGCCTATAATGATTTGTAAACAAACGATAGAGAGATTAATAAAAGGGGGCTAGGGTATTCTAATGCTTGCATAAAAGGGTAGAAAACATGCCTATAGGGTGTATGTGTTCTATTTGCTATTTCGTTCAACATGCCTTATATGTTATTCAGTTCAGTATGTTGTACACTAATAGAAAGCATACCTATAGGAATCAGGCACACACTTCACTTAACTTGTCAAAACATGTTGGCTCAAGTAATTGCTATATTTATTTCCATGTGTACTACTAAGCATTTCTAGATTGCATGCCAATAGGATACAATAACAATGGTTTGCTAATGTCCACCTAGATACCATGTCTATAGGGTTTCAATTAATTAATCAATAAACTACTTCTATTGCTCTTAGAACGCTGCTCCTTTAGACATCATGACTATAGGATCTTAATCAATCAATTGACTATTTCCATTATTTTCATTACATTGCCCCACCTAGATGACATGCCTATAGGGATGAAGTATTATAAAATCAAGTTCAATTGTCAATCCTGCCTATGGGATATTGTTACTTGTCTAGAAATCATGTTTATAAAATCAAACCTCGTTAATTCTGAGCGTTCTAACAGGTTTACTACCTCATTGCATAAACAATTTAGAGATCATGCCTATAGGAGCTTGTTAACACCTATAATCTGTGAATTCATTGGTCAGAAAGTTGCAGTATTGCTTGTACAATACTGGAAATCAGAATCATAGAAAGCATGCTTATAGGAATTAATGCGTCTTAACTCTGAAACTGTATGCTACCTAATCTGCCCGCGTGCATTTGTTGTTTATGTGTGGAGGCTAACTTGAGCCTTTAATTATCTTTATGTGAAGTCCTATCTGTTTTAAATGTCGCCTAGCTTTATTATTTTTGAGGGACCTAAGCTGAGTCTAGAACCACCTAATAGATTTCCAAAACCTCCTGGACCATAGGCATGGGACAAGTAATGCACGCATAAGGTCGATTTAGAATTGAATTAGAGCGTCTTTAAGTAAATAACTTCAACATAGTAATTGGGTAGCACGAGATGATAGTCTATGCCCGCTTAACAATATGAGCAACCCCTATCTTAAGGGAGTTGAGAAGTATTATTTATGTTGCACGGGGTGATCCTTTAGGCTAAAAAACTTAGGACCCCCTCTTTCTTTATGTACTTGTTATTTAAATTTAGTCATTTAACATAGATCAATGCAGTTTGTATCTTTGTAGTCATTAAGACTTGTACCGATTCTCATGTGTTTTAATAAGATTCTTTGACTTCTAAGTTTCCCTTTTATTTGATCACCTAGCCTAATTACATAATTCACATAGTTTGAAGTTCGGTCGGGACCCACAGTTGTGGACCTCGAAGAGTGTCTAACACCTTCTCTTTGAGGTAATTTGAGCCCTTACCCGATCTTTGGTCGCGTTGACTAGTCAAACAGAGTTATTTGCAAATAGATTCCCTAACGCACCTCAAAATCATTAGGTGGCAACTCTTCTATTTTAATATCCTCCTATAAAAGAGTTGTCACATGTCGAAACCCGCTTTCGCGAGAAAACAGGATGCGACAGCATGACGACTCTACTGGGGAAATACTTAGGCTTTTACCATAATGAACTTGACTTATGTGGATCACTTTATTTATTTTTCTTTATTTGTTTTAAACTACTATTACATGCACATCCTTTTCCTTATTTACCTTTATGTGTTTTAAATTGCTATGACATGCACATCCTTTCCCTTATTTACCTTTATCTATTTTAAATTGCTATGACATGCACATCCCTTCCCTTATTTATTTGCTATGACATGTATGACCTCTCTCCATCTCCTTCATCTTGTCTAAGACTGCTATTTTATGACTCTCCCATCCCTATTTACCTACATGCTTCATTACATTCTCGCATATTTTCATGAGCTAAACTGACTTCTCTCTTTTGCCTTTCTTCTCATGTTTACTTTTGCTATTTTATTTACTTCTTTTACGTACTTTATCATGCAAATACTTGGAAATGTTGTATTGTTTCTGCATAAAGCATGCTCTTCATTATACTCCATTCGTGCCAATTATCAACATAGCGGTGCTTGATGAGTGTCCACACTTTCCTAAAATCACCCCTTTTTAAATTGGAAAGGATGATTTGCGGTAGACTAGTTGATCAGCGGTGTAGTCGACGGTCTTGTGCCTTTCCCTCTCAAGTTGTCCACTTAGATGTAACAGTCTAGAACCTTCTCAAAACCCTACTCCAATTTGAAATGTACATGCATCATGCTAAACCTACTACTTGTTGAAGCCTTGTTAACGTAACAAACTGCTAAGATGAACCTTGTCCAAAGTCCGACGGGATTTCCACAATCCCAATAGACACTATCATATTATGTTCATTACTTGGAGAAAATGTGCCAACACATTGATCATTATTGCGTAAGTAGTTAAATCTGGAGGGGAAAAGGGCTAACCTTTGTTTATTTGCAGAAAATGAAGCACGAAATCCCCAGGTTCGGTATGGTCCAAAACATCCCACCTTTGCTACTTGACTGGTGGAAAGACCTTGAACCTTGTGACAAAAATCATGTGAGGAGAGTACTTGGTGACCTGCCATCTTTGATGAACATTCGACCAAATAAGGAGCTGATCGAGGCTGCCACCATGTTCTGGGACGAGAAAAGAGCTATTTTCTGATTTTGCAATATAGAAATGACTCCTCTCCTAGAAGAATTAGGAGGTTTCTCCAAGTTTCCATGGGATAGTTCGGGATTACTGGTACCAGAGAATCTCACTCCTTGCAATTCCTGAAAATGTTGGGTTTTAAGAAGAATGATGAACTGCTCTGTCTATAAAAAATCATAAATACTTTTTGAGTTTCTTTAGGAGTGTTATGGGCATAGCAAGTCATATCGTCTTCACCATGATGAACTAGCCATTACTTCCTTGGGATAGGTGCACCATCGGGTTTTTGTGTTCGTTGTCTGCTTCTTGGGATTGTTGATATTTCCAATGAAAGGAGGAAGGATTGATACTCGCTTAGTCATGGTCACCAAGACCTTAATGGATAGCCTCGAGGGACAAACTTACACTATCATCCCCATGATCTTAGCTGAGATGTACCGCGCTCTAGATCGGTGCAAGCACGAATTCGGACAATTTGAGGGCTGTAATCTATTGCTACAAGTCTGGATGTTGGAACACTTTCAGATAGGAGAGTACCATCAAGAGCTTCTGTGAAGGCCATTGAATGACTACATAGCCAACCATCACCCAAAGAAAATGACATTTATTCCAGATAGGTTTGCAAAGCCTGGAAAAGCTGTAGGTTAGGTGCGTTTGTTCAATAATCTGACAGACGAGTAGGTACATTGGATGTTCGACTGGTTTCCTAGTAGTGAGTTCATCATCATGTCAACATGGACTACTCATTTGGTACTAATTGGGATGCGAGGCATCTACCCTTACGCTCCTATAAGGGTAATGAGACAAGCTAGAAGAAAACAAGTCTTACCTCGGGTTTCCATTGTGGTCCAAAACAAGGCAGATTTCAAGGGAGATGTCATTCCATTCAAGTTCGAAGTGTAACACATGTGGAACCAAAAGATCATTGTGGAAGGACAAACTATTGATCCAGACAGGTATCATGCCGGTCATATGTACTACTATCTGTCATAGATGGAAGACGACGTAGTGGGGGACTTTATTTCACCTTACTGACTTGGTTATCTTTTGCCTTTTCTTTTCTTTTTGATTACTCCCATTCCCAAAGGTTAGTTAATGCATACTGGCATCATCAACTTATCACACTAGATCTAGAGGTCCTCCACCTCCTCCTCCACCTAGCGACCCAAAAAGCAAAAGCAAGGGAAAAGGGAAAATGGATGATTTAAGTGGTATCAGGAAAGACAATTCTGCCGTGGCAGAAAATTTTGAAACTTCAGATGGCAGAAGTACTTCAGGGAAGAATGAGTTGGTCTTACGGTTGGATCAGAAAATCCTGGAACTACAAGGCGAGCTTGAGCAGGTCCGAAATCTGGCAAACCTCTCCCTTACTTTCAATGTTCCCGACATCAACCAACAAGACCCGACTACCCAGAACCAAACACCACCACATAAAACGCACAAAATCAAAATCCACCACCCATAGTTCTGAATCCCCCGGCACAACACCCGTATTATAATCCCGCACCTCCCCAGAACCTTAACCCGCCACCAGTGCCAGCCCCTCAACAACACCACCATCATCCAACTCAATACCCGTAAACTGCTACTTATCACACTCCTCAAAATGCACCACAACCTACTCCTAATCCCTAAAACTCGATCAACGACCACCCATATACCCAAGTTCCAAGAACTCATCAAAGCCATCCGATACATGTGGAAACCTTACCCCATACCCTGCAACAAACCCTATACATACCCGAACCAACCGAGAAGGACTTGCTTATTAAAAATATGGCAAAGGAACTCATGAAGCTCGTAATGAGAGTCTAGAGTGTTGAAGGTGGGAAAGGTGTTGAAGGTCTAAATTACGAGGACCTGTGTATTCAGCTGGATGTGGAACTGCCAGAAGGTTACAAACCTCCTAAGTTCGAAATGTTCGATGGTACTGGTGATCCGAAGGTGCATCTGAGAACATACTGCGGCAAGATTGTAGGAGTGGGTAAGAATGAACAAATCCGCATGAAACTGTTCATGCAAAGTCTTACAGGAGACGCCTAGTATTGGTATATCAATCAAAACCCAAAGAAGTGGGCAAATTGGGTGAGTATGGCATCCGACTTCATGGACAGATTTAGGTTCAACACAGAGAATGCGCCAGATATTTTCTACATCCAAAACCTTAAGAAGAAGCCGAAAGAAACCTTCCGCAATTATGCTACTCATTGGAGATCAGAGGCCGCAAAGGTAAGGCTAGCACTTGAAGAAGAACAAATGAATAAGTACTTTGTTAGAGTTCAAGATCTACAATATTATGAAAGGTTGCTGGTCATTGGGAATCACAAGTTTTTGGACATCATCAAGTTAGGAGAGAGGATAGAAGAAGGAATCAAGAGTGAGATAGTGACTATTTTTGAGGCGCTGCAAGCCAGAAATAAAGCCTTGCAATCAGGAGGTATCTCAAAGAAGAAAGAACTGGGTGCCATGATGGTAGCCTAGGGCCCTAAGTCTCCCCTCACATACCAACCACCTCACCCACATATCAACCCTCATTCCCAAAATGCCAATACCCTGCCACCACCGACCATACCTACAACACTCAACCTGCATATTACCATTCACATCCACTCGCCCGCCAAAACTACACAAAGCCACATCCAAATTTTGACCGCAGACCTCCTAAAGAAAATACCCCAATTGCTGAACCCATAGCCTAACTGTATGAGAGACTGAAGGCCGCTAGTTAAGCCACCCCTCTTCCTACTGTTGTTGTGGAAAATCCCTCTCAATAGATCAACCCCAACAAAACATGTTCTTATCATTTAGGCATGAATGGTCATACCATTGAAGAATGCCGCACGTTGAAAGACAAGATTCAGACGCTGATGGACACTAAGGTTATACAAGAAGAGAAAGCTGCACCAAACATTCGCAACAACGTATCTTCGGTCACCCTCACACCAGTTATGGTACAAACTCAGGCGCCATTTGAAGTTGAGGTAGCTACACCCTTCACTGTAATGGTAGCTTCCACACCATCTTACAAGTCTGACTCTGTCCCGTGGGATTATGTTGCGGAAGCAAGAAGAAAGGAAAATGCCAAAATGGAAGAAACATGTGCCGCGCAAGGTATGACTAGAACTGGCAGAGTTTACACACTTGATAATCTGAGAGGTGTGAGCACGTGATTTTTTCCCGAGTAATAATACTCCTACAAAGTCACCAAATAGATTTTTTCTAATTTATTTTAATTTTTATAGAATTTTTAGGAATATTTTGATAATTGTTGGTTGCATTTAGTTGCATGTTTAATATTTTAAAATCATGAAAAAATACAAAAATATTTCATGCATTGCATTTTAGGTCTCAATTATATTTAATATATAAACAAAAATCACAAAAATATTGGTTCGCTCTTGCACTTTAGTTTAATTGCAATTATTAATTTTTCTTTTCATTAGTTTAATCAGCTAATTATTAAATCATAAAATAAATAACTAGGTTTATTTCCACAAATTATAGTGATTTAGGATCTAATTTAGGTTTAATTGAGTTTTATTAGTATTTAAAATTGAAAATTAAAAAAAAATTAATTCAATTCAAGAAAAAGAGTGGAAGGAAGGTCAGTTTGGACTCGAATTTGGCCAAACATGTTCGAAGCCCAAATTCCCCCCAAAAGCCAACCAACCCAGTCCCCATACCCGGTCCTGCCCCCCACTTAATAAAATGTTGCCGTTTTGAGGCGTTCAATATTAGCCGTTGATCTTCCTTGATCGAATGGTCCGGAACTGAACCTCATCTCCCATATAGCTGTCCAAACCCCACCCCCAAACCCTAGAGACCCCCACTCTTCTCCGTCTCCCTCATTTGAACCCTAACCCTAGCCGCCCTAATGTTCTCTACCAAACCTCACCGACGGCCACCACCCATATCTTCTCCAAACCTAATGCAAATTACACCCCATAACCCCGCCTTCCTCTTCATCTCATATATTGCCTTAGTTCCTTCCAAAATACCCCAGAAATCCCGGAATTCTAGATCTAAGAAACGACCAGATTGTTCAAATCTCTTGGTCCGTTATTTCCTCAGCGCCTGGGTTTAAGGGGTTCATCTGTGTTGTTTTCTTGGCTGCTTGGACTCTCATGAGTCTTTTCTTCTAAGAAAATCCGGTCAAAAGTCCATGCAAGGCCGGATTCCTTGGAGGACAAGACCCTTGGGTGGTCGATTGGCGTGGAATAGGGCATCGTAGACTGTCTCACATGTTTTTCACCCATAAATGGTAAAAGATTTTCACTATTGTCTTCTCTATTTTACATGTTTGAATCGGTGACTTCCTACTCTCTTTAGCTTGTTAAATTACTTGTTTTTCGTTTGAGAGTCATTTATTTCAATCTTGTAGTCATGTTTAATTAGGTTTGTTCTAGTTTATTAGTTATCAATTCGGGTTGATCCATGCCTGTTAGATTAATTATACAAATCATTTTGTTATCTCAGTAATTAGTTATTTGACTGAATTTGAAATCACTTGATAAGTTGTTTGCTTAATAATTAATTAACTAGGGTTTAGATTATGAATTTAGCTCAACAATTTCAGTTCAACTCTGTTTGATATCAATTGGAATTTGGGGGGGGGGGGGTTTAAAAAGGTCATAATAGAACATTAGGGGGGTCAATTAGAAAGTAAAAAAATTAGAATTTCAGATAAGGCATTAGGAAGTTTCTAGATTTTGGATAACTGTCCCAATTTATTAATAAAAAGATGCTGAAATTGAATAGAAATGGACAACTGTCCATTTTCTGTTTTTAAAAGATGCTCTTTTCCTAATTTTCAGAGTTGGCTGTAGAAAATTATTCCCTTATGCTTAGGAGCACATGGAAGATTTTATTCTCTATATATAGGACCCTCCTCTCTCTCAAAACACACAGAGATCAGACCCTAAAATCCTTTCTGAAATTTAATCTAAAAAAGGTAGAAAAGAAGAAATATTTCTGAGTTTGGTTTAATGTCCCTATTCTTGGTCTTCATTTGTTCTGTATTGTTTGGAGCTGAGTCTATCTCTAGTCCTTCTGGTTTTCTCGTGCTGGCTAGGTCACTTATTTGAGTCTGAAGATTATTTTGTTCTGGTTTTTCTATTGTTGATCCTCTGTTGCTATTGTATTACTGCTGGTTCCAACTTACTTCACTTTCATTTGGCATTTTTCTGAGATGTTTTCTACACATCAGGTACTGAACTATGAATTTAAGCCAAACTTGTCAAATGTTGATTGTTTTGTTTAGTGTTTAATGAAGCCTGAATTTCTGATGTGATACGTCATTGATTTCTTTATAAATCTGTTTGCTTGTTAAGTCTGTTCATCCCTGTTCTCTTGTTAGCATCAGTTCTTTATTTGATTTGGCTTATTTGACTGAAATATAAATTGGAACTGCATTAGTTGTTACTGATATTCACTTTTTATATCAAAATCATGCTAAATAATCAATATCTGAACCTCTTAATTTTGTTGATTGAGTTTATAAGAATTGGAACTAAGTTTATAAGAATTGATATTAGATGCATGTCCTTAGGGCAATATCACAGCTTGAAATAGAATCTGTACAGATAGTTGAGTTTGAAATTATAGCATTTATAAAGTGACTAATGTTCAAGTGTTTGAGCAGGTTAGATTTGTGATTTGTTACAAGATTAAGCAAATGTGAAGTGGAAAAAAGCAATATGGCTTATAAAATCTAGAATTGCACGATTTGTTTTACTTGTAAATTTCACATATGATTATCATTGTAATAATTCTGGCAGATTTGTTGTTGTGTTTTGTATGATTTTGATTTAATTACTTTGGTATGGTGACTGAATATGTAATAGTATGCTTTCATCTGTTGTATTCCATGTTGCGGGCCTGGAACAAGAAAGGTCCATCCTAGTAAAATCTGGGTCAAACTGTTGAACCCCATATTTTCGTACGTAAAAATACGCCATAAATAAAGTGATGGAATCTCGGAAATGAGATGTTGCATCCCGCATTTTTTCATACGATAAAGTTTTGTCTTAAGTTATTAACGTAAGTTCGGGAATAGGATTATTTTGAGATTATAAGCATTATGCTATTTTAAACACATGATGAGTAAATTTGTGAAGGAAAAAGGGTAAGCAAATCAAAGGAAATGAATCTCGTCGAAATTTGACATTTTGGGATAAAATGCGGCCCAAGCTAAAATACCCGGTATTTATAGAATAGTACCATACAAGGTACTACATAGTCATGATAGTAAGATGTATAAAGTGTGTTAAAAGTGAGTAGTATTATAAATAATTTGAGATAATTCTTAATTATGTGGGTAATGGACTAATTATTGAATTAGTGGGGGATTAATAAGTTGATTAAGGAGAAGGGGAGAAAATTTGGATAAGGTTTAGTACAGTACGTGGAAGCAAAGGAATTAAAGGGTGTGACCCAAAGGTAACTTTGATATGTGGCAAATTTTAAGGAAAATGAGTCATCTGCTACATCTCTTAAAAGGCTCCAGCAAAGGAATGTATATTAATATCATAGACAAAGACTTTCATCCAAGAAAGTGATTATGCTATTAGCAAAAGAAATTGGATAGCATTCTTATTCCTTCTAGGCCGACGTTCATTGATATTCTCTTGGAATGATTTTCAATTTGGACGTTGGCTTTTAAAAAAAATTGTACGAGCTGAATTATCTTTAAAAATTTGGAGGATATATTAACGCTATTGATAGAGGGTTTCTGCCAAGGAACGTAAACAATATTATTGAGAAAGAGTTTTAACCAAGATTATCTTTGCATAGTAAAGTTATTGCTTCGGGCATTTCATACGGATTTTTTTGACTCCGATCTTATCGTCACATGTTTTGTTGCAATTAACGAGTATTAGAGGGATTGTTAAGAAAATCGACTCAGGTATGTGAGACTATCCCTTTCCTTATTTTGCATGACTCTGATTGTACATAATGCAATGAACGAGCTTCCAAAGATACTCTACTCTTAGAAGCTAGCAGTACTTGCATTGTTTTCCCTCTTATGGAACGATTGATGTTAATGTTGCTTCTCTTATTCTTATGTTATCAATGTTGTTGGTACTTTCTGATTCTTATAAGGTTCATAGTGAAGAGTTAGTCCTAATAATATGTACAGAGGATACCGACCTTACGTCACTCTGAAAGGTTTAGAACATGATTCCATGAGTCGAGCATGCATTATATATATGTATCGATTTTACTCTACCGAGCCGCGGTATAGTCGGCCGGGTATGGCACCTATTGTGCAACCACTGATCAGTTGGGTTTACCGAGCTCCACATGGCCGAGTACGAATCTACCAAGCCTTATGATGGCCGGGTATGTTTTTACCGAGTCCTCTTTAAGACCGGGTACGATATGATGATGATGATGCCCACAGAGGCGTATGTTTTTAAAAAAGGTTTACGTATATATATGTATCATGCATTTCTTGCCAGTGGCCCCTAGAGGCACTCATATGTTACAAGTTGTATCTCTTATATCTCTCTTTTCATTATTGTTCTTGTTTATGCTTTCCTACCTTACATACTCGGTACTTTATTTGTACTGACATCCCTTTTGCCTGGAGACGCTGCGTTTCATGCCCACATGTCACGATTGATAGGTTGACAGTCCTCCAAGTAGGCTATCAGCTCAGCGGAAGGTGTTGGTGCACTCCACTTGCTCCGGAGTTTCCTATTTGGTCAGTATGCTTTGGGTATGTATTGATTGGTATGGCGGGGCCCTGTCCCGACCTTTATGATTTTATGTACTCTTAGAGGCTTGTAGACAGATGTCAGGTGTATGGATACTTGTATGGCCTTGTCGGCCTATGTTTTGAGTTTACAAATGGTCATGTCGGCCTTATAGGCCCGTATGTCACATGTATAAGTTTGTATATCATGTTGGGTCGTCATATGTTGAGTATTCCCTTATGTTTTATTCTTTTTATCTCATGACGGGTTTTCTATCTCACTTACCCATGATAGTATGATAAGAAAGATATGTTACGTTGGTACTCGGTCGAGTAAGGCACCGGGTGCCCATCGCGGCCCTTCCGTTTGGGTCGTGACAAAAGTGGTATCAGAACAGTTCTGTCCTAGGGAGTCTACAAGCCGTGTCTAGTAGAGTCTTGTTTATGGGTGTGTCGTGCACCACACTTATAAGTAGGAGGCTACGAGGCATTTAGGACTATCACTATTTCTTCTTACTCTAGATCGTGTCATAGAGCTCAATTGTAAGAACTCGATTTCGCATCATGCTTATGATGGATAAATTTTAGGTATACAACAAATCATGTGTTTACTAAGACATGTAAGTTTCTTGATAAGGATCCCTAAGTCAAGAATGTCTATCCACTCTTACGATAGAAAGGAATACGAGAATCAGAAGGTAGACACAAGTTTTAGCAAGTAAAAGAAGCAAGATGAAGAAGGGTACGCAGTACCCAGTTAATGAAGATTAACAATATTTACAATTCAAGCAGAGAAATATAAGCATTTCGAGATACCTTCAATTGTAACAGAGGTATGTGAAATTAGTCACACCCATCTCAATTATGCTCTATGGGAGCTAACAGAAATAGTTAAGAGAAGGACGAATATCAGGAATCGGCTGGGGTTAGAGTAACCCAAAATGATGGTTGGATTGCTTGCGATAGTTTACATTTTCGAAGGATACTGTAAATATGCTAACAAAATCTCCTTGTGAGACTCCTAGATGGTACACTCTAAGATGATACAGCTAGATATAAGCCCTATAAAGATAAACACTAGGAGCCTTGAAAGGATAAATGTTACCTTAGTATGGCTCCCGTCCCTTGTAGAGAAAAAATATTAGGCAACTTGAAGAGCCAGTAGATGGAGCAAGGGGAGCTAAAAGCAAAAGAATGTCTTGTTCGAGTTTTTAAAATAAAGTGATAGGCGTGAATATTAGCGAAAAATAAAGAAGGGAGTTAATGAAGCATTATGAGTAAGAGGTGATGCATGGACGACAATGGTAGATAAAAAAGATGGCAGTATTACAAAATCTATAGTCAAGTGAAGGAAAAGACGAGATGTGATAGGCCCTGAGACAACAAAAGAGTATAGGCCATAAAGTCATACTTAAAGAAATAATTTCGTGACTCTAACCTGATTACCAAAAGGAAAAGTTAGACTCCAGAATATGAGAATTTTAGATTGTGTTCTTGTAATAATAGAATGGACAACAAAAGAATATTCATGAGGAACTCAGGGAAAGGTCATTCGGGAAAATTCTTCCCTAAAGCAAGCAATGTGAGAAAAGTTAAGCTTAAGGGACTATATGTGCCAGTTATACTAAGTGTCACCCCACGAGTAAGGAAAGTTGTTATCCTTAGTACAGAAGGATTACCTCAAGGTGAGTAAGGGTTATCGATGATGTGAGAAGACGCCAAGGCTAAAGAGGTAAAATATCTACAGGTAGATTGTCATAGTGCTAAATCTTAGTACTCCCCTAAAGGGGGGAATATGGAGTAATGTGGCATTAAGTCAGAATTAAGTGGTTCTAGTAATTATGGAATGGTAAAGGAAGAATGCGATAAAATGAAAAAGGATGAGATTGCACTTCTTCAAAGCCTATAGATATACTATGATACCAGAACATTATGCTGACACGACGCCAAAGAAAGGAAGTAAAAGTTTCTACCCGAGATGTTATTGATAAATAAAGAGCCAACACAAGATATGAGTTAAGACAAAGGTAATAACCCAAGAAATATTATGGAGAGTATTGATATGAGAGTGAGACAACGAGTAGTTATTAGTTGTTTCGGGAAGAGCCTAGTTATGGAGAGCCAGGAGGATGCAGACAAATTAGCAGGTCGTATAAGATAAATATAGTAAAACCCAGTATAGTTAATTCAGCCCCGCAGTTATGACATTGTAATACTTGAGAAATATTCAGATAGGAATTGGGGTAATTAAAGGTACCATATGAGTGTTGCGAAAATAAAAGCGAGTGCCAATGGGAAGATGGTTAAAATATTAAGCAGAAGCAACCCTACAAGAACAAGGGCGTGGAGGTAAGTAACCATGGATAAGTATAGGCGAGAAAGGACATCAAAAATTTTGTTGAGTATACGATGTAATAAGCTCATCGCTTTACAAGAGTCAGAGGGTCCTCCCTAAATACTACAATGAAAGACTAGATGAGGAAGTAAGGAAGAAGGCTTCGATCTAAGCTTGGTAACGTAAGGAGAAAATGGACTTATAACAACAATCTCACAACAACATTGTATGTACTCCCTAAGAAAGTGGCACCTACCGTGGCTAATAACTGGAAAGTAAGAATCAGAAGTAATATTCAAGATCATATGTGTGGTATGGAATTCCAACATGTGTGGGAACTAAGATAAGCTAAGTGTGCACGCAACAGGGGGGCAGAAAGACCCGAAAAAGTAATGGCTTATGTTTAAAAAAAACAAGAAGATCTGAGAAAGAACGAAAAGAATTATATGGTTAATGAGCCAGAGTACGTTATGAATGCACTTAAGATTCTGAGGATGAATATTCTGGGGGGGGGGGTGATGTTAAACCCCATATTTTCGTACATAAAAATACGCCATAAATAAAGTGATGGAATCTCGGAAATGAGATGTTGCATCCCGCATTTTTCATACGATAAAGTTTTGTCTTAAGTTATCGATGTAAGTTCGGGAATATGATTATTTTGAGATTATAAGCATTATGCTATTCTAAACACATGATGTGTAAATTCGTGAAGGAAAAAGGGTAAGCAAATCAAAGGAAATGAATCTCATCAAAATTTGACATTTTGGGATAAAATGCGGCCCGAGCTAAAATACCCGGTATTTATAGAATAGTACCATACAAAGTACCACATAGCTATGATAGTAAGATGTATAAAGTGTGTTAAAAGTGAGTAATATTATAAATAATTAGACATAATTCTTAATTATGTGGGTAATGGACTAATTATTGAATTAGTGGGAGATTAATAAGTTGATTAAGGAGAATGAGTGAAAATTTGGATAAGGTTTAGTAAAGTACGTGGAAGCAAAGGAATTAAAGGGTGTGACTCAAAGGTAACTTTGATATGTGGCAAATTTTAAGGAAAATGAGTCATCTGCTACATCTCTTAAAAGGCTCCAGCAAAGGAATGTATATTAATATCATAGACAAAGACTTTTATCCAAGAAAGTGATTACGTTATTGGCAAAATAAATTGGATAGCATTCTTATTCCTTCTAGGCCGACGTTCATTGATATTCTCTTGGAATGATTTTCAATTTGGACGTTGGGTTTTAAAAAAAGATTGCACGAGCTGAATTATCTTTAAAAATTTGGAGGATATATTAACGCTATTGATAGAGGGTTTCTGCCAAGGAACGTAAACAATATTATTGAGAAAGAGTTTTAGCCAAGATTATCTTTGCATAGCAAAGTTATTGCTTTGGTCATTTCATACGGATTTTTTGACTCCGATCTCATCGTTACATGTTTTGTTGCAATTAACGAGTATCAGAGGGATTGTCAAGAAAATCAACTCAGGTATGTGAGGCTATTCCTTTCCTTCTTTTGCATGACTCCGATTGTACATAATGTAATGAGCGAGCTTCCAAAGATACTCTACTCTTAGAAGCTAGCAGTACTTACATTGTTTCCCCTCTTATGGAACAATTGATGTTGATGTTACTTCTCTTACTCTTATGTTATCAATGTTATTGATACTTTTTGATTCTTATAAGGTTCATAGTAAAGAGTGTAAGCACGTGATTTTTGCCCTATGAAACAATTACTCCCAAAAATTCAAAATAAAACGATTTTTCTTGGTGTGCAATTTTGAGAATTTTTGTGACATTTTTGGATAATTATTTGTATCTGTCTATGCATGTTTATTTGTTAAATTAATAAAAAATACAAAAATATGTCGCATTTTGCATGTAGGATTTAATTCTACAATTGTTAGTAATTAAGGTTGTTTTACAAAAATTGAAAATTACAAAAATAGGCATCTTTTGCATTTTTAGCATTTAATGTCCAAATGTATAATTTTATGCTTAATTATTAGTTAATT
The DNA here is from genome assembly GCF_000715075.1 of Nicotiana tabacum. Lineage (NCBI taxonomy): Eukaryota > Viridiplantae > Streptophyta > Magnoliopsida > Solanales > Solanaceae > Nicotiana > Nicotiana tabacum. Next base: position 29,509,828 of record NC_134095.1, read on the forward strand.
CTGCGTTAATTGTTATTGGGATTTAATTTGCGCTTTTATAACTTAATAATAATTTAAGGATTTTTAGAATTTAGTTTTAGAAAAATAAAAGAAGAAAAGAGAGTAAAAAATATAAAGAAAATCGGAATTGGGCTCTTCTTCAAATTCAAGCCACAAGCCCCAAAAATACCCAACATTCCCCATGACCCGGTCCATTTCAAACCGGGTTGACCCGGTCCATAACCCAAATACCCAACACCCCCTATATTACACAAAACAAAACAAAAAACCAAAAAAGAAAAACCCTAAAAAACCAAAAAATACCTATCCGCCCCCACCCCCTCCTTCTTCTTCTTCTCCAACACTCCCAAAGAAAAAAAAACCAGCCATGGCTGCTGCCCTTTCCCCCTCCCCCACGTCAATACACACACACACGCACCCACCTTCGAGCTCCATATCGACGTCCATGGCAGCAGCACCAACAACCCTCCACCACCTTCTCCTTCACGTCCAAACGGACCCATGGCTGTTGCGTTGCTCCATCTTCTGCCTCATCCAAGCTCCTACAATGGCGAACCCTTCACCATTTTCTTCGAGCTCGAGTGCGAGCTCTCATGGCCGTTGCTTCATCTCCTCCACACGAATAGTAGCTCCGCCAACAACCATCCCATGCTTGCCGCTGCTACCTCCTACTTCCTCGACGAACAACGACCAGCTGCCTCGACTGCTTCTGCTTCTGCTTCTGCTTATGCTACGTTGCTAATGCCATAGCCCGTTCAGCAGCTGCTTGGGGCAGCGATGCTGCTGCTTTGTCAAGCAGCTGGACTTAAAACCAGCTCGTCGCTGCTTCACCTCCAGCTGCCTCGACTCCTTCTGCTTCACCTCATTGCCACCGTCTTCAACCAAACGCCCTCCTGTGTCGTCGCGGCTACTCCCAAAACCAAGATCTTTCTGCTGCTTCCGCGATGTCCAACCATGTCCATCACGTCTAAACCCAAACCCCATCGCTTCTGCTGTGTTGCTGTTGCTTCGTCAAGCATTTGATTCGAAACAAACCCCGTTCCTGCTCGCCAAGATATTTGCCGGGCAGATTCGAGTTATGTTGGTTTCAAGGTTTTCGGGCAGATTTGTTTTCATCAAGTTCTTCGTGGTTTCGATCCGGTTAGTAGGTTCAATTTTCACTTTTGTCCGTATTTTGTTTTTGATATTCTCGAATCTAAAATCGGTAAATGTTTGATTTTTGTTTTGTTCGTGTTCATTGTTTTGTTAATTTTTCAGTTTGGTCATGCGAAATTGTTAGTTTAGTGTCGTTAGACTTAAATTGGAGTTTAATTAATTATTTCTTCAGTTTGTTTCATGTGTTATGTATTTTTTTCAGAAATTGTTAATGTTAATTAAATCATTTGAATCCGTCTTGTTTGTTGTTTAATATAGATTTAATTCGTGTTCATTTTTGTTTGAAGTTCGTTTTTAATTCAGTGATTTAATGTGAAGTTATGTTTTGGTTTTTAATTTTTTGATTCAATGTATCTTTGTTATAATTTTGTTGGATTTAATTGATTATTTGAAGTTTAGTGATTTGAATATGTTTATTTGTTTTGTTTAAGCTTAATTCGAGTTTAATTCGAATTTGAATAAAACTTGCTTGTTATTGTTGTTGAATCTTTTCATTTATGTCCATACTTTGTTTGATTGTTCTTGAATTCAAAATTAGTATAAGTTTGATCTTCTTGTTTGTTGATTATCATTTTTGATTATTTCTTCAGTTTGTTTCATGATCTTGTTTAGTTTTAATATAGAAATTGTTGGTTGTAATGTTGTTAGATTTAATTTTAAGTTCAAATGATTATTGAATTTAGAAATCTGAATATACTTGTTTGTTGTTGTTGTGGTTGAATCTAAAAGTAGGTTTGTTTGTTGTTAAAAAATATTGTTCAATCAAAATAATTCTGATTGTTGATTTGTTGTTCATCGTTTAAGTTTGAATTTGTTGATTGAACTGGATTATAGATTGGTTATAGCTGGTAATTTAATTTTAGGTTCTTAGATAATTTTGAAGTTTGAACAGATTTTGAATCAGGGCATAACAATAGTTTTAGGGATAAAACGGGAATTAACCAATTACGGATTATTTAATTATGGTGGGGGACAAGACATAATAATAAAAGCAAAAAGGAAAAGGTTGATAATGATGTCTTCTTTTCAAAAAGTGGGAACATGGGGGGCCCACGTTGACTACTGTTACTAAAGTAAATGTGTAGGTAATAATAAAAAGTTAAAGGGTGCAAATAGTAAAAGAATATTGGGTTAATAAGGGGGAAGAGGTAAAAGGGGGTTTTGCTTTGTATATAAGGGGGGAGAAGGGATTGAATTTAGAGGAAGGAGATTTTTGGGAGAGATAAAAATTTCAGAACTAAAGAGGAGATAAGAACATACTTTTAATCTGGAAGAAGAGGATTTCTAAAATATCCGAATACTATTTTTGTGTATTCCTGAGTGTGATCTCTGCCTACTGTTTGCTTCCGAGATTTTCAATTGGCTTCTTGAGTTAACTGTTGCTCCTTTGTTATTGCTTTATTGAGTGGTTGCTGGAATTTCTGTTTGGTTTTCAAGTCTACTGCTGGGTTTTCTGACTGCTGGTTGTTTGTTGTTGTTGCGCTGTTTCTACTGCTGCTGATCTTATTCTTCCTTTCCTTGTATTCAAATATCAGGTACACGACTGTAATACTAGCTATTGCAAGCTGAAAAATGTGAAAGCATGAATACATGAAGAATGGAACTTTGAAGTTTTAATTTCGTTTTTTCTTCGTTTCTTTTACTGATTGTATTTAGGCTATTTCATGTATTACTGTTTAATAATTGGAATAAGAGAAAAATAACATAAGTTGGTCTTTAGTGAATCAGCTTGGCAAAATGGGTTAATTCACTAGCTATGAAAGTTTTAATACGGTCAACAGTAGGTCAATCATGAATGGATAGTTAAATTTAGTTAAAGCCAAACAAGACTAGATAATGTTTAAGTTTAATAATCTTTCTAATAAGCTTTAGTAATTGTGGTTAAATCTAGTTTCAAATGGTTATGAATAATTAATTCCAATAGTTGTTTTTTTATATAACAATGCGAGCTTCAATCTAGCTATATTTGATTTCTTTTGAATATTAGTTGTCGAATTTCTTATTTTATTTATAATTTCGAATTTTTTCTTTAAAATTCTTTCATTTAATATTGGTCATAATCTAGCAATTAGTATGTTACATGTTCTTAATTAGTATGTTACATGTTCTTAATTTTTTCTAACTCCTAATTAATTAGGATTTTCTTTCTTTATTTTAGAGACTAAACTTAATAGAAAAATGTAGTCATTCTAAGATTATCTTTTTTTTTAAAATAAAAAATAAAAAAAATAATGAGACGAGCCTCGCCAAATAAAAATGCAAATTGCGGGGCCCTCACAAAATGTATGTGTTAATTACTTAGAACTCGGGATAGACCGCTTAGCGAACTCCACGGCCTTACCCAAAATAACAACACGCTAGTTTCTTTAGGATGCGTCTTAATTAATCTTACTTTCCTAAATGGTGCACATTTATGTGACCCAAATCCAAATCTCAGCGGAGTCGAAATGTGTCTCTAATCACGGGTACATTGATTGTGACGTGGTTCGAGATGCATGTCCATGACGTTGCAAATTCCTTTTAAAAAAATAAGAATGAGATGAGCCTCGCCGAATAAAAAATACAAATTTGCGGGGCCCTCAGTAAATATTTGCTTTAAAATTGATTAGACTTCGGGATGGACCGTTTAGCAAAATTTCACGGCCCTACCCAAAGTAAAAGATATGCTAGTCACTTTAGGTGCGCCTTTAATAATTTAATCTTCTTAAACTCGGGTGCACATTTATGTGACCCAAATCCAAATCTCAACGGAGTCAAAGTGTGTCGACGATCACGGGTACATTGATTGTGACGCGGTTCGAAATACATTTTCACAACGTTACAATTCCCTGTAAAATAATAATAATAATAATGAAAGCGGTAAAGAGTTAAAATCCGCACATAAGCTCATAATTGTATAAAAAATCAGATAAAAAAGCCGAATATGACAGTTGAGCGACCGTGCTAGAACTACGGAACTCGGGAATGCCTAACACCTTCTCCTGGGTTAACAGAATTCCTTATCCGGATTTCTGGTTCGCCGACTGTAATACAGAGTCATTATTTTCCTCGATTCGGGATTAAATTGGTGACTCGGGACACCCTAAAATCTCCCAAGTGGTGACTCTGAAATGAATAAACAAATCCCGTTTCGATTGTCCTTTAATTGGAAAAACTTCTTCACCCTCGCGGGGGCGGAAAAAGGAGGTGTGACAGCTCTGGCGACTCTGCTGGGGATAGTAAACCCAGAATCTCTGGTTCAGGGTTCAAAATTCGAGCTTAGATAAATTGTTATATTTGGCTTTATCTGATTTTTACATGTTTGAGCCTAATGTGCTAAATGTTGCTTTTACCGCTTTGATATTATCTGAACTGTATATAAACTGTGCCGAAACTATTCTCTTCTTACCTCCGGGGATGTGCTTACTGGTTGAGACTCCCTATTCTGTTAGTGTCATACATTGAAATAGGAAATAGGTCGGACAAGTTACTAAGCCGGATGGCCCTTTGGTTCCCGGAAAGTTGCCCCCTCCTCGATTCGAGTTGTCCGCTCGGGTACACAGTCTAGAACACCGACTTAGGTTTTGAACATAGAATAACATGACTTCATACCGGATCTCTAGTAGGAACGATTATTTGCATCATATTGCTTTGACTTAGGGGACTCAACACAGGGGTTGAGTCCGTCTAGGACTAGCAACCTGAAATAAAAAGACCATCCTGCAGCATCCTGTTTGCTTTACGCATTTATTTGCTTCAGACTTGCATGCTGACCGGCTTCGAAAAATCAGGAATATTGGAAAATTATGGAAAAAAGAAGAGCGAGGTAACAGTGTAGAGAATTAATCGCCTATTTTAGGAAGAGAAAAAAAAAGCAATACCCAAATACTGTCGAAATTCTGCCGAAAATCTTGAAAAAGTGAAGAACAGAAAAATGTTTTATTTTATTTCACTGAAAAAAAAAGAAAAAAAAAGATGAGTCTTTTTATTTTTTAAGTTTGGAAGATAGGTTAGTCATTTTGGTGAAACGAAAAAAAAAATCTTCACTTTGTCTTGTTTTCAAAATAAAAAAAAAAAAGAAAAGAAAAATAGTTTGTCTTGCCATGAAAAATGAAAATGAAAAAGAGTCTTGTTTTTAAAATAGTTTTTTTATTTGTTTATGAAAATGCCAAAAATGAAAATAAAAAAGAGTCGTGTGTTGAATGTGGTTTTATTATTTGTTGCAAATATATATATATATATAAATCCAAAAAGTATTTTTCTTTATTTCCTTTCTAGAAAAGTTTTTTTTAGACCCCCAATTTTCAAAAGAAAAATCCAAAAATATTTTTCACTATTTATTTCATTAGAAAGATTTTTTTATTGTTTTTTTAAAATAAAAATAAAAAATAAAAATATTTTCTTTTAATTTCTTCAAAAAAAATCCAAGAAAAATATTTTCATTCTTCTTTCAAAATTGAAAAGAAAATTCAAAAATATTTTTTAGAAGCATTTCTTTCAAAAATGCCCCCTTTCTTCTTTATAAGTCTTTCCTTTAAAAAAAACAAATAAAAAAAAAAGTTAGTTCATTTACTTCATTCATCATTTCCCCGAACTACGCGGGTTTGATTCTCACCGGATGTGAGATACGTAGGCAACCCTCATCGGGTCCAACCTCCCCTTTTTGCTAAAATAAACAAAAACAAACAAATAAATAAAAAAAAACATGTCAAAATTTTAATTTTGTCATAAAGAAGTCGGGTGACGTTGTTTTGTCAAAACATAGCCGAATGTTCCCGAAAGGGACGCCGGAGGGCTGACTTTGCATAAACAGCCACCTTTGGGTCATTTTATTTAGTATTTTTTGTCCAGTTGACCCACACAACCTTAAAAATCTTCGTCCCCGAGGCGCTGAAGGGCCGTGTTTGCAACACCAGGTTTTATTGTAATTTGAAAAAAAACAAAGAGTCAGCGGTCAGGTGAATACCGTTTGGGTTTTTAGTCAAAAATAAGCCGAGCCAGCTTCGGCCGCGTCTTAAACCGTTCTTGCCGAAATAGCCTTAGAGTATCTTTCAGTTGTCGAAAGGCTATTTTCGTAAAAGAACGAAAAAGTTTGTAAAGTGTCATAAAATAATCCTCCCCGGCCTCAAAATTCATGTGAAATTTGGAAGGGGCCACATTTGCAAAAAATAACCGTTCGGTTGCAATTGTCAAATGGAGAAAGGAAGCTGGCCATTTGTTTTTGGAGTTTGTAAATCTTTTGATTAAAATATGTGGGTTGTTTGATTTTCGAGTTTGTAGGTCACCTTCAAACCTTTGAAACCCAGTTTGTTTTAATATGAAAATCGAAAAAAAAATGTTTTATTATTATTTATCTTTTATTGGGCCGAACTACGCAAGGTCTGATTCATGCGGGGTCATGATACGTAGGCAATCTCCATAAGATTCGACCACAACAAAAAAAGAGAAAAGAAAAAATGAAAAAAAAAGAGAAAAGGAAAAAATGAAAAAAAATCGAAAAAAGAGAAAGAAAAATGAAAAAAGAGAAAAAAAAATATCTTAATAATGAAGACCGACTTAGTCCATTCTAACCTGTTTTGTTTTGAATCGCAAGAAAGCTAAGGTGGTTGGTTTGTGGTAAGCCGGAAACACAAGATCCAGGAAACCCTGATTGTGATCCAAGACAATGACACCCAGAATATCGCGCAGAATCCTTTACCTGCACATCATGATACACACTTTGCAGGGATAAGGCTTGATAACAGAAGCACTCGAATCCTATCGGGGACTTGTTGACTAAGGTTGATGATATTGAAGTTGGCAATGGTCTAGGCAATACTGATGCGAGGCTCAGTGGCTAAGATGCCAGTTTTGACAAAGTGGGAGGACGCTCCGTTCCTTGGTTAGCAAGAGAGAAGCTTTTGGTGGCTTATTTTGTTGTCATTTCTGTTGTCCGGGTTATTCTTAGGATTGTAACATGGATGTTGTCTTGTGTCAAACCTTCTTATCTTTCCATTTTGTCATAGCGGTTTGTTTAAGTTTTGTCCAGGCTATTTTAGGATTTTATTCTGGTTTGTTTCATTTGTTTTGTTATTCAAACCATTTCACCGGTAATCTAATGCAAAATCCGGTCTTTTATTATTTCCCGTCATCTTTTGTTTGGTCCTTCTATCAATTTTGTTCAGCGCCGATTCTGGTGACATGACATGCGCACACAGTTTGGGCCTGATCTAAAAGATAATCATAAAACCATTGGGAGGTGATCAGAACATTTAAAAGGAATAAAGATGGTTTGAGATTATTCGGAGCTCGAGTCATACGGAACTAGGGCAAGTAAAACACAAAGAAAACCGTTAAAAGCAAGATTCGCCTTTCATGATAATGAGAGTGAGAGTATTGCCCAACGGTGCTTTAAAAATGACGAAAGAAAAAGGCAAATGTATGCAAATGGTTATCAAGCTCGGCACAATCAGAAGATATGGCGATATTTAATGGTGTTGTTTGTGCTTGGCGTGTTTTGAAGATTGGAATGACGAAAGCATTTTATTCTGCTATCTAAACACTTTCTCCTTCGTTAACCCTTTGAATCTTATTTGTTTTCTTTCATACCCCTCTTTCGGAATCAGTAGCAAAGAGTAGAAACACAAACATAAAAAGATAAGATAAGAAAAAAAAACACAAAAAGAAAAAGAAAAAAAAATCAACAAAACGACAAAAGAAAAATGAAAAAAGAGGAAAAGAAAAATGATAACAAAAAACAAAAGAAAGTCAGAAGAAAACAGAGGAATTAAGAACTACGTTTGACCTGATTCCTCAAAGAGGATACGTAGGCGCTTCACGGCTCGGTCATAGGGTGCATAATGTGCATAGTATGCATAATGTAACATAGTATAACAAAAATAAAAAATCCCCAAGCTAGAAACTGGGGCAAGAGTTGCGCTTGTTCTAAGCAAATATGGTTCCGAAGGTTGTAATTTTGTACCCCAAGTTTATTTTGTTTTGAGCCTTTAATACCCTTTCTGTCTAGCCTATCCAAAAACCCACATTACGGTCCAAAGAAAGACCTTCTGATCAGTCTTCAAAAGATGCCAAGTCAGACAAATGAGAGTCTTACAGATGAACATAACACTCTGATCCACAGCAGAAAGAACTCTAATCCCCAGCAGAAAGAGTCATATCGGCAACACTCCAAATCCCCAGCTGGAAAGTGATACAAATGAGAGAGTCTTATCAGTGAAAATCTTCACGGGCACCATAAGGCGATGAAAGCTGAGAGAAAAACCAAAATGAGAGAGGCTTGATAGTGAAAACCCTTTGGGCACTACAAGTCGAATAAGATTAAGAATCAGATGGGGAATCGCCAAATGAAGATCCTGAAAGACGATTGACGACGGATGATAGGCCACATGTGCATGTCATGACCATTAGAGTCGGTATATGCGTTTGATAGGTTTTTATTTATAGTTTCTTTTGTTAAAGAGTCATCTTTTTCCTTTGTCTTTTTATTCTGTTCCATTTTATCTTTCTCCTTTCATAGAAAAATTCCCCAGTAGAGTCTATTTTCTCAGAACAAGTGAGAAATGACTTCAAAATATGCCATCAGCTTTCCAATTATGCAAGATAAGATCTGACTAGTACATCCAAGTGGTATAGTCAGCAAGGAACAAGCGCGAGGCCAGTGTCAGGAAAGATATCCCCAGCAAAAGGGAATTGACAAAAGGATTGACGAGTGTCAAGAGGGATATCCTTGCCAAAATCAAAGGTTATAAACCTCAAGGCCAAGGCCCGTGGACAAATCAAGGAGAGCAATGAACATGATTTAGGAAATTCATACGAGACTAGAAGTCGGGGAAATGCCAGTTTCCAAGCTATGCCACAAAAGAAGAGGGATATCCCCAGCAGAAAGGGATTATCCCCAGTAGGAATATCATCCCCAGCAAATAATATCATCCCAAGAAAGTTTTGATAATGTAATGGAACGCAGAGCAGGGAAAGAGAAAAGGAAAAGCCATCCCTAGTAGGAGTATCACAACCAACTACCGCGTTTTAAACTAACAAATTTGGTTTGATTTGAAACAGGTAAAGGAAATGGCATTGATGACGGAAATGCATACCACAAGGGAGATTGTCAAACTGGGGCAGAAAATTTTCCTTTCATTTAGAAAATTTTCTGAAAGTCAGATACCCATTTGGGGAAGAATAAAGATAGCACCAGTTTCAAGGGAAGTGGTCTTTGAAACGGTGTTACCCCCAACATAATAAGTTTTAATGAAGGAAGTTGTTCCCCAGTGGACAGAACAAAAGGATGAAACTTGTGCTCGAAAAAAGCAAAAGGCCAGCCTTCCGAAGAATGAAGCACTAGTTTTGAAGGAATCAAAATCCCCAGCAGTGTTATCCTTGACAGCGTTATCCCCAGCTGATAACATTTTATCCCCCAACAGCTAAGTAAATAATTCCCCAACAGTGTTATCCCCAGTAGTTTCGAGGGAAGACAACACAGGTAAGTAAATAATTCAGGAAGAAGGAAATGGTTCACGCATAGGAGACGCACTTCCTAAATTAAGATTTTACCATAGGAGACGCACTTCCTAAGTATATTTTACCCATAGGAGACGCGCTTCCTAGGTTTTTTTTTATGCATAGGAGAAGCACTTCCTGAATTAAGATTTCATGCATAGGAGATGCACTTCCTAAATTATTTTCATTCATAGGAGACGCACTTTCTAGTTTAAATCATTAAAGTTTCACCCATAGGAGACGCACTTCCTAAGTTTATTTTTACCCTAGGAGACGCACTTCCTAAGTTTATTTTTACCCCTAGGAGACGCACTTCCTAAGTTTATTTTTTACCCATAGGAGACGCACTTCCTAAGTTTAGTTTCAACCATAGGAGACGCACTTCCTAAGTTTAATTTCATGCATAGGAGACGCACTTCCTAAGTTTATTTTTATCCCTAGGAGATGCACTTCCTAAGTTTAATTTCATGCATAGGAGACACACTTCCTAAATTAAGATTTCGTGCATAGGAGACGCACTTCCTAAATTAAGATTTCATTAATAGGAGACACACTTCCTAGTTTAAAATCATTAAAGTTTTACCCCTAGGAGACGCACTTCCTAGTCTGGTTCATTTAAGTTCATTTGTAGGATACGCACTTCCTAGTCTGGTTCATTTAAGTTCATTTGTATGAGACGCGCTTCCTAGTTTGAATCATTGAAGTTTCACCCCTAGGAGACGCACTTCCTAGGCTGGGGCTTTCAAGTTATATTTTGCTTTAGGAGACACACTTCCTGATTTTGGTTCATACAAGTTTTACTCGTTGGAGACGCACTTCCTAGTTGGGTTCATCCGCCCTCGAATAGGATATTTTGGGTTTATCCGCCCACGAATAGGATATTTTAGGTTCATCCGCCCTCCAATAGGATATTTTGGGTTCATCCGCTCTCGAATAGGATATTTTGGGTTCATCCGCCCTCGAATAGGATATGTCGGGTTCATCCGCCCTCGAATAGGATATGTCGGGTTCATCCGCCCTCGAATAGGATATGTCGGGTTCATCCGCCCTCGAATAGGATATGTCGGGTTCATCCGCCCTCAAATAGGATATGTCGGGTTCATCCGCCCTCAAATAGGATATGTCGGGTTCATCCGCCCTCAAATAGGATATGTCGGGTTCATCCGCCCTCAAATAAGATATGTCGGGTTCATCCGCCCTCAAATAGGATATGTCGGGTTCATCCGCCCTCAAATAGGATATGTCGGGTTCATCCGCCCTCAAATAGGATATGTCGGGTTCATCCGCCCTCGAATAGGATATGTCGGGTTCATCCGCCCTCGAATAGGATATGTCGGGTTCATCCGCCCTCAAATAGGATATGTCGGGTTCATCCGCCCTCGAATAGGATATGTCGGGTTCATCCGCCCTCGAATAGGATATGTCGGGTTCATCCGCCCTCGAATAGGATATGTCGGGTTCATCCGCCCTCGAATAGGATATGTCGGGTTCATCCGCCCTCAAATAGGATATGTCGGGTTCATCCGCCCTCAAATAGGATATGTTGGTCATCCGCCCTCGAATAGGATATGTTGGGTTCATCCGCCCTCGAATAGGATATGTCGGGTTCATCCGCCCTCAAATAGGATATGTCGGGTTCATCCGCCCACGAATAGGATATGTCGGGTTCATCCGCCCTCGAATAGGATATTTTGGGTTCATCCGCCCTCGAATAGGATATTTTGGGTTCATCCACCCTCGAATAGGATATTTTGGGTTCATCCGCCCTCGAATAGGATATTTTGGGTTCATCCGCCCTCGAATAGGATATTTTGGGTTCATCCGCCCTCGAATAGGATATTTTGGGTTCATCCGCCCTCGAATAGGATATTTTGGGTTCATCCGCCCTCGAATAGGATATTTTGGGTTCATCCGCCCTCGAATAGGATATTTTGGGTTCATCCGCCCTCGAATATGATATTTTGGGTTCATCCGCCCTCGAATAGGATATTTTGGGTTCATCCGCCCTCGAATAGGATATTTTGGGTTCATCCGCCCTCAAATAGGATATCTTGGGTTCATCCGCCCTCGAATAGGATATTTTGGGTTCATCTGCCCTCGAATAGGATATTTTGGGTTCATCCGCCCTCGAATAGGATATGTGGGGTTCATCCGCCCTCAAATAGGATTTTATTTTCAAAGTTGTTGTTGAAATCAGGAGCCCGCCTGAAGAGAGGAAAGGCGTTTTATTTTTAAAATTATTGAAATCTCGCCAACCTAAAGAAAGGAATGACATTTTATTTTCAAAGTTGTTTGTTGAAGTCAGGAGCCCGCCTGAAAAAAGGAAAGGCGTTTTATTTTTCAAAGTTGCTGTTGAAGTCAGGCTCCCACCTGTATAACGAGAGGAATACTTTTCAGTCTTTACATTTCATGTCTCAGGCGCCCACCTACATAACGAGAGGAATACTTTTCAGTCTTTACATTTCACGTCTCAGGCGCCCACCTGTATAACGAGAGGAATACTTTTCAGTCTTATACTTCAAGTCTTGAAATCAGTAGCCCCTCCAAAAAGCAGAAGGTTACAACAGGAATCCCCAGCAGGAAACAATAAAAATCCCCAGCACCGGAAAGCAGAAGGTTGAAACAAAAGGTCCTAGCACAAGTTCAAGCGCATGAGTCAAAAGGAAGAAAAGACGCGTCTTGAAAGAAATGGCCTGTGAACATTAAATTATGCCTAGCATAACAAATTTGATGAAGAGAGTCGTATCCCCAAAGGAACTGCCGAAAAGCTTAATGAAGAAAGCCATGTCCTCAGCGGACCGAACAAAATGATGAAAACTGGTATTCAGAAAAGCAAAAGGCTAGTGTCATCCCCAAAGTCTCAGAAGAAAAGCACTGGAAGAAATACAAGCCGACAAGAAAGCAAGGCAACAAGAACAAGTTGAAGATAGATGAGATCTTATGATCCGTAGTCTAGCCTAGCTTCTTGTTTTCTTTTAAGCACGGTGTAACAAGGAGATCAGTAAGCAGTGGTAATAGCATGCAACAACAGTAACATTGCAGTCCCATGGTAGTCCCAGCTACCAAAACTTCCCGAACTACATTAACCTGATTCCCCTTTAGCCAGGGATATGTAGGAAACCTTTGAAGCAAAGGTTCGGTTAAATTTTTTTCAAAAAAATGCTTCAGTCGGAGTACTCGGATGGGCAAAAATCGCTCACTTTATCTTTGCACGAAAACCCTTCGTGTCTTCGGGCAAAGAGGGGCAGCTGTAAGCACGTGATTTTTGCCTTATGAAAAAATTACTCCCAAAAATTCAAAATAAAACGATTTTTCTTGGTGTGCAATTTTGAGAATTTTTGTGACATTTTTGGATAATTATTTGTATCTGTCTGTGCATGTTTATTTGTTAAATTAATAAAAAATACAAAAATATGTCGCATTTTGCATGTAGGATTTAATTCTACAATTGTTAGTAATTAAGTTTGTTTTACAAAAATTGAAAATTACAAAAATAGGCATCTTTTGCATTTTTAGCATTTAATGTCCAAATGTACAATTTTATGCTTAATTATTAGTTAATTGTGCGTTAGTTGTTATTGGGAGTTAATTTGCGCTTTTATAACTTAATAATAATTTAAGGATTTTTAGAATTTAGTTTTAGAAAAGTAAAAGAAGAAAAGAGAGTAAAAAATATAAAGAAAATCGGAATTGGGCTCTTCTTCAAATTCAAGCCACAAGCCCAAAAAATACCCAACCTTCCCCATGACCCGGTCCATTTCAAACCGAGTCGACCCGGTCCATAACCCAAATACCCAACACCCCCTATATTACACAAAACAAAACAAAAAAACCCAAAAAAAAACCCTAAAAAACCAAAAAAAACCTATCCGCCCCCACCCCCTCCCTCTTCTTCTTCTCCAACACTCCCAAAGAAAAAAAAACCAGCCATGGCTGCTGCCCTTTCCCCCTACCCCACGTCGATACACACACACACGTACCCACCTTCGAGCTCCATATCGACGTCCATGGCAGCAGCACCAACAACCCTCCACCACCTTCTCCTTCACGTCCAAACGGACCCATGGCTGCTGCGTTGCTCCATCTTCTGCCTCATCCAAGCTCCTACAATGGCGAACCCTTCACCATTTTCTTCGAGCTCGAGTGCGAGCTCTCATGGCCGTTGCTTCATCTCCTCCACACGAATAGTAGCTCCGCCAACAACCATCCCATGCTCGCCGTTGCTACCTCCTACTTCCTCGACGAACAACGACCAGCTGCCTCGACTGCTTCTGCTTCTGCTACGTTGCTGCTGCCATAGCCCGTTCAGCAGCTGCTTGGGGCAGCGATGCTGCTGCTTTGTCAAGCAGCTGGACTTAAAACCAGCTCGTCGCTGCTTCACCTCCAGCTGCCTCGACTCCTTCTGCTTCACCTCATTGCCACCGTCTTCAACCAAATGCCCTCCTATGTCATCGCGGCTACTCCCAAAACCAAGATCTTTCTGCTGCTTCTGCGATGTCCAACCATGTCCATCACGTCTAAACCTAAACCCCATCGCTTATGCTGTGTTGCTGTTGCTTCGTCAAGCATTTGATTCGAAACAAACCCTGTTCCTGCTCGCCAAGATATTTGCCGGGCAGATTCGAGTTATGTTGGTTTCAAGGTTTTCGGGCAGATTTGTTTTCATCAAGTTCTTCGTGGTTTCGATCCGGTTAGTAGGTTCAATTTTCACTTTTGTCCATATTTTGTTTTTGATATTCTCGAATCTAAAATCGGTAAATGTTTGATTTTTGTTTTGTTCGTGTTTATTGTTTTGTTCATTTTTCAGTTTGGTCATGCGAAATTGTTAGTTTAGTGTCGTTAGACTCAAATTGGAGTTTAATTAATTATTTCTTCAGTTTGTTTCATGTGTTATGTATTTTTTTCAGAAATTGTTAATGTTGGTTAAATCATTTGAATCCGTCTTGTTTGTTGTTTAATATAAATTTAATTCGTGTTCATTTTTGTTTGAAGTTGGTTTTTAATTTTTGTTTATTTAGTTTGAATCATGTATCTTTGTTATAATTTTGTTGGATTTAATTTAAAAAGATCAATTGATTATTTGAAGTTTAGTGATTTGAATATGTTTATTTGTTTTGTTTAAGCTTAATTTGAGTTTAATTCGAATTTGAATAAAACTTGCTTGTTATTGTTGTTGAATCTTTTCATTTATGTCCATACTTTGTTTGATTGTTCTTGAATTCGAAATTAGTATAAGTTTGATCTTCTTGTTTGTTGATTATCATTTTTGATTATTTCTTCAGTTTGTTTCATGATCTTGTTTAGTTTTAATATAGAAATTGTTGGTTGTAATGTTGTTAGATTTAATTTTAAGTTCAAATGATTATTGAATTTAGAAATCTGAATATACTTGTTTGTTGTTGTTGTTGTTGAATCTAAAAGTAGGTTTGTTTGTTGTTAAAAAATATTGTTCAATCAAAATAATTCCGATTGTTGATTTGTTGTTCATCGTTTAAGTTTGAATTTGTTGATTGAACTGGATTAGAGATTGGTTATAGCTGGTAATTTAATTTTAGGTTCTTAGATAATTTTGAAGTTTGAACAGATTTTGAATCAGGGCATAACAGTAGTTTTAGGGATAAAACGGGAATTAACCAATTACGGATTATTTAGTTATGGTGGGGGACAAGACATAATAATAAAAGCAAAAAGGAAAAGGTTGATAATGATGTCTTCTTTTCAAAAAGAGGGAACATGAGGGGCCCACGTTGACTACTTTTACTAAAGTAAAAGTGTAGGTAATAATAAAAAGTTAAAGGGTGCACATAGTAAAAGAATATTTGGTTAATAAAGTAAAAGAGGTAAAAGAGGTAGTAATAATGGTTTTTAAGGGGGAGAGGGGATTGAATTTAGAGGAAGGAGATTTTTGGGAGAGATAAAAATTCCAGAACTAAAGAGGAGATAAGAACATACTTTTAATCTGGAAGAAGAGGATTTCTAAAATATCCGAATACTATTTCCGTGTATTCCTGAGTGTGATCTCTGCCTACTGTTTGCTTCCGGGATTTTCAATTGGCTTCTTGTGTTAACTGTTGCTCCTTTGTTATTGCTTTATTGAGTGGTTGCTGGAATTTCTGTTTGGTTTTCAAGTCTACTGCTGGGTTTTCTGACTGCTGGTTGTTTGTTGTTGTTGCGCTGTTTCTACTGCTGCTGATCCTATTCTTCCTTTCCTTGTATTCAAATATCAGGTACACGACTGTAATACTAGCTATTGCAAGCTGAAAAATGTGAAAGCATGAATACATGAAGAACAGAACTTTGAAGTTTTAATTTCGCTTTTTCTTCGTTTCTTTTACTGATTGTATTTAGGCTATTTCATGTATTACTGTTTAATAATTGGAATAAGACAAAAATAACATAAGTTGGTCTTTAGTGAATCAGCTTGGCAAAATGGGTTAATTCACTAGCTATGAAAGTTTTAATACGGTCAACAGTAGGTCAATCATGAATGGATAGTTAAATTTAGTTAAAGCCAAACAAGACTAGATAATGTTTAAGTTTAATAATCTTTCTAATAAGCTTTAGTAATTGTGGTTAAATCTAGTTTCAAATGGTTATGAATAATTAATTCCAATAGTTGTTTTTTTATATAACAATGCGAGCTTCAATCTAGCTATATTTGATTTCTTTTGAATATTAGTTGTCGAATTTCTTATTTTATTTATAATTTCGAATTTTTTCTTTAAAATTCTTTCATTTAATATTGGTCCTAATCTAGCAATTAGTATGTTACATGTTCTTAATTTTTTCTAACTCCTAATTAATTAGGATTTTCTTTCTTTATTTTAGAGACTAAACTTAATAGAAAAAATGTAGTCATTCTAAGATTATCTTTTTTAAAAAAAAAATAAAAAATAAAAAAAATAATGAGACGAGCCTCGCGAAATAAAAATGCAAATTGCGGGGCCCTCACAAAATGTATGTGTTAATTACTTAGAACTCGGGATAGGCCGCTTAGCGAACTCCACGGCCTTACCCAAAATAACAACACGCTAGTTTCTTTAGGACGCGTCTTAATTAATCTTACTTTCCTAAACTCGGGTGCACATTTATGTGACCCAAATCCAAATCTCAGCGGAGTCGAAATGTGTCTCTAATCACGGGTACATTGATTGTGACGTGGTTCGAGATGCGTGTCCATGACGTTGCAAATTCCTTTTAAAAAAATAAGAATGAGATGAGCATCGCCGAATAAAAAATACAAATTTGCGGGGACCTCAGTAAATATTTGCTTTAAAATTGCTTAGACTTCGGGATGGACCGTTTAGCAAAATTTCACGGCCCTACCCAAAATAAATGATATGCTAGTCACTTTAGGCGCGCCTTTAATAATTTAATCTTCTTAAACTCGGGTGCACATTTATGTGACCTAAATCCAAATCTCAACGGAGTCAAAGTGTGTCAATGATCACGGGTACATTGATTGTGACGCGGTTCGAAATACATTTTCACAACGTTGCAATTTCCTGTAAAATAATAATAATAATAATGAAAGCGGTAAAGAGTTAAAATCTGCACATAAGCTCATAATTGTATAAAAAATCAGATAAACAAGCCGAATATGACAGTTGAGCGACCATGCTAGAACCACGGAACTCCGGAATGCCTAACACCTTCTCCCGGGTTAACAGAATTCCTTATCCGGATTTCTGGTTCGCGGACTGTAATAAAGAGTCATTATTTTCCTTGATTCGGGATTAAATTGGTGACTTGGGACACCCTAAAATCTCCCAAGTGGCGACTCTGAAATGAATAAACAAATCCCGTTTCGATTGTCCTTTAATTGGAAAAACTTCTTCACCCTTCGCGGGGGCAGAACAAGGAGGTGTGACAAAGAGTTAGTCCTAATAATATGTATAGAGGATACCGACCTTACGTCACTCTGAAAGGTTTATAACATGATTCCATAAGTTGAGCATGCATTATATATATGTATCTATTTTACTCTACTGAGGCGCGCTATAGTCGGCTGGGTATGATACCTATTGTGCAACCACTGATCAGTTGGGTTTACCGAGCTCCATATGGCCGGGTATGATTCTACCGAGCCTTATGATGTCCGGGTATGTTTTTACCGAGTCCTCTTTGAGGCCGGGTACGATATGATGATGATGCCCACAGAGGCGTATGCATTTTAAAAAAAGTTTATGTATATATATGTATTATGCATTTCATGCTAGTAGCCCCCAGAGGCACTCAAATGTTACAGGTTGTATCTCCTATATCTCTCTTTACATTACTGTTCTTGTTTATGCTTTCCCGCCTTACATACTCGGTACTTTATTCATACTGACGTTCTTTTTGCCTGGGGATGCTGCGTTTCATGCTTGCAGGTCACGATTGATAGGTTGACAGTCCTCCAAGTCGGCTATCAGCTCAGTGGAAGGTGTTGGTGCACTCCACTTGCTCCGGAGTTGCCTATTTGGTCAGTATGCTTTGGGTATGTATTGATTGGTATGGCGGGGCCCTGTTCCGACCTTTATGATTTTATGTACTCTTAGAGGCTAGTAGACAGATGTTAGGTGTATGGATACTTGTATGGCCTTGTCGGCCTATGTTTTGAGTTTACAAATGGTCATGTTGGCCTTATAGGCCCGTATGTCACATATATAAGTTTGTATATCATATTGGGTCATCATATGTTGAGCGTTCCCTTATGTTTTATTCTTGTTGTCTCATGACAGGTTTTTTGGCTCACTTACCCATGATAGTATGATAATAAAGACATGTTACGTTGGTACTCGGTCGAGTAAGGCACCGGGTGCCTGTCGCGGCCCTTCGGTTTGGGTCGTGACACAAACGCTGCGGGCCTCAATTTAGGCATAATAACCTTTCATGGGATTGAATTAAGGTCCAGATTTGTTGCCTAACCCGCAACTACATAATAACATATATTAATAGTTGGTCATTCATTTTAGATTTCATAGATTAGAAGCACGATTTGGGTACTAATGTTTCTTTGTGTTACCATGTGATAAATCTGTTAATTTGAATCCATGATCAATGTTGTATTTAAGTCCCCACATGCTGTATTTTCGGAATTAGTATTAAGCTGTGCATAAGAGGTGAATTGGGCCAGACTTATAAATGACCCAAATAGGGTCGTGCATATGAGTCTGGATACTTCAGGACATGGGCCATAGAGTATGACCCAATGAAGTTCATATGGACCAACATTTGCTAGCCTTTAATTTTATTCCAATTGTTCAACAAGTTAGTTAAAAATAAATGGCATCTCCCAGCTTTTGAAGTCACCAGCTGGAATAAGCTCGAACATATGGCCTTAGATCCAATGAAATTTACCAATAGCAATTCAGTGTTCCATAATAATCAAATGAATCCAATGTGCCCTAAGTTCGATTCTTGTTTTCTGACAAAGATTTTAGACTAGATTAAGGAAAAGAATGATGAACCCCGTAGCTTGATTTAGGTGCGATCAATAATAAACCATCATGATTGCGTACACGTTCGCGTGACGTAATTATGATTCTAAAATATAAATCGAGGTATGAGTTCGCGCAACCTCGGACAACTTTCTTAATATTAATAAAGCGTTATTAATTGTGGACACGTACGCATGACATGATTCTTGACGCGCCAAACAAATGAGTACACGTACGCGTGATTCGTTTCAAATTAAAAGTGGTAAAAGATAAATGTACGTAAGTTTTAAAATGAGTAATTAGACAATTTGATTAAGCCAAGTATGATTAAAGTGACCATGCTAAAATCACAGAACTTAGGAATGCCAAACACCTTCTCCCGGGTTAACAAAATTTCTTACCCGGATTTCTGTGTTTCGCGGATTATAAAACAGAGTCAAACTTTCTCGATTCGGGATTTTAAACCGGTGACTTGGGACACCATAAATTATCCCAAGTGGTGACTCTAAATTTGAATAAATAATCCCGTTTCGATTACGTCACTTTAATTGAAAAAATTCTCTTATATCCGTTAGGGTGAAAAAGAGGTGTGACTGCTCTGGTGACTCTGCTGGGGATCAAACCCAGAATCTCTGATTCAGGGTTCAAGAATTCGAGTTTGTTAATATGATTTTTACTTGGCTTTATTTATTATTGATATTATTGTATTTTGTGGACCTAATGTGCTAATTGCCTTTTATTTACCGCTTTGTTAATATTTGTACTGTATTAAACTATTTTCTTACGCATCCCTTCCGAGTCTTCTAAAAATATGGTGCACACGTATGCGTGACCCACTTTTTTGTTAGAAGTCATACCAAATAGAACGAGGCTTGGGTCAGTAACAAGGCCGAGTAGACTTTCATGCTCCTAGTGCGTTGGCCCCACCTTGGCTCGAGCTGTCCGCTTGGGTAAGCCAGCCTCATGCCAAATCCCTAGTAGGAATGATTATTTGCATCACGTGCATTTGACCGTAGGGACTCAACACAGGGATTGAGTCCGTCTAGGATAGGTGTACGCAAAATAACAGGCCATTCTGATGCATCTTACGTGCTATTTTTCCATTTATTTGTTTCGGCTTGCATGTTGACCGGCTAGGAAAAGAAAATCAAGAGAAAAATCAAGAGTGAGATAGGAAGGAAATAAAGCCCGATTCTGAAAACCCCAGTATTTGAAAATATCCCGAAACTCTGCCGAAATTTTTCAAAAAAAAAGTTGAAAAAAAAGTAGAGAAAAAGGGAAAAAAGTCATTTCAAAATGAGCCAATAATATGTTTCTACCGATTATGTCAAAATTGACCAAACTACACAGGTCTGATTATCACCGGATGTGGGATACGTAGGCAACCTACATAAGGTTCATCCTCATTTTGCAAAAATAACCAAATAAAATAAAGTGTGCTCTAGTGCTTTGGTCAAAAGAATAAGCCGACCCAGCTTCGATTATGTCTTAAACTGTTCTTACCGGGATAGCCTTAGAGAATCTTTCAATTATCGAAGGGCTGTTTTCGTAAAGAATGGATAAGTCTGTCAGTAAGGTGTCATTTTTCCATAAAGTAACCTCCCCCGGCCTCAAAATTCATTTGGAATTGTGAAGGGGCCATGTTTACAAAAATGACCACTTTTTGTTAAAATGGCATGAGGGGCCATTCTCCTTTAGAAATTGAAAACTTGTTTCACAAAAAGAGTCCACCGGAGTCAACCCTAACCGTAACCATCCACATGTACAAATGAACACTGTCCAGAACCCGTCACTATTGGTCATAGAATAGGCTCAGCTGCAGCTTCGTATGTGGTGGTATGATTTAGATGGAGATGGTTAGGATTGGGTAAAAGAGCATTTGGGTGCCCTTATAGACATTATGGAAATCAAACCATTGGCGGATCTAATCAAGGCCTTGGTAACCTTTTGGGATCCTGTCCACAATGTTTTCTGTTTCTCGGATTTTGAGCTCACCCCTACTCTGGAGGAAATAGCCGGATATATTAACTTTGGTCGGGAATTGAGAAAACAACAACTTATATTCCAAAGGGATCCCTCTGTGCACGAATTCTTTGATCTCCTGAATATCAGCAAGCAAATGAAGAAGGCCCATGTAAACACATGATGTTGTTCCTTTTACTTCTTGTATTCCAGGTTTGGGCACTCAGTTGGGTTCGAAACGCACGAAAATGGATTAAACAACAAAGAAGATAAGAGCATCTGGCAAATTCATCGTCGGTTTGCTTTCATAGTGGCATTTTTGGGAATTATAGTCTTTCTGAATGCAGAAGGGACAATAGATATCCGCATGGACAGAATTGCACAAATCCTTACTACTAAAAAAGATCATACACTTGCTCCGTTAGTGCTGGTAGACATTTATCGAGCATTAACATTGTGTAAGTCCAGGGCTTAATTCTTAGAAGGTTGTAACATTCTTCTGCAAATGTGGTTAATCGAGCATCTTCGCCATCATCCCAAATTCTTGAGTTATGGCTTGAGCAAGGACAACTTTATCAAGAGTTATGAGGAAAGGGTGAAAGACTACAGTTCTCCTGAAGGGTTTGAAGCCTGGGTCTCCCACTTAAGAACTTTAAAGGCAAGTCAGATTGAATGGACTCTAGGATGGCTTCCAATAACGGAAGCCATGACGGCTACAAAAGGCTACCTAATGTTGATGGGTTTAAGAAGTGTCCAACCATACGCACCGCAAAGAGTTTTAAGGCAGTTGGGAAGATATCAAGTGGTTCTCGAAGATTAAGATTTGAGTACCCAGGTCATTGAGCTACACCCAGAAGCTACATTATTGGAGGCTTTAGTCCAACAAGATTGGAATGGTTGCCGATATCTGAAAAATAGAACTCAGGTACCAGATCTCGCGAGAGGAGAAGTGGACCCAGATTATGCCGTGTGGTTTGAGAGAAGGTCTTATGCTAATAATGAGCCAGAGCCCGAGCCCGAAAGGCCCGCCAAGAGGCCTCATGTTCAGGTTTTCGATGATAAAATCTGGGAAAGGTTGGCCTGGGGATAAAAGGAGAAAAAATATCAAGCCACCATTCACACCTTGGAAGAAAAGTCGAGAAACGTCGCATTTGATAATGATCTACAAGTGCAAGAAGCTGAAGCTGAAAGGAGAAGGTTGACCTAAGAAAATGAAGCCCTCCGAGATTAGATTTAGAGGATGAAGATAATTGCTGAAAACCTGGCCAGAAGCAGAAAAGATGAAAAACTCATAAACAATCTTAGACAAAAAGTGTGTGATTATGGGACTCACTTGGAAAAATCCGAAGAGGAATTGGAAAAAGCCCAGGCAAAGTTGGCAAAGAATGTAGAAAAGCGGACGAGGTTTGTTCAACAGTTGAGGGAAAAGTATGATAGAGAAGTCACGTTTTAAAAGAAGAAGCTGACTACTTTTGAGAATGAAATGGCCCAGCAAACAAAGAATTTCAAAGTAGAAAGAGAGCATTGCTCTTCACTAATTTGTCGACTAGAAGAAAGCATGCAACAGTTGCAGAACCAAAACAATATAGATACACAAGTGTTGGAAGCTCGGGCACAGCAAATTGGGCGTCTGCTTCAGGAGAAAGGTGTTATCAGAACAAGGATTAAAGAGATAGCCGACTATGTCATGATGAAATATTACGAATGTGAAGACATGACGAGGTCTATGTTCTTTGCTTCTGTGATGACATTCGTTCACCGGGTGATGGCTGACTTGGACTGTCTTCAACAGGACATTGCACGAAGACTCGTGCAAAGACCGAATAATGTTCCGCAGGCTCCAAGGGTACCGATGGAGGCTCTTATGTATTCTTGACTTTCTTTTGGTTTTAAGTCTATATTTCATTTTTCAAGTCTGGAGGTCTATTTTGTTTTTCCTGTTTAGAGTCTGTATGTCAGAGTCCTTGTAATAGAAAATCCAAAAAGATTTTATTTAATGAAATATTTAAAACCCCAAAAAAAATTCTTTCTTTTATTTCACATTTATCCCTTGAACTATGTAATGATCTGATTCATGCGGTGTCATGATACGTAGGCAATCCCCATAGGATTCGATCATAACCATAGAGTAAACAAGAAGAGAGAAAAGTGGCAGAGCAAAAGAGAGCGCAAAAAATAAAAAGGGAGCGACAGGAACTAAGTGAGAAAATCAATAGTGACTAAAGGAAAGCAAGAGGGAAAGAAAAGAAAGTGCAGAGTGAAAAGAGTTATTTAAGTCCCAGATGAAGCATGCAACCGTTCAAACACACGATAGAAGCATTTAACTGTTTAAGTGCATTGCATCCCAAACGTACGATTGCCTATCTGTTAAGCTCATAAAAACTAACAAGTTTGTTGTTGCCATCAGTACAAGAAGGTGGCTAGTTTGCTTGGTATTCTAGCAAGTCATCTATGGTTAGCAAAGAATTAGACGCAAGTGTTGTTGACCCACCGAGAGAGATGGTGGAATCTGAGTCTGGTTTGAAAGAAGAGGCATACAAGATGAAGCACCAAATGGCCAAAATGTATCAAGCATGGATTAGGGGACATCCTCCACCGTCATTCCCTGCCAGTTATACAGAAAACCCTACTTTCATCCCACCACTATCACAAGCCCAAGATCCCACTATTGTTGATCTTTCCCCTTACCATGCACCAGGCTTTACCCCTTACCACCACTATCCTAACACTTCAACCCAAAATTTCCAAGCTCCACCAGCCAAGACACCCGCATACCCCACTCCGCCATCTACCCCTGTCTTCGTAGCCCATCCGCAAGCTACCCTCCATCGATCTTCTAGTGAAACAGAGTTCCAAGCTCAAGATACTCAATACTATGCTCCAGAGCCCACTTTCAAAATCCTGGATCATTACTCCTACACTCCTCACTTTGAACCTCCTGTCGAAACTGAGAAACCACCCAAGAACATGGAGTAAGAGGAGATATTTAGGAAATTAAAGAGTTTGGAGCAATCATTGAGGAATATGCAAGGGTTAGGAGGCCAAGTGAGTGTGGCTTATAAGGATTTATGCTTGTTTACCGATGTCCAGTTACCTTCCGGGTTCAAGATGCCCAAGTTTGACTTGTACGATGGGCATGGAGACCCCGTGCCCCACTTAAGAGGGTTTTGCAGCAAGATGAGGGGTACTGATGGGAAAGATGAATTGCTGATGGCATATTTTAGTCAAAGTTTTAGTGGTGCAGTATTGGAATGGTACACTTTCCAGGACAATAGCAGGTGGTGCACTTGGGACGACTTGGCTCAGGCTTTCGCTCGGCATTTTCAATACAACGTAGAAATTGTCCCAGATCGCCTATCCTTGACTAAGATAGAGAAAAAACCCGGTGAGAGCTTCAGAGAGTATGGCTTCCGGTGGAGAGAACAGGCTTCACGGGTCAACCCTCCAATGGAATAAGATGAAATGGTGGAATATATTCTTCAGGCTTTGGAGCCTACTTACTTTGGCCATCTGATCTCGGCCATAGGTAAGTCTTTCAATGAAGTGGTAAAGATGGGAGGAATAGTGGAAGAAGGACTCAAATCAAGCAATATCATGAGTTACTCCGCCATAAAAGCAACCACACAAGCGATCCAAAGTGGCACTGGGGGTGTGTTAGGGAAAAATAAGAAAGAGGATATTGCTATGGTCACCTTAGGATCGTGGCATCGCCCAAGGGGTTCACCCCACCATTACACCCAGCCTCGACCCCAACTTCAAAGCTACACCAAGCTCCATATAATCCACACCAACACTACTTCCCACCACAAGACCCTCAATATTCAGTTAGACCCCCCCAATACCACGTCCACCACGCACAGTCATATGCTCAACTCCCTCCTTACCCGCAATGGCATGCTCCAACTTCATAAAATCCTTATCCACCCCCACAAACATACCGAAACCCTACTGGTCCAAGCTTTCGACCCATGCCGAAGTATAAAAGGGAAAGGCAGCAGCGAAAACAGACTTTCACCCTACTTGGAGAGTCCTATGCCAGTTTGTTTCAAAGGTTGAGGTAGTTGGATGTTTTGAGGCCGATTGAGTCAAAGTTACCAAATCCCCCTCCAAAGAACCTGGATTATTACCTTAGGTGCGCATATTGTTCTAATGCTCCGGGGCACAACACAGAAAAGTGTTGGAATTTGAAGAGCGCAATCCAAGAGCTTATCAATACAAATCAAATTATGATCCAGAGCCCGAAAGCGCCAAACATCAACCAAAATCCTCTGCTGGTCCATGCCAAAATGCACATGATTGAGATAGTGCATAAGGATGGGGAGCCCGAGAAGCCTTCAAAGTCTGTCATGATGATCCGTTCCAATGAAAGTACTTCAGTCAAAACTCCAGTTATTACAAATGCACATCCTCGACAGCTGAAGGGCTGACAAACAAGCTAAGTGCACCCAACGTTAAGGCGCTTGTATTAATCGTGAAAGGATTCCTAGATGATGTTGAAGCAAAGAAAGGAAAGACGAAAGTGATCATGCCAGGGATAGCAAGTAAGCCTGTCATAATCATGGAAGGGGCTCGCATTGCCCTTGTTGTTATTAAACCCATGACCCAACTACCAATAGATAACACCAAGGCTGTTCCATGGAATTACAAGTTAGTGATAGTAACTTATAAAGGGAAAGAAGTGGAAGAGGAAGTTAATGAAACCCGGGGGTTGACTCGTTCGGGGAGATGCTTTACCCTAGAGGAATTAAGGAAAACTAAGCCATTGAAAGATAGCCCAATCTCAGTAAAGTAGCCAGTTACCGAAGAGGAGGCGGAAGAATTCTTGAGAAAAATGAAGGCGCAGGACTACTCTATCGTGGAATAGTTAAGGAAAACACAAGCTCGGATTTCTCTTCTATCATTATTGATACATTCGGATGAACACCGTCGGGCCCTCATGGGGATTTTGAATGAGGCTTATGTTCCTGATAAGATCACAAAGAACCATTTGGAGAAGATTGCTAATAAGATATTCGAGGCAAACATGATCACTTTCTCGGATGACAAACTTCCCTTGGAGGGTACAGAACACAATCGAGCTCTTTATCTTACAGTGAAATGCAAGGATTCTTTGGTCTTGAGGGTACTAGTTGATAGTGGTTCTAGCGCAAATATTTTCCCTCTCTCCACTTTGAAAAAGTTGAAAATCGGTACTAAAAGGATCCACTAGAACAGTATATGTGTTCGAGGTTTTGACGGAGGGGGAAGGATTCTGTTGGCGATATCATGCTCGGACTAACAATAGGACAAGTTGAATTCACTATGGAGTTCCAGGTGCTAGATGTGGCTGTCTCCTACAATATTCTATTAGGCAGGCCCTGCATATATGTTGCCAAGGCAGTCCCATCTTCTCTACACCAAATGGTAAAGTTCGAGTAGGACAGATAGGAAATCATTGTGCACGGTGACGAGAACTTATGTGCTTATAATGATACATCCGTCTCATTTATTGAAGCCATAGATGATAAAGGGCCTTGGGTCTACAAAACTTTCGAAATAGTGTTAGTTGAGAAGATTCCGGAGGGGGAATGTATTCCAAGTCCAAAGCTAGATTCCGCATCCGTCATGATAGCAAATGAAATGCTAAAGAATGGTTTTGTGTCGGGCAAAGGTCTGGATTCATCTCTACAAGGTATCGTGCATCCAATGTGTCGACGTGAAAGACTGGGTACATTTGGTCTGGGATTCATGCCCACAGGAGAAGAGGTAAAAAGAGCTAAAAGGCTGAAAAAGAAGGCATGATCACTCCATAAGCCTGTTCCACACATCTCCAGGTCCTTTGTCAAGCCAGGGGTCGTGAAACGCCCAATGTCAGCAATCCCAAAGCCTATGGCTGACTTTGATGAAGAGCTGATCAAGAGGTTCCAGAGTCTATTTGAGGTTAATATAGTGGAAATTGGGGAAAGTTCCAGTAAAGCAGATGTGCAGTTTGTTGGGTCAAAAGTGAAGCTTAGCAATTGGAAGGCTACTCCTCTCCCTACGAGAACATATGTGCAGTTTGCTTTGTTTTCCTTTCTATTATCTGGGTTATTGTAGGGTTGTAATCTAGTTTTTTATTTTTCATTTGTTTTGATGTACAAACCCTTCTATCTTTTATTTTTAATGAAATGCAATTTCACTTTTTCCAGTACTCCTGATAGTGTCATTTTTGTCTTTCTTTGTACAGTTCTTTTTATGCTGGTTTCAATGACATGAAATGCATGGGGAATTTTTGGCCAAGTCTTAAGAGCCAATCTAACTCTTAAATAATAATCCAAGAAGTAGAGTGCGATGCTGAAACAGAATATGATGAAGAAGCGACATTTGAGGAAATTAGTAAAGAACTAAATCATTTTGAAGAGAAACCCAAGCCTTATTTGAATGAAACTGAAGCAATCAATTTAGGAGATCTAGATAATATCCGGGAAACCAAGATAAGTGTACACCTGGAACCATAAATCAAGGAAGAAATAATTACAACACTGTTTGAATATAAAGATATCTTTGCGTGGTCATATGACGACATGCCGGGTTTGAGTATTGATTTGGTAGTTCATAAATTTCCAACGGATCCAGCATTCCCTCTTGTTAAGCAAAAGTTAAGGAAGTTCAAGACTGATATGTGTGTGAAGATCAAGTAAGAAATCACAAAGCAGCTTGATGCAAAGGTCATTCGGGTCACTCGATATCCCACTTGGTTAGCTAATGTTGTGCCAGTACCAAAGAAGGATGGTAAGACCAGGGTGTACATTGATTACCGTGATCTTAATAAGGCAAGTCCAAACTATAACTTTCCATTGCCGAATATTCACATTCTAATTGATAATTGTGCTAAGCATGAGATCGGGTCTTTTGTGGATTGCTATACGGGGTATCACTAAATCCTAATGGATGAGGAAGAAGCAGAAAAGACAACATTCATTACACCTTGGGAACATATTGCTACCAGGTAATGCTATTTGGTTTAAAGAATGCTGGGGCAACTTACATGAGGGCAATGACTACCATATTTCATGATATGATACACAAGGAAATTGAGGTTTATGTAGATGATGTGATCATAAAGTCAAGGAAGCAGTCCGACCATGTCGGAGACTTGAGAAAGTTTTTCCAAAGGCTCCGCAGGTACAACCTCAAGCTCAACCCTACAAAATGTGCATTTGGTGTTCCGTCTGGAAAACTGTTGGGATTCATAGTCAGTCGATGAGGTATTGAGCTCGATCCGTCAAAGATCAAAGCCATCCAAGAATTGCCACCGATAAAGAATAAAACTGAGGTGATGAGTTTGCTTGGACGTTTAAACTACATTAGCAGGTTTATTGCTCAACTCACAACAACTTGTAAGCCCATCTTTAAGTTGTAATAAGGATGCCGCGGTCAATTGGACTGATGAGTGTCAGGAGGCATTTGATAAGATCAAGGGGTACTTGTCAAACCACCTGTGTTGGTCTCGCCGGAGCCTGGGAGACCTTTAATTCTCTATTTGACAGTCCTGGATAATTCATTCGGTTGTGTGTTGGGTCAACACAACATCACTGGCAAGAAGGAGCAAGCCATTTATTATCTCAGCAAGAAGTTCACTCCCTATGAGCTTAAGTACACTCTGGTTGAGAGGACATGTTGCGCCCTGACTTGGGTGGCACAAAAGTTGAAGCATTATCTGTCGTCCTACACTACTTACCTCATTTCTTGCATGGATCCTCTAAAGTATATCTTTTAGAAGCCTATGCCCACATGAAGACTCGTAAAGTGGCAGATGTTACTCATAGAGTTTGACATCATCTATGTGACTCGGACCGTGATGAAAGCCCAAGCCTTGGCCGATCACTTAGCCGAGAACCTGGTGGATGAAGAGTATAAGCCATTGAGGACTTATTTTCCTTATGAAGAAGTGATACATATTGACGAGGTTGACCAGGATGAAAAGCTAGGTTGGAAACTCTTCTTTGATGGAGCTGCTAACATGAAAGGTGTCGGAATATGGGCTGTACTCATTTCTGAAATAGGGCATCACTACCCCATAACAGCTCAGCTTCGATTTTACTGCACCAACAACATGGCTGGGTACGAGGCATGCATTCTGGGTTTGAGGTTAGCTGTAGACATGGGAGTTTAGGAAGTATTGGTTTTGGGAGATTCAGATATGTTGGTTCACCAGATTTAGGGAGAATAGGAGACTCGAGATTTGAAGCTCATACCATATCGACAATGTCTGCATGATCTCTGTCAAAGATTCAGATCAATAGAGTTCAGGCATATTCGTAGGACCCGTAATGAGGTTGCTAACTTCTTGGCTACTATGGCGTCAATGTTGCACCATCTAGATAAGGCTTATGTCGACCCTTTGCATATTAAAGTTCGTGATCAGCATGCCTATTGTAATGTGGTTGAAGAGGAACTTGATGGTGAACCTTGGTTCCATGATATCAGGGAGTACATCAAGTTGGGGATATATCCGGTACAGGCCACATATGATCAAAAGAGAACCATTCGACGTTTGGCTAGTGGATTTTTCTTGAGCGAGGGAATCTTATACAAGAGAACTCTAGATCTTGGACTACTAAGGTGCATAGATGCTAAACAAGCTTCGACCATCATGGCCGAAGTGCATTCCGGAGTTTGCAGGCCGCATATGAGCGGATATGTCTTGGCAAAGAAAATTCTCCGAGCGGGTTATTATTGGCTCACCATGGAACGTGATTGCTTCAGCTTTGTATGCAAATGTCATCAATGCCAAGTGCATGGTGATTGTTGATACCCAATATTTCCTATGATATTTTTCAAAACCATGTATTGGCATCAATTAGTATTTTTTCACAATTTTTGCATTTTTAAAGACCTTAATTAATTTATCCCAGTATTTTTATTTATGTAAACAATCACTAATTGCATCACAAATAATTTTGCAATAATTTGGTGGCTTAGTTTTATCATTTTCATTCATACTAAGTTTTAATTAGTGCACAAATAGCCACGTTTGCATTTTTAGGTTACAATTGCAATTACTTTGCAATTATAGCCTATGCATGCATTATTATATTATTTTATCAAAAAATAGCCTTTTACATTTTTAAAATATTAAGTAATTATTTTAAAAGATTTATAGGCATGAAAATTATTTTTTATAATCTATTAGTTATTTTTAAAAATTATTTTATCAATTAAATGGGCATTTAATAAATAACCCTCTTATTTTCGGATCTAGCCTAATTAAACAGCCCAATTCAACCCCCAGGTCCCTAACCCATTAAGACCAGGCCCAAATCAAATTAAACCTGGCCCCAAACCCTCTACATCCTAGCCGTTGATCACAGAGATTAACGACCATTATCACTCCTTACCATATTTAACCCAACGACCCCCCTAACCAAATTCATTTGATACAAACAGCCGCCCTAAAACTCCTCTCCTCTCCTTCTCTCTCTGATCCCCAATCCTAACCCTAGCCGCCGCCACCCAAACCAGCCCCAACCCCTCTGATTCCCACTCAATCCATGGATTCCCATGGCTATTTGAAACTTCTACTTGTCTCCTACGTCTCCTGGTTGCTCATTTTTGTGATTTCATGGAAAGATCTCGAAGAGATCTAGTCCAGATCTTGTTTAAGACCCTCTGAGAGTCCATCGATGGTGTGTGAGTGCTTTTTCTATCGATGTTCTATGGTTCAAATCTCTAGTTCAAGACCAGATTTCCCTTTACCCTTTCCGTTATTCTTCAAAAACCTAATGTTTGGACTTGAATTGGTTTAGATCTTTGTAGATCTGGAGTGATTCTGAGTTCTTCACTGATTTTCTTTAAGGTTCTCTTACTTCCTTACTGTTAATCGATTTTCAGAACTATGTTATTCTAGGTTTTTTGGTTTCTTTGTTGTTTGTTGTCCGAATCCCTGCCTATTTGAAGTGTTTCACGTTTCCATGGCTAATTTCTTTAAGGGTTCTTTGATTTCTATACAGTCAATCAACCTTAAGTGTTTTCAAATTAGGGTTTTTCTATTTTTTTTGTTTTTTTTGCAAAAGGTTTTCGGAGATCCTCATGTTTTGTTTAATTTTTCTCGCATGATTATGTTTCTGGTTCAATTGACTGACTATTCATTATTTGATTTCAACCTCTTGTCCATTATTGTTGGAATAATTAACTGGTTAGCCTAATTATCTAGGGTTTCATTTGTTTACTAAAGTAATTTATTTATTTCTGTTTATTTCCTTTAATCCCGAGGCTCTTAATTTACATCTCTTGCCTGTTTATGGGTTAACTAACCTTTGATTGGTCTTTAATTACCTATGATTGCCTTATTCGTGTGATTGATTGCTTGATTTATGGGCTCTAACCCTAACTAACTGTTAAACTCACTCCTTGCCTTATTTGAAACTCAATCCGAGTCATTTATGGGAATAATTCCTTGATTTTCTGTCCCTTGTAAAGATTGATTGATTATTTGATTAATTCCTTTACCTTATTTGCAATATTTCCCTGCCTTGCTTTAATAAGCTATCCGCATGATTTTGTGGATTCTTACTGATTCCTTTACATGGTATGATTGTGATTCTTTCCATAATTAGACCCATGTTATTACCATTTGATGAATTACCTCTAATTAAGGAGTCTATTCTGAACTCCTTTATGTGATTTGATTATGTGATCCTATGATTGACTGAATGCTGATTCCTTTACCTTATTTTGGCTATACTCTTGAACTGCTATATAAACACTCTCCTTCTGCTCCATTCAACACACGAACAATAGTTCAGAATACACACACATACATTCAAACTCTCTCTTTTTTCTTTGCTACTTGTGCTAACTGTGGGTCTAGCCGGCTGAAAGCCAAGACTTGATAGTGGAATAGCACCTATTTTTCACATTATGCATTTTCTTCTTTAATTGATATGCCTCTATATTTTGAAACTCAACTTTATGTGTTCCATGTCTATACATCCATGCTTGTTCCTGTACTATTTACTCAATTATTTCTATGTTTACTGCTTTAGTCAGCATGCTTAAATTCTGCCTTCTCTTGTTAAATGTATAGTCAACATGCCCAAGTCTCACTTGATTTCTTGATATTCTACCAGTATGTTTATTCAGCCCCTGTTTACTCTCTTTAATTGGTGTAATCATGTTGTCTAGTGAACTTGGTTGATCCTAATGAGTACACACTTTGCCTTCAACATGACTATGTCTTAATTGCTTCTTATCATGACTAGTTTGTTAAGTCTCTAAACTATTAGACTCCTGTTTGTTCTGTACAATTGTTGCTCCATATGCTCCCCTAGACCCTGTTGTATACTTGAACTCTCTATGTCCCAACCCCTTTGACCCCCATTTGTAAAGTTGATTGATGAATGATTGTGATTATAAGCATTCTAAGTCTGTGTGGTTTCTCTTCTCAGAATTGATCTGAAAACTATTTTTTCACTCTTAGTATTTTCTCTAAATTATGTCTATTCCTGAAAAACTTTTTCACTCCCACTGTTTTACTAAGCTCTTCCAAACTATGCCATGCACTCTCACTTCTACTCTTAGATTATTTAAGTTCTGCCCCTCTGGTGTGTGTACTGCTTAGGGATCCTTGAGATCCCTCTGAACTCTGGCATACCAGGGCTGGCCCTTTCACACTGCACATAACCAATCCTCTACTTAAGATATGTCTTGGTGTGAGCACTGCTTGGGATCCCTGAGGTCCTTAGGGAACTTTGACACACTATTGGCTGTGAGATCTTTGGCTTCTGAGATAGTGTTGAAGGCCTAGCATCCCTAGGTTACTTGGGGCCTGATTTAGGCTCCCTATAGTATAGTTTCATTTACTTATGTAATTCATTTGATTATGTTCTGTAATAATATAATTTGTAAACAGATATTGGGGCAATTAGTAAAAAGGGTGGGGTTCACACATGATTTTTGTGGAAACCGAGTAGAAATCATGCTTTTAGGTTCATATATGTGATCTGTAGTAGAAATCATGCTCTTAGGTTTATATATATGAATTTCCTACTTTGGGATGATATTGTGAGAGAAATCATGCTTTAGGTCTACATGCTATGTTACTTGCATTAGAAACATGTCATAGGTCTATGTTCTTTGCATTAGAAATCCTGCCTTAGGATGTTCACGTTTACTGCCTTTGCATATTAGAAAACATGTTATAGTTCATCACTTCATTTCTGATTCTACATAAGTTGTTATGTTCTATAAATCCTGTCATTAAACTACTGTTGTAATCACGCTTGATAAAAGGACCATCTAGAAATCCTGCCTTAGGACTCTGTTTGCATTTGCTTCAGATAACATCTATGTTGTTTAAATGCATAAATGTCTGAATAAAAGGTTTTAAAATGAACCAGCATAGATATTATGTTCTAGTATAAACATGAATGAAATCTATTCTGTAACATTAATCACCTAATTCAGTATGCCTATAGGATTGAATGACTTTAAGTTGTCTTAGCCAATTCCAAGAATTATAATTGCATACAGACTCACGCCTAGGCAATCCTTAGGTAGTTAATGGTCTTATAACTGTGAAATTGGGTTCTGTTTATGTGTGAAATTGTCCAGGTTTAACATACTATAAAATCAATAAGCAAGCTAATTAGAGTTCTGCTACTTCGCTCTTAAACAAATACTGCATATTATGTATTTATGATGTTCATCTAGATATCATGTTCTAGGGCCTTCTGAATTTCTTTAAAATCAGTTGTTTGAGACGTGCTATGTATCTGTTTATATGTGGAGGCAAACATGAGCCCCCTAATTGCTTCCCTATTTGACAGTCCTGAAGGAACATGTTCTTTGTTATCGCTTGGATATTACCTTTTAAATACCTTACGAGTGTCTAGAACTACCTAAGTATAGAGGTCCCAAATGCCTCCGGGACCACAAGGAAAGGACGGATAAATCACACTTAGAGTTCGTTAATTAAACTCGCTTATATAACCACTAATGGGAGGGTAATGGGTAGTAAAAGGATATGATGACCTGTGCGCTAATGTCACGTGTAGCCCCTCTAGTTGAGGAAGATTACCGGGCATTGCACAGATTGATCCTATAGGCTAACCAACTTAGGGCTTCCCTTCCTTAATTTAAGTGTGTGCGCTTAGACTGTCTAAAATCTACATATGTGTGCTTGGACCATCTAAACTTCCTTGATTATATATGTGTGCTTATACTGTATGAACTTCCCTTATTTGCAAATGTGTGCTTAGACTATTACCTATTAATGACTAATTTACATAACTAAGTTCGGCCGGGACCTACCGTTGTGGACCGCGAGGGGTGCCTAACACTTTCCCCTCAAGATTATTTCAAGCTCTTACCCTAATCTCTGGTAATACAAACTGGTTACATAAGTTAATTGCTCTAGGTGCCCTAACGCACCTTAATCCGTTAGGTGGCGACTCTTCAAATATCCAATTCCCAAAAGGAAACGAGTTGTTCCCAATGAATGTCGAAACCTAAACTCCACGAAGGAAAAAAGGCAGCGCGACAGCGTAGCAACTCCGCTGGGGATATTTTAGGTTCTTACCATAACAAACTTATTTTTTTTGAATTAGTCTTAAGCATGCTTTATCCCGTGCACCCTCCCCCTTATTTGGATTTAACTGTTTATTTATGATTTTCTTTATTTCCTGAAACTGACTTGTCTCTTTGTTTTCTTTTTGTAACTGTCTTTCAATTATTTAAATACTGTATTTTATCATTTTTAGCGTGCAAATACTTGACAACATGCTGTTTATTGTTGCATAAATCATGCTCAACATTAGATTCCACTCATGCATAATCAATACTATAGCATCGCTTGATGAGTGTTTGTGCTCTTCCTATATATCACCCTTTTAAATTCGAAAAGGCGTATTTGCGGTAAAACTAGCCGATTAGCGGTGCGTTCGACGGTTCCGTGCCTTTTTCCCTCAAGTTGTCCGCTTGAGGGTCCCAGTTTAGACCTCTATAGCAACCTTACTCTGATTAATTTTACATGCATCATGGTCAAACTTAGCCGGGTTAATATGTTGTCCACATAATAACCCTTTAAGACAAACCTCACCCAAAGTCAATCAGATTTTTCATAATCCCAATGGATGCAACCACAATTGTGTGCATTAATTTGGAGAAATAAGTGCCAATATGCTAATTATTGCTGTATAAATAGATGAACCTAGAGGGGGAAATGGCCTAACCATATATTGTTTTGCACAAAAATGAGGCACAAAGTCCCCAGATTTGGTATGGTTGGTAGCATACCCTCACTTTTGCTAGATTGGTGGAGGGATATTCCATCATGTGACCAAAATCATGTGAAATGAGTCTTAGAAAACTTGCCTTCTTTGTTGGATCTTCAGCCAAACAAAATGTTGATCGAGGATGCTACTATGTTTGGGACAAGGAAATGGCCATGTTCCGCTTTGGGGACATAAAAATGACTCCCCTTCTAGAAGAAATAGGAGGATTTTCTGGGTTGCCTTGGGATAGCCCCAGTTTATTAGCACCTGAAAATCGCACCGCTAGGGGATTTCTGAAAATGATGGGGCTAAAGAAGAATGACAACTTGAAGTGCCTGAAAGACTCCTACATACCTTTCGACTTCCTTTATGAACGATACAGTCACAGTTGCTCTTACCGTATTTTTGATGATGAGTTCTCAATCACCTCCTTGAGTTGGATTCATCGTAGGGTCTTTGTGTTTATTGTGTGTTTCTTGGGCATGCTAGTGTTCCCAATCCAAGGGGACATAATCCATACCAGGCTGGCCATGGTGGCCAAAACTTTAATGGACGGGATCGAGGGACAGACATACACCATTTTCCCTATGATCATTGTGGACATGTATCGGGCTTTAGAACTATGTCAGAAGGGGTTCAGATTCTTCGAGGGTTGCAATTTTCTGTTACAGGTTTGGTTGTTGGAACATCACCAAAAGGGACAATACCGTCAGGAATTTCTGCGAAGGCCGTGGAATGATCACATAGCCTTCCATCATCCCAAAAGAATGACCTATATCCCAGACATGTTTGCTCAACCGAAGGATGTTGTAGGATGGGTACAACTTTTCAATAATTTGATCGAGGACCAGGTTCAATAGATGTTCGAGTAGTTCCTTACCGATGAATTCGTCATCAGATCCAGAGACATTACACACTTGGTGTTGATTGGGTTGAGGGGCATATACCCTTATGCTCCCATCAGGGTTATAAGACAGGCAGGCTGGAGACAGGTTATACTACAAGTCGCTAAGATGAGTCAGTTCATAGCTGATTTTTAGGGTAATACCATCCCCTATAAGAATGAGGCACACCATATGTGGACTTTGAAGATTATTGTGGAAAAGGATACCATCGAACTGGACCGATATCATGCGGGTCACTCATACTTTTACCCCTCGTGGTTGGAGAATAGCATAGTCAGGATATTCGAGCCAATGGTTGGTCCAGGAAACAGGGTCATAGACGAAGTTGCCAAAGCAGAGGTGAAGTATAACAAGCTGCGCAAAAGAGTTCGTGAGTCTAAAGTTGAGCATATGGAGCAACATAAGGCCAACGTGGAAATGATCAATGAGTGGAAAGAGAGAGCTGCTAAATCTAGCAAAAAGCTGGAATATCTGGAATATAGTCAGATGGAATTGGAAGGGAAGATGAGAAAAAGGGTCACCGATTGCCAGAACGCTGAGGGAAATGAAGGAGGACATTTGGCTAGGGCTTTCTTATTGCTGAACTTCCGCGAGCTGGGGGAACTAATCGACAAGAGCATCCAGTCTGGAGAGGGTCTTTCTGGGACCAAATAGATTAGGTTTACTTGCTTTCTTTTTAAAATGTAATAAGGCCAAGTGCCATTAGTAACATTATCTTATTTAGTATCGTTTTGGGTCGTTTATTTTTACATTAATGAAATGAGGAAATTATTGGCACTAAATTTCTCCAAACCTATTTGTCGCTAGGCCCACCTCGGGCACAACGAGGCTCCCAAATTAGGATGCAAATTTACATTCCCACAATATGTGTTTAAATACTGAAAACATTTTAGAACCATTACTAACTAATTTACCTTTTTGTTCTTCTTTATTCTTTATTATTCCCATTTCCTAAGGTTGGTTCGCACATACTGGCATCATCAGCATATCACACAAGATCTAGAGGCCCTCTATCTCCTCCCCCTTCAAGTAATACGAAAAGCAAATGGAAAGCTAAAATGGATGACTTAGGTGGTATTCGAAAGGAAAACGCTGAGAATGTGGAAACTTCAGATGGTCAGAGTACCCCGACACCAAATGATTTGGTTTTACAGTTGGAGCAAAAGATACTGGAGCTACAGGGAGAACTTGAGCAGGTCCGCAACTTAGCAAATCTATCCCTCACCCTAAACGTCCCTGATATCAACCAACAAAACACCAAAAACCTAGCGCTTCCTCAAAACACACCAAACCAGCATCCACAAAACCCTCCCGCACCACATTAATACGCAACTCCACCTTAAAATCTCAATCCCTTAGCGATACCAACTCTACCACAACACCATCACTAACCTATCTAGTACCCACAAACCACTACCTATCATACTCCTCAGAATACACCACAACTCATTCCCGATCCCCAAAACTCATCCAACGACCACCACTACACCCAAGTCCTTGGTACTCACCAAAACAACCCTATATACGTGGAAACCGTACCTCACTCTACTCAACAAATCTCCTATACACCAGAATTCGCTGAGAAGGACCTACTCATCAAAAACATGGATGAGGAGCTCAAGAAACTGACAAGTCGAGTTTAGGGTGTCGAAGGAGGCAAAGGGATAGAGGGTTTGAATTATAAATACTTATGCATACAGCCGGATGTAGAACTGACTAAAGGTTACAAAAATCCCAATTTCGAGATGTTTGATAGTACAAGCAATCCCAAGGTTCATCTAAGGACCTATTATGACAAAATTGTTGGGGTAGGAAAGGATGAAAAGATTCAGATGAAGCTTTTTATGGGGAGTCTTATGGGAGATGCTTTGTCCTAGTACTTCATCCAAGATCCTAAGAAATGGTCCAACTGGGTGAGTATGACATCTGATTTCATGGGCCGATTCACCTTCAACACAGAAAATGCACCAGACATTTTCTACATTCAGAACCTCAAGAAGAAGCCTACCTAGACCTTCCGTGAGTATGCTACTCGTTGGATGTCAGAAGCAGCCAAAGTCAGGCCATCTTTGGATGAGGAGCAGATGAATAAGTTCTTCGTCAAAGCACATGATCCGCAATACTATGAAAGGTTGATGGTTATTGAAAACCATAAATTCTCTGATATCATCAAACTTGGTGGAAGGATCGAAGAAGGCAGCAAGAGTGGGATGGTAACGAACTTTGAGGCACTACAGGCCACGAACAACGCATTACAATCAGGCGGCATATCAAAGAAGAAAGACGTGGGGGTAGTAATGGTGGCTCAAGGCCCAAAATCTCCACTCACATACCAAACACCTCCACCCATATACCAAGAACCTCTACCCACATACCAAATACCTCCACCTACATATCAACCCTCATCTCCCAGATATTCCCAACCAGCCACTGTCTACCACACCTATAATTCCCAACTATCTCATTTCTAGTCACATCTAACTCGTCAAAACTACCCAAGACCGCGACCCAACTTTGATCGCAAACCTCCCAGACAATACACCGTTATTACTGAACCCATAGACCAGTTGTATGAAAGGTTGAAGGCTGCTCATCACTCCTATTCCCGCTATGGCAATGGAGAACCCATCCCAATGGGTCAACCCAAACAAAACTTGTACATATCACTCCCGTATGAAGGGGCAAACCATCAACGAGTGCCGAACATTGAAAGACAAAATCCAGACACTGATTGACAATAAGGTCATATAGGCAAAAGAAGTCGCACCCAACGTCTGTAACAATCCTCTCCCGGATCATAGGGGCGGTGGAATACATGTGATAGAGATAGACGAAAAATGGGATCCTAAGGGGTCAATTGGGCTTATTCGAGAGGGTGATGACTTCAAACCCACAGTCACACTTACTCCTATTATAGTACAGACTTAGTCACCAGTTGAGGTTGGGTCCCCATCGGTTCCATTTGAGGTAGAGGTAGCTCCACCTACAGCCACACCCATTCCATTTAAGGTAGAAATGGCCACACCTTTCATAGTGATAGTATCAACCACACCTTCTTTCGATACAAAAGCAATACCCTGGGATTATGCTGCCGAAGCTAGATGAAACGGAAAGGCAAATGTGGAAGAATCTGACACTGCATAAGGAATGACCAGAACCGAAAGGGTCTATACACCTGAACACTTGGGTGGACCAAGTAAGGACACCACTACCAAGAAGCCTGTCATTGAAACAGGTCTAGATGACCTTTGGAGGAAAGTGCAGGCGAGGGAATACTCCGTCATTGATCATTTGAACCAAACCCCAGCCCAGATCTCCATCCTGTCGCTATTGCAAAATTTAGAGGCGCACAAGAATGCTTTGATGAAAGTGTTAATTGAAGCTTGCATATCCAACAATATAACCTTTGGAGAGATGGCCAATATGGTAGTGCAGGTACTAGAAAGTCATAAGATAATCTTCCACAAGAATGAACTACCGCTTAAAGGGTCGAATCATAACCGAGCATTACATATCACGGTACAATTTGAAGATAAATTCATTGCCAGAGTCCTGATCGATGGAGGTTCAAGCCTCAACATTTGTCCGTTGGATACTCTAAAAAGATTGGGCAAAGGTTTCCATGAAATATGGGCAGGAAGTATGAACGTGAAAGCCTTTGATGGGTCTCAAAGGGCCACTATCAGGGAGATTAATCTTTGTCTGCAGATGGGGCCAATTTGGTTCGATGTTGAATTCAAGGTGCTTGACATATCAACTTCATACAATCTTCTATTAGGTAGACCTTGGATACATTCCACTAGGGTCGTGGCTTCCACACTATACCAGGTTGTGAAGTTCGAATGGAACCATCAAGAGGTGATCATTCACGGAGATGGGAGTAACCCCATTTACACTAATCAAACCATCCCGGTTATCAGGAATAGAAGAATGCTGGGAGGGGAAACTTATTATCATATCGAACATGTCAATGCCGTTGAGAAAGACAAATGGTAGAGTAACAAGATAGAAATCATACTAGCATGGTCTGGATATGAACCCAGTAAAGGGCTTGGGAAGAATCTCCAGGGCATTACCAAACCAATACAGCTGAAACATCATGGTGCTACCTTCGGGCTCGAATACCAGTATACATGGTAGGAGTACGATGATTGGTCGCCTCCATGGCATGGACCTTATTACCCTCTCGATCAACCAATGCCATGTTTGGGTTAGACATTTCACTAGGCTGATACAATATGGGGAACTGTAGAAGAAGAAGCATTAGTTGGGCTGAGAAATCTATTCCTAGAAGATGAGGATATGGATTGTAGTGCAATAATTGAGGAGGAGAAAGAGGAAGGACTCACCATTCAGACTGTGGAGAAGTGAGCTATTCTCAAGAATTGGACTGCCATACCATCCTGGGTCCACCGAGTCCCTGGCATTATTATTACTTTTCCTGATGAATCGGTGACTGTGACATGTAATAAGAAAACGCAATATAAGGATAGTGACTCGGAGGAAGAAGATGAAATACCTAAGGAGGTTGTCAGAGAGGTTGAGAACTTTGAGAATAAGCCTATGTCCAACCTGGATGAAATTGAAGCAGTAAATTTGGGGGATGCTGAAACCGTCAAGGAGGCTCGCATAAGCATTCACTTATCACCGCCAGAGAAAGAGGAGTACATCCGCTTCTTGAAGGAATATGAGTATATATTTGCATGGTCATATGATGACATGACTGGTCTGAGCACATCCATAGTGGCTCACAAGTTGCCCACCAATCCAATGTATAGGCCAGTGAAGCAGAAACTCAGAAAATTCAAACCCGATATGAGCCTAAAAATCAAGAGGAAGTCACTAAGCAGATCAAAGCCAAAGTCCTTAGGGTAGTGGAGTACCCAACCTAGTTAGCCGATATTGTACCAGTTTCGAAGAAAGATGGGAAAGTCAGAGTATGTGTTGACTATCGAGACTTAAATAGAGCAAGTCCCAAGGACGGCTTTCCACTGCCAAACATACATATCCTAATCAACAATTGTGCCAAGCATTAGCTCTAATCTTTTGTAGATTGATTTGCGGGTATCACCAGATCTGGATGGATGAAGAAGACGCAGAGAAAATAGCTTTTATTACACCGTGAAGGGGGGGAGGAATGCTACATGATGATGCCATTTGGTCTAAAGAATGTTAGGGATACTTACAAGAGAGCCATGGCCACCATCTTCCATGATATGATACACAAAGAAATAGAGGTGTATGTTGATGACGTCATCATCAAATCCAAGAAGGCCACATATCACATAGCAGACTCAAGAATGTTCTTTGACAGGCTAAGGAGGTACAATATAAAACTAAACCCCGCAAAATGTGCATTTGGGGTTCCCATAGGAAAGCTATTGGGATTCATTGTCAGCCGCCGAGGAATCGAGTTGGAATTGTCTAAAGTTAAGGCTATCCAATAGTTACCGCCACCAAAGAACAAAAAGGACGTGATGAGCTTCCTAGGAAGCCTTAACTACATCAACTGCTTCATAGCACAGTCTACAGTAATATGTGAACCCATCTTCAAAATGTTGAGGAAAGATTCTAAAACCAGTTGGACCGAAGATTGTCAGAAGGCTTTCGACAAAATCAATGAGTACCTATCCACACCACCAGTCTTGGTCCCGCCGGAACCGGGGCGGCCTTTGCTACTCTATCTATCTGTATTAGATGGAGCCTTCGGATGTGTGTTGGGACAACATAATGAGACAAGGAGGAAGGAGCAAGCCATATACTACCTGAGTAATAAATTCACACCTTACGAGGCACGATATTCTCTATTAGAGCGCACTTGCTGTGCTTTGACTTGAACGACTCAGAAATTGAGGCATTACTTCTGTGCCTATAACACATATCTCATATCCAGGATAGATCCCCTAAAGTACATCTTTCAGAAGCCCATGCCAATAGGAATGTTAACCAAATGGCAAATATTGTTAAGCGAGTTCGATATTGTCTATGTAACTCAGAAGGCGGTCAAAGGACAAGCATTGGTAGACCATCTTGCTAAAAATCCTATGTGAGGAGAATACAAACCCTTGAAAATGTATTTTCCTGATGAAGAAGTGTCGTTCATTGGAGAAGACATTATTGAAGCATACGACGGTTGGAGGGTGTTCTTTGATGGAGCTGTGAATTTCAAAGGGGTGGGCATTGGAGATGTCTTGGTATCGGAAACTGGCCAACATTATCTAGTATCTGCTAAACTCAGATTTCCCTGCACCAACAATATGGCAGAGTATGAAGCCTGTATACTAGGACTTAAAATGGAAATCGACATGAATATTCAGGAGTTACTGGTAATCGGTGATTCAGATCTACTTGTGCACCATGTACAAGGAGAATGGGATACCAAGAATTCCAAGATATTGCCATATCTGCACCATGTGCAGGAATTGAGAAAGAGGTTCACGAAGGTAGAGTTTCGGTATGTTCCCAAAATTCAGAACGAGTTTGCCGATGCTTTGGCCACCTTGTCATTCATGATACAACATCCACATAAGAATTTCATTGATCCCATCCCAGTGAGAATTTATAATCAGCCAGCGTATTGTGCCTATATTGAAGAAAAAACAAATGGGAAGCCTTGGTTTCATGATATCAAACAATATTTGGCGAAAAGAGAATATCCAGAGCATGCAAACCATGCTCAGAAACGCACGCTCTAGAGGTTGTCCAATCACTTCTTCCACAGTAGAGGAAACCTATATAAAAGAATCCCTGATTTGGGATTGCTAAGATGTATCGACGCAAAAGAGGCTTCTAAGCTACTTGAGGAGATACATGCTGGGACCTGCGGCCCGCATATGAATGGTTTTGTCTTGGCCAAGAAAATACTTAGGGCTGGTTATTTTTGGATGACCATGGAGACAGATTGCATCCAATATGTCCGAAAATGCTACCAATGTCAAGTACATGCAGATATGATAAAAGTGCCGCCAAATGAGCTCAATGCCACAAGCTCACCTTGGCCATTCGTCGCTTAGGGAATAGATGTCATTGGCTCTATCGAACCCACTGCTTCAAATAGGCATAGGTTTATTCTAGTAGCCATTGACTACTTCACAAAATAGGTAGAGGCTGCATCCTACAAAGCTGTAACCAAGAAAGTCGTCGCAGACTTTGTCAAGGATCATATTGTTTGCCGATTCGG
This sequence comes from Nicotiana tabacum, assembly GCF_000715075.1. Classification (NCBI taxonomy): domain Eukaryota; kingdom Viridiplantae; phylum Streptophyta; class Magnoliopsida; order Solanales; family Solanaceae; genus Nicotiana; species Nicotiana tabacum. The sequence continues at coordinate 29,553,161 of NC_134095.1, forward strand.
AGTTCCTGAGTTCATTTTCACTAACAATGCAGCTAATCTCAATAGTGATATGATGAAATCCATGTGTGAAACTTTCAAAATCAAGCACAAGAACTCCACAGCGTACAGACCTTAGATGAATGGAGTCGTAGAAGCCGCCAACAAAAAATCAAGAAGATACTAAGGAAGATGGTAGAAAACCACAAATAATGGCACGATAAGCTACCCTTCGCTTTGTTGGGATGCTGCACTACAGTTCACACATCAACCGGGGCAACTCCCTACATGCTGGTTTATGGTACCGAAACTGTCATCCCAGCCGAAGTAGAGGTTCCCTCTTTAAGGATCATACAAGAAGCCGAACTCAGCGATGTATAATGGATAAGGAGTCACTATGAGCAATTGGCCCTTATAAATGGAAAAAGAATGAACGCAGTATGTCACAGTCAACTTTATCTGAACAGAATGTCCAGAGCTTTCAACAAAAGGGTCAAACCAAGGCAGTTTGCACCAGGACATTTGGTACTGAAGAAAATCTTCCCGCATCAAGATAAAGCCAAAGGGAAATTCTCTCCCAACTGGCAAGGTCCCTACATGGTTCACAGGGTGCTAACAGGAGGAGCACTCATACTTGCATAAATAGATGGAGAGGTCTGGCCAAAACCAATCAATTCAGACGAAGTCAAGAGATACTATGTTTAGACTATTTACATTTCTTCATCACATGTAATTGAACTATGCTTGACCTGATTCCCGTTTAAGAGGGAATACGTAGGCAGCCCTGTGGGTTCGGTCATATCATAATAAAATTTCCATTTCCCCACAGAACCAGAAACTAGGGCAGAATTTTGAGGAAGACCATTAAAATTCTGGGACAAGTCCAGCCGATACCATCGCATGCCAGGAAGTCAGAAACTGGGGCAGAATTTTGAGAAGGATTCTCAAAATTCCAAAGAAGGTTGAACAAGTTTCGTTACTCGTAAAAGGCCGAAGGATCATCTATCAAACTAGGGAAGAATTTTGAGGAGGACCCTCGAAATTCTAACACAAGAAAGCTGCAATGTCTCTGAAATATGTTACAGTCATTAGTTCATCTAAAATTACTTGATATTTCACTATGTTTTCTAAAATAACTCTATTTTCATCAATAATCGCATATTTTCGAAAACTCTACTTTTGTAATAGCCAGGTGTTACCCAGGAAAACTCAAACAAGGCCTCTAGAACGGAGAAGCAAAGCCAACAGACGAAGGCACGAACCAACCTCCCCTTACGAAACTTACAATTTTTTTTTTTGAGCGCAGGCACATCTGACGCAGTAGTAGCTTTTGCAAATATATATACATGCTGCGAAATCACTATCAATCGGGCCACCAGACATCGAATATATATCCAACTAAGAAATATTCTATTCTTATTTGCTACCTGTTCTTTGCATGGGACTAAGCCATGTCCCGCATCTGCATGAGGCTAAGCCCTGCCTCCATATCTGCATAAGGCTAAGCCCTGCCTCTATGTTTGCATAAGGCTAAGCTCCGCCTTTCATTTGCATGGGACTAAGCCCTCTCCTGAACCTTGCATGAGGCTAAACCTTGCCTCCATATTTGCATAAGGCTAAGCTCCGCCTTTCATTTGCATGGGACTAAGCCCTGTCCCGCATCCTGCATGAGACTAAGCTCTGTCTCTATCTTGTATGAGGCTAAGCCCTGCCTCCATATTTGCATAAGGCAAAGCAATGCCTTTTATTTGCATGGGACTAAGCCCTGTCCCGAATCTTGCATGAGGCTAAGCCCTACCTCCATATTTGCATAAGGCTAAGCTCTACCTTCCATTTGCATGGGACTAAGCCCTGTCCCAAATCTTGCATGCAGCTAAGCCCTGCCTCCATATTTGCATAAGGCTAAGATTTGTGTTCCATTCGCATGGGACTAAGCCCTGTCCCGTATCTTGCATGAGACTAAGCTCTGTCTCCATCTCGCATGAGGCTAAGCTCTGCCTCCATACTTGCATAAGGCTAAGCTCTGCCTTCCATGGGACTAAGCATTGTCCCTCCTTGCATAAATGTTGCTCTATACCAGCACTATCTATTTGCTCCTCTTTCGGGATAAGCTCTGCCCTCAACCTCACAAGACTAAGCCTTGTCTTGTTAATTTTAGCATCATATTATAACATTTCATGGGCTAAAATATCGCTAACTTGTCCAAAGGTGTCATTGTATAAAGGCATCATCCTCATAGCCGGAAGACACCATGACATGGCCTGAGGATCTCTCAAATTTGCATATCATTATTCAAAGGCGTCATGGTTCGGAGGCACCTTTAATGGCCCAAGAACATCATTTCATGGCCTGCGAATCTCTTATCTCACAATTCATGGCCCAGGACATCATAGTCTAAGGACGTCATCCCCACAATCCAAATACAATCTTTCATGGTCCAAAGGGAATTTGCATCACGTTTAAATTCTCGCAATAATCTATATACTTGCATGCCTCATATTTTGAGTTTTGCAGGTAATCCAGGAGGAAACCATTCTTCAAATAGGAGCAATCGTCGCTCTGGTTTCCGCTCATACCATTTCACTTTGCCATTACAATCGATTCCCCATCAATTACCCACCTTACTTTGGGATGTCTAGATATCTGCCCTATAATCCTTCCATTACACTCCAGACCCATAATCATAACTCTATCCGACATCACACTCAAAAGAACCTTTGCTGAAACTAGTTGTCATTCCTATAGTAACCCCATTGGCTTCATCATCAGTGCGTCTATAACTACACATGGTTTGATTTCTGTAAAACCAAGAATATGTAGGCAGCTCAAAGACTAGAGTCCGACCTCTATCTTTCAAAACACCCCATTCGGTCAAAATTGGCCATCATTTCTTTACCCGAAAACTCTTTCATCCTTCTCGGGTAAAGAGGGGCCACTGTTGATACCCAATTTTTCCCTATGATATTTTTCAAAACCATGTATTGGCATCAATTAGTATTTTTTCACAATTTCTGCATTTTTAAAAACCTTAATTAATTTATCCTAGTATTGTTATTTATGTGAACAATCACTAATTGCATCACAAATAGTTTTACAATAATTTTATGGCTTAATTTTATCATTTGCATTCGTACTAAGTTTTAATTATTGCACAAATAGCCACGTTTGCATTTTTGGATTACAATTGCAATTACGTTGCAATTACAGCCCATGCATGCATTATTACATTATTTTACCAAAAAATAGCCTTTTATATTTTTAAAATATTAAGTAATTATTTTAAACATTTCTATGCATGAAAATTATTTTTTATAATCTATTAATTATTTTTAAAAATTATTTTATCAATTAAATGGGCATTTAATAAATAGCCCACTTATTTTCGGATCTAGCCTAATTAAACAACCCAATTTCAACCCCCAGGTCCCTAACCCATTAAGACGAGGCCCAAATCAAATTAAACCCGGCCCCAAACCCTCTAAATTTTGGTCGTGATCACAGGGATCAACGACCATTATCACTCCTTACCATTTTTAACCCAACAACCCCCCTAACCTAATTCATTTGATACAAACGGCCACCCTAAAACTCCTCTCCTCTCTGTCTCTCTGGGACCCCAACCCTAACTCTAGCCACTGCCACCTAAACCAGCCCCAGCCTCTCTGATTCCCACTCGATCCATGGATTCCCATGGCTGTTTGAAACTTCTACTTGTCTCCTACGTCTCCTCGTTGCTCGTTTTTGTGATTTCATGGAAAGAACTCGAAAAGATCTAGTCCAGATCTTGTTCAAGACCCTCTGAGAGTCCATCGATGGTCTGTGAGTGCTTTTTCTATCGATGTTCTACGATTCAAATCTTTGGTTCAAGACCAGATTTCCCTTTACCCTTTCCTTTTTTCTTCAAAAAACGTAATGTGTGGACTTGAATCGGTTCAGATCTTTGTAGATCTGGAGCGATAATGAGTTCATTAGTGATTTTCTTTAAGGTTCTCTTACTTCCTTATTGTTAATCAATTTTCAGCACTATGTTATTCTAGGGTTTTTGGTTTCTTTGTTATTTGTTGTCTGAATCCCTGCCTATTTGAGGTGTTTCAAGTTTTCATGGTTGTTTTCTTTCAGGGTCCTTTGATTTCTATACTATTAATCAACCTTAAGTGTTTTTAAATTAGGGTTTTTCTACTTCTTCTATTTTTTGCAAAAGGTTTTCTGAGATCGTCATGTTTTGTTTAATCTTTCTCGCATGATTATGTTTCTGGTTCAATTGACTGACTATTCATTGTTTGATTTCAACCACTTCCCGTTATTGTTGGAATAATTAATTAATTAGACTAATTATCTAGGGTTTGATTTGTTTGCTGAAGTAATTTACTGATTTCTGTGTGTTTCCCTTAATCCCGAGGCTCTTAATTTACATCTCTTGCATGTTTATGGGTTAACTGACCTTTGATTGGTCTTTAATTACCTATGATTGCCTTATTTGTATGATTGATTGTTTGATTTATGGGATCTAACCCTAACTGACTGTTAAACCCACTCCTTGCCTTATTTGAAACTCAATCGGAGTCATTTATGGGAATAATTCCTTGATTTTATATCCCTTGTAAAGATTGATTGATTATTTGATTACTTCCTTTACCTTATTTGCAATATTTACCTTCCTCGCCTTAATAAGCTATCTGCATGGTTTTTTGGATTCTTACTGATTCCTATACATGGTATGATTGAGATTCTTTCCTTAATTAGACCCTTGATTACCGTTTGATCAATTACCCTAATTAAGGAGTCTATTCTGAACTCCTTTATGTAATTAGATTCTGTGATCCTATGATTGACTGAATGTTGCTTCCTTTACCTTATTTTGGCTCTACTCTTGAACTGCTATATAAGCACTCTCATTCTGCTCCATTCAACACACGAACAGTAGTTCAGAATACACACACTTACATTCAAACTGTCTCTTCTTTCTTTGCTACTTGTGCTAACTGTGGGTCTAGCCGGCTGAAAGCCAAGGCTATATAGCGGAATTGCACCTGTTTTTCACATTTTGCATTTTCTTCTTTACCTAGTATGTCTCCATTTAAATTTTGAAACTCAACTTTATGTGTTCCATATCTATACATCCATGCTTGTTCCTATACTAGTTACTCAATTTTTTCCATGTTTACTGCTTTAGTCAGCATGCTTAAATTATGCCTTCTCTTGTTAAATGTGTAGTCAGCATGCCCTAGTCTCACTTGATTGCTTGATATTCTACCATCATGTTTATTTAGCCCCTGTTTACTCTCTTTAATTGGTATAATCATGTTGTCAAGTGTACTTGGTTGATCCTAATGAGCACACACTTTGCCTTCAGCATGACTATGTCTTAATTGCTTCTTATCATGACTAGTTTGTTAAGTCTCTGAACTATTAGACTCCTATTTTTTTGTATAGTTGTTGCTCCATATGCTCCCCTAGACCCTATTGTATGCTTTAACTCTCTATGTCCCAACCCCCTTGACCCCCATTTGTAAAGCTGATTGTTGAATGATTGTGATTCTAAGAATTCTACGTCTGTGTGATTGCTCTTCTCATAATTGATCTCAAAACTATTTTTTCACTCTTAGTATTTTCTTTAAACTGTTTCTATTCCTAAAAACCTTCTTCACTCCTGAAAGTTTATTTTAACACTGTTTTATGTCAAACACTCTCACTTCTACTCTTAGATTATTTAAGTTCTGCCCCTCTGGTGTGTATACTGCTTAGGGATCCTTGAGATCCCTCTGAACTCTGGCATACCAAGGCTGGCCCTTCCATATTGCACATAATCAATCCTCTTCTTGAGATAAGTCTTGGAATGAGCACTGCCCGGATTCCCTAAGGTCCTTAGGGAACTCTGACACACCAAGACGCACTATTGGATGTGAGATCTTTGGCTTTTGAAACTGTGTTGAAGGCCTGACATCCCTAGGTTTACTTCAGGCCTGATTTAGGCTCCCTATAGTATAGTTTCATTTACTTATGTAATTAATTTGATTCTGGTCTATAATAATATTATTTGTAAACAAATATTGGGGCAATTAGTAAAAAGGGTGGGGTTCATACATGATATTTGTGGAAACCGAGTAAAAATCATGCTTTTAGGTTCATATATGCGATCTGTAGTAGAAATCATGCTCTTTAGTTTATATATATGAATTTCCTTATTTGGATTGATATTGTGATAGAAATCATGCTTTAGGTCTATATGCTATGTTACTTGCATTAGAAACATGTCATAGGTCTATTTCTTTGCATTAGAAATCCTGCCTTAGGATGTTCACGTTTACTGCCTTTGCATATTAGAAAACAAGTTATAGTTCATCACTTCATTTCTGATTCTGCATAAGTTGTTATCACCTGTAAATCCTGTCATTAAACTACTGTTGTAATCACGCTTGATAAAATGACCATCTAGAAATACTGCCTTGGGACACTGTTTGCATTTGCTTCAGATTGCATCTATGTTGTTTAAATGAATAACTGTCTAAATAAAATGATTTAAAACGAACCAACATAGATATTATGTTCTAGTATAAACATGCATGAAATCAGTTCTGTAACATTAATCACCTAATTCAGTATGCCTATAGGATTGAATGACTTCAAGTTGTCTTAGCTAATTCTTAGAATTATGATTGCATACAGATTCACGCCCAGGAAAGCCTTAGGTAATTAATGGTCTTATAACTGTGAAATTAGGTTCTGTTTATGTATGAAATTGTCCAAGTTTAACAGGCTATAAAATCAATAAGCAAGCTAATTAGAGTTCTACTACTTCGCTCTTAAACAAATTCTACATATTCTGTATTTATGATGTTCATCTAGATATCATGTTCTAGGGCCTTCTGAATTTCTTTAAAATCAATTGTTTGAGACGTGCTATGTATCTGTTTATGTGTGGAAGAAAACATGAGCCCCCTAATTGCTTCCCTATTTGACAGTCCTACGTGTTCTTTGTTGTCGCTTAGATTTTTCCTTTTAAATACCTTAGGAGTGTATAGAACTGCCTGAGTATAGAGGTCCCATACGCCTCCGGGAGCACAAGGAAAGGATAGGTAAAACACGCTTAGAGTTCGTTAATTAAACTCGCTTATATAACCACTATAGGGAGGGTAATGGTTAGTAAAAGGATATGATGACCTGTACGCTAATGTCACGTGTAGTCCCTCTAGTTGAGGAGGATTACCGAGCATTGCGCAGATTGATCCTATAGGCTAACCAACTTAGTACTTCCCTTCCTTAACTTAAGTGTGTCTGCTTAGACTGTCTAATATCTACATATGTGTGCTTGGGCCATCAAAACTTCCTTGATTATATATGTGTGCTTAGACTGTATAAACTTCCCTTATTTGCAAATGGGTTCTTAGACTATTTACCTATTAATGACTAATTCACATAACTAAGTTCGGCCAGGACCCACCGTTGTGGACCGCGGGGGGTGCCTAACACCTTCCCCTCAAGGTTATTTCAAGCCCTTACCCTAATATCTGGTAATGCAAACTGGTTACATGAGTTAATTGCTCTAGGTGCCCTAATGCACCTTAATCTGTTAGATGGCGACTCTTCAAATACCCAATTCCCAAAAGGAAACGAGTTATTCCCAATGAATGTCGAAACCCAGACTCCACGAAGGAAAAATGGGGGCGCGACAATAATTTGATTCATTCTCTGCCATTTGAGTTGCACATAGTGTTTGCACCTTGGACCTTTGTTGCTTGGGGAATAGATGTCATTGGACCAATTGAGCCAGCAGCATCGAACGAGCATAGGTTTATTCTGGTGACCATTGATTATTTCACCAAGTAGATCGAAGCTGTAACTTTCAAATCTGTAACCAAGAAGGCAGTGGTGGATTTTGTTTACTCAAATCTCATTTGCCAGTTTGGAATCCCCAAGGTAATCATCACAAACAATGCTGCTAATCTCATCAGTCATATGATGAAAGAGGTATGCCAACAGTTAAAGATTATGGATCGAAATTCCACTCCGTATCGCCCAAAGGCAAATGGAGCGGTTGAGGCGGCTAACAAGAACATAAAGAAGATACTTCGTAAGATGGTGCAAGGTTCTACGCAATGGAATGAAAAGTTGCCTTTTGCTTTGCTAGGTTGTCACACTACTGTTCGTACTTCAGTAGGTGCAACTCCTTATTTGTTGGTATATGGAACTGAAGCAGTCATACCTGCGGAAGTTGAGATTCCATCCCTTCAAATTGTTGCTGAAGCTGAAATTGATAATGATAAGTGGGTCAAAACCCGATTAGAGCAGTTGAGTCTGATTGATGAGAAAACATTGGCGGTAGTATGTCATGGTCAATTGTATCAGAAGAGAATGGCAAGAGCATACAACAAGAAGGTGTATCACCGGTAATTTGAAGTGGGCTAGCAAGTATTGAAACGCATCCTTCCACATCAGACTGAAGCTAAAGGCAAGTTTGCCCCAAACTGGCAGGGGCCGTTCATTGTAACAAGAGTGTTGCCTAATGGTGCTTTGTATTTAGCAGATATAGAAGGCAATGTGTAGATATGGCTGTTAATTCTGATGCAGTCAAGAGATATTATGTATGATTTCTTTGGTTTGTGTTCAATTGCGTTATTTGTATTGGGCACGTTTCAAAGATTGGAATGACGAAGGCATTTTATTCTGCTATCTAAACACTTTTATCCTTTGTTACCCTTTTTGAGCCTTATTTATTTTCTTTCATACCCCGCTTTTGGAATCAGAAGTAGAGTTTAGAAAAAGAAAAAAGAGAAAAGGAATAAAAATAGAAAAGAGAAAAAAAGAAAAAAAGTAAAAGTAAAGCAAAAGAAAGAAAAAAACAGAAGAAAAAGGAGGGGTCCCTTACGGCCCAAATGCTATATCAAGCCGGAGGGGCCCCTTATGGCCCAAAAGCTATATCAAGCCACCTCGTGGCATCATCTCTTGGCACTCGGCCTCACATCACTCGGAACTCGGCCTCACATCACTCGGCACTCGGCCTCACATCACTCAAGCCACCTCGTGGCATATAAAGTATCTCAGGCCCTCGGCCTCATATCACTTAGCATATCCTCACATATGGCCCTCGGCCTCACTCAGTCCGAAAATCATCACAAGCCCTTCGGGCAATAGTAAAACAGTAGTTCTCAGCCCAAAACATCATTTAGAAATATCATATAAGTTTCAAATCTGAGTAGAAGTGGCTGAGTTTGTAAAATAGTAGATATCAACATGACTGAGTCAAATAATACGTCAAAGAAGTGAGGAAATAGTGATAAAAATCCCCGAAGGGTTCAAATAGTTGACACGAAGCTCAAATATGGCAATCAGCCCAATCATGATGATAACAAATAAATTTCATTCAAATACACGATAAAATCATCAATCGGGACGGACCGAGTCAAAATCCCCAGTAGAAAAAGACCCCATGCTCATCATCCAACGCGTGTCTCACCTCAATATAGCACTATGATGTTCAAATCCGGGGTTTCAAAGCCTCAGGACATCATTTACAATCATTACTCACCTCGATCCGGCTATAACTATAGCTCGCGACGCCTTTGCCGCTCGAATCGGCCTCCACGCTCGTCTAATCTATCCAAAATCAGAACGAATACGTCACAATATGCTAAGGGAACAAAGCCCAAACGAAAACATTCGAAAAATATCAAAAATCCCGAAATTAGCAAAACCCGAGCCCCGGGCCCACTTCTCGAAACTCAAAACTTTTCACATCATTAGATTCCTCGTCTCCCCACGAGTTCATACATATCAAAAACACAAGAATCGGAGTTCAATTGGCCCCTCAAATCCTTAATTTAAGCCATCTTAAACTCAAGCCCTAAACCTCCATTTTTAGTCCTTTAATCTCTTAAATTTCTATCCCAATCCATGAAATATTACCATAAAAGTGTGTTTTAGGTCCAAAATCCTTACCTTATCGAAGTTCTATTGAAATCTCTCTTCAAAATCGCCCAAAAACTCTTAGTCCGAAGTTGAAATGAATAAACTTTTCAAAAATCGCGAAGAAGAAACATATATACCTTCTGCCCAGACATAACCGCATTTGCGGTCCAATAGCTGCTTCTGCAGTCATTTCTCCACATCGCATCAGCGGTCCACTCGCCGTATCTGCGACTTCGCAGGTGTGGTCCCTTTTCCGCATCTGCGATACCAGGCCTCTCTCAGCCTTCCGCTTCTGCGACCCAAACAACGCATCTGCGAGACCGCACCTGCGGCCCCTAAACCGCAGGTGCGAAAACACCAGAAGCAGCAGAAAATCTGCAATCACTGAAGTTCCAAAACTTCCCGTTAGCCATCCGAAATCACCTCGAGGCCCCCGAGATCTCAACCAAAAGCACCAACACAACCCAATACCTCATTCAAACTTGTTTCAATCACCAAAACACCTCAAACAACGCCAAATCCCTCAATTCACATCGAATTCAAGCCTAAGTTTTCTAAAAACTTCCGAAATACGTTTTCGATCAGAAACCCAACCAAACCATGTCCGAATGACCTGAAATTTTATACACACATCTCAAATGACATAACGAAGCCATAAAACCTCTCGGAATTCCATTCCGACCCTAAGATCAAAATCTCGCCAACCAACCGGAAATCACCAAAATACTAACTTCGCCAATTCAAGCCTAATTCTACTCCGGACCTCCAAAACCAATTTCGATCACACTCCTAAGTCATAAATCACCTCCCGAAGCTATCCGAACCATCGGAACTCACATTAGAGGCCTCTAACACATAAGTCAACATCCGGTTGACTTTTCTAACTTAACCTTTCTTAAAAGAGACTAAGTGTCTCATTTCATACCAAATCCATTATGAACACAAACCAATCAACTCAACCACATAAAACACAAATAATGAAGTATAAAGAAGCAGAAATGGGGGAAACGGAGTGGTAAATCAAGAAACAACTGGCCGGGTCATCACACTTACACGGTTCGGTCTCATCAAAATAAAAATCCAAGATTCCCCAGACTCAAGAAACTGGGGCAGAAGTTCTAGTTCTGCAAAAGATCTTAGTCCAAAAGTTATAATTTTAAACCCTTTCATTTTAAGTTATTTTGAGCCTGCATGCCATCCTTTTTTTCTAACTCCGTCCAAAAGCCTACACTACGGTCCAAAGAAAGACCTTCCGATCAATCTTTGAGAAATGCCAAGGCAAGCGAGCTAGAGGTATGATTCACATTATGAGTAACACTTTGTTCATGGGCACAAGGAAAGATAAATAAAATGAGATTCGTATGGGTAAAAACCCTCACGGGCACTGTAAGGTGATGGAAAGCTGAGAGAAAATTTAAAATGAGAGAGTCTTATTGGTGAAAACCCTCGCGGGCACCATAAGACGACAGTGAGTTGAGAGATGAAACAATGAGAGAGGTTTGCCGGTGAAAACCCTTTAGGGCACTACAAGCCGAATGAGGTTTGTGACTTTGCAGAGAGATTGGTTTATGGAAATCCTGGTTTCTAAAGTATGAAGACGGGGCATGAATTGAAGTGTGATTAGGTGAATGATCTGGGCTAATTAATCTGAAATGCATGTCATAATCATTGGAGCCAACATGCTTCACTCAAATAAGTCTCTTTTCCATTCTTCCTCAAATAGTTATATTTGTTCAAAATTTTCCTCTTTATTCCTATTTATTGAAGTCACTTTGCTTCGTTTCTTTTAAGTCTACTTCTCTAAGTATTATTCAAGGATTAGCTTTGTTAAACAAGCAAGAAAGGATTTCAAAGCCTACTACCGACTTTCAATTGCGCAAAGCAAAGTTTGGCCAGAGCACATCACAAATGGCATGATTTAGAATGAGTAATAAGGTGTTAACGGGAGTTCGAGCAGTAAGTTGATTTGTGAATTTTGAGGGAGTATAACGGCTCAAAATTGGCAGGGCAGAGTTGTCAAACAACAAGTTGAGTGTAAGCTACTCGGGTCATTCAGGGTTTTTGTGGTTAAGGTTCGATTAGAAGGTCAAACAATTATTTGCTAGCCCAAAGCAGCTAATCGGAACAAAGCATGGCAATGGCAAAAGCAGACACCTCCAGCAAGGATGCCACAAACTAACCACCACAATTTCAAACTGACAAGATTTTCTTTGGTTGAAACAGGGGTAGGAAATTTTGTTTGCTCGGAAGGAATCCTTCATGAGGAAAGCACGTCCTAGATAAATTTAGTTTCAAGATCTCAGAACCTTCCTGAATAATTGGTCTTAATTTCAAGTTTGTCAGGACCCTCCTAGATAATGGGATTTAGTTTCAAGCTCTCAGGACCCTCCTAAATAATGGGACATAATTTTAAGTTTGTCAGGACCCTCTTGGATAATGGGATCTAGTTTCAAATTGTCAGGACCCGCCTGGATAATGGGATATAGTTTAGGCTTTTAGAACACTCCTGGATAATGGGATCTAGTTTCAAATTGTTAGGACCTGCCTAGATAATGAGATATAGTTTAAGCTTTCAGGACCCTCCTAGATAATGGGATTTAGTTTCAAATGTTCAAGACCCTCCTGGATAATGGGATATAGCTTTAAGTTTTAAGGACCCTCCTGGATTATGGGATTTAGTTTCAAGTTTTCAGGACCCTCCTAGATAATGAGATTTACTTTTAAGTTTTCAGGACCCTCCTGTATAATATGATTTAGCTTTAAGTTTTCAGGACCCTCCTGGATAGTGAGGTTTAGTTTCAAGTTTTCAGGACCCTCCTGCATAATGAGATTTAGTTTTATGTTTTCAAGACCCTCCTAGACAATAAGATTTAGCTTTAAGTTTTCAGGACCCTCCTGGATAATGGGATTTAGCTTTAAGTTTTCAGGTCCCTCCAGGATAATGGGATTTAGCTTTAAGTTTTCAGGTCCCTCCTGGATAATAGGATTTAGCTTTAAGTTTTCAGGACCCTCCAAGATAATGGGATTTAACTTTATGTTTTCAAGACCCTCCTGGATAATGGGATTTAATTTTAAGTTTTTAGGACCCTCCTGGATAATGGGATTTAGTTTTAAAGTTTTCAGGACCCTCCTGGATAATGGAATTTAATTTCAAAGTTTTCAGGACTCATTGGATAATAGATTTAGTTTTTAAGTTTTTAGGACCCTCTTGGATAATGGGATTTCATTTCAAGTTTTCAGGACTCTCCTTGATAATGGGATTTAATTTCAAGTTTTTAGGACCCTCATGGATAATGGATTTAATTTCAATGTTTTCAGGACCCTCCTAAATAATGAGATTTAGTTTCAAGCTCTCAAGACCTTCCTGAAAAAATGGGACTTAATTTCATTTAGAAATATCATATATGTTTTAAATCTGAGTAGAATTGGCTGAGTTTGTAAAACATGAGATATCAAAAGGACTGAGTTCAAATAATACGTCAAAGCAGTGAGGAAATAGTGATAAAAATCCCTGAAGGGTTCAAATAGTTGGCACGAAGCCCAAATATGGCAATCAGCCCAAATCATGATGATAACAAATAAAATTTAGTCAAATACACAGTAAAATCGTCATTCGGGACGGACCGAGTCAAAATTCCCAGTAGAAAAAGACCCCACGCTCATCATCCAACACGTGTCTCACCTCAATATAGCACTACAATGTGCAAATCCGGGGTTTCAAACCCTCAGGGCATCATTTACAATCATTACTCACCTCGAACCGGCTACAACTCTAGCTCGCGATGCCTTTGCCCCTCGAATCAGCCTCCACGCGCATTGAATCTATCCAATATGCTAAGGGAACAAAGCCCAAGCGAAAACATTCGAAAAATATCAAAATCCCGAAATTAGCAAAACCCGAGTCCCGAGACCACTTCTCGAAACTCAGAACTTTTCACATCATTAGATTCCTCGTCTCCCCACGAGTTCATACATATCAACAACACAAGAATCAGAGTTCAATTGACGCAAATCCTTAATTTTAGCCCTCTTAAACTCAAGCCCTAAACCTCTATTTTTAGTCCTTTAATCTCTTAAATTTCAGTCCCAATCCATGAAATATTACCATAGAAGGGTGTTTTATGTCCAAAATCCTTACCTTATCAAAGTTCTCTTGAAATCTCTCTTCAGAATCGCCCAATAACTCTAAGTCCGAAGTTTAAATGAATAAACCCTTCAAAAATCGCGAAGAAGAAATATATATACCTTCTGCCCAGACATAACCGCATCTACGGTCCAATAGCTGCTTCTGCAGTCATTTCTCCACATCTGCAAAATTTCACTTACGGATCCACACCACATCTGCGGTCCACTCGCTGCATCTGCAGCTTCGCAAGTGCGGTCCCTTTTCCGCATCTGCGATACCAGGCCTCCCTCAGCCTTCCGCTTCTGCGACCCAAACAAAGCATCTGCGAGACCGCACCTACGGCCCCCAAACCGCAAGTGCGAAAACACCAGAAGCAACAGAAAATCTGCAATCGCTCAAGTTCCAAAACTTCCCGTTAGCCATCCGAAATCACCCCGAGGCCCCCGGGATCTCAACCAAAAGAACCAACACAACCCAATACCTCATTCAAACTTGTTCCAATCAACAAACACCTCAAACAGCGTCAAATCCATCAATTCACATCGAATTCAAGCCTAAGTTTTCTAAAAACTTCTGAAATACATTTTCGATCAGAAACCCAACCAAACCACGTCCGAATGACCTAAAATGTTGCACATACATCCCACATGACACAACGAAGCTACAACAACTCTCGGAATTCCATTCCGACCCTCGGATCAAAATCTCGCTAACCAACCGGAAATTGCCAAAATACTAACTTCGCCAATTCAAGCCTAATTCTACTCGGACCTCCAAAACCAATTCCGATCACACTCCTAAGTCATAAATCAACTCTCGAAGCTATCCGAACCATAGGAACTCACATCCTAACCCTCTAACACATAAGTCAACATCCGGTTGACTTTTCCAACTTAACCTTTCTTAAAAGAGACTAAGTGTCTCATTTCTTACCAAATCCACTCCGAACGCAAACCAATCAACTCGACCACATAAAACACGAATAACGAAGCATAAAGAAGCAAAAATGGGAGAAACAGAGCGGTAACTCATGAGACGATTGGCTGGGTCGTCATATCCTCCCCAACGTAAACAAATGTTCGTCCTCGAACGAGTTAAGAAACCTACTTGAAGCCTCAAATAGGTGAGGATATCTGCTCCGCATATCCCGCTCGGTTTCCTAGGTAGCCTCCTCCATGGGCCGACCTCTCCACTGCACTTTCACTAAAGCTATATCTTTTGACCTTAACTTCCGAACCTAACGACCCAAAATAGCTACTGCCTCCACATCATAGGTCAAATCATTATCCAACTGAACCGTGCTGAAGTCCAAAACATGAGACGAATCTCCAATATACTTCCGGAGCGTAGAAACATGAAATATCGGATGCATGCTAGACAAGCTGGGTGGCAAAGCAAGCTCGTAAGCCACCTCCCAATCCTCCGAAGCACCTCAAAAGGCCCAATGAACCGCGGACTCAACTTCCCTTTCTTCCCAAATCTCATAACACCCTTCATAGGCGAAACCTTCAATAAGACCTTCTCACCAACCATGTAGGACACATCTCAGACCTTCCGGTCTGCATAACTCTTCTGACGCGACTGCGCTGTATGAAGCCTCTCCTGAATCACCTTCACCTTTTCTAAGGCATCCTGAACCAAATCTGTCCCCAATAGTCTAGCCTTGCCTGGCTCGAACCAACCAACTGGAGATCTACGCCGCCTCCCATACAAAGCCTCATACGGAGCCATCTGAATACTTGACTGGTAGCTGTTGTTGTAGGCAAACTCTGTAAGTGGTAGAAACTTATCCCATGAACCTCCGAAAACCATAACACAAGCACGCAAAATTTCCTCCAATATCTGAATAGTACGCTCGGACTGCCTGTCCATCTGAGGATGGAACATTGTGCTCAACTCCA
Organism: Nicotiana tabacum; assembly: GCF_000715075.1. Taxonomy (NCBI): domain Eukaryota; kingdom Viridiplantae; phylum Streptophyta; class Magnoliopsida; order Solanales; family Solanaceae; genus Nicotiana; species Nicotiana tabacum. Next base: position 29,569,070 of record NC_134095.1, read on the forward strand.
CCTGAGTACCCAACTCTCGCTGAACAGACTTCCAAAACTGGAAAGTAAACTGAGTGCCCCGATTTGAAATGATGGACACTGGGACACCATGCAACCGAACAATCTCCCGAATATATATATCTTCCAACCACTCTGAAGAGTAAGTAATACAAACAGGAATGAAGTGCGGGACTTGGTCAGCTGATCCACAATCACCCAAATAGTATCAAACTTCTTCAAAGTCCGTGGAAGTCCAACAACAAAGTCCATAGTCATCCTCTCCCACTTCCACTCAGGAATAACCATCTGCTGAAGCAAGCCACTCGGTCTCTGATGCTCATTTTTCACCTGTTGACAATTGAGACACCGAGCTACAAATCCAATAATATCTTTCTTCATTCTTCTCTACCAATAGTGCTGCCTCATATCCTGGTACATCTTCGCGGCACCCGGATGAATAGAATACCGCGATCTATGGGCCTCCTCCAGAATCAACTCTCTAAGCCCATCGACATTGGGCACACAAATCCGGCCCTGCATCCTCAACACCCCATTATCACCGATGGTCACATCCCTGGAATCATCATGCTAAACTTTATCCTTAAGGACAAGCAAATGCGGATCATCATACTAGCGCTCTCTGATGTGATCATACAAGGAAGACCGAGAAACCACACAGGCCAACACCAGACTAGGCACCGAAATATCTAATCTCACAAATCGATTGGCCAAAGCCTGAACATCAACTGCAAGGGGTCTCTCCCCAACTAGGATATACGCCAGACTCCCCATACTCATTGCCTTTCAGCTCAAAGCATCGGCCACTACATTGGCCTTTCCCGGATAATACAATATGGTGATATCATAATCCTTAAGAAACTCTAACCACCTCCGCTGCCTCAAATTAAGATCTTTTTGCTTGAACAAATGCTGAAGACTACGATGATCAATGAATACCTCACAAGATACGCCATACAAATAATGCCTCCAAATCTTCAATGCATGAACTATGGAAGCCAACTCCAAATCATGAACAGAGTAGTTCTTCTCATGGAGCTTCAACTGACGAGAAGCATACGCAATAACTCTACCATCATGCATCAATACACAACCAATCCCAACTCTCAATGCATCACAATATACGGTATATGAACCTGAAGCTGATGGCAAAACCAATACTAGAGCTGTGGTCAAAGCTGTCTTGAGCTTCTGAAAGCTCTCCTCACACTCAACTGACCATACAAATGGAGCACCCTTTTGAGTCAATTTGGTCAAAGGCAATGCAATGGATGAGAATCCCTGAACAAACCGGCGATAATAGCCTGCCAACCCAAAAAAACTATGAATCTCTATGGCTGAGGACGGTCTAGGCCAACTCTGAACTGCCTCAATCTTCTTTGGATCAACCTTAATACCCTCGCTGGACACCACGTGCCCCAAGAAAGCCACTGAACTGAGCCAAAACTCACACTTGGAGAATTTTGCATAAAGCTTCCCCTCTCTTAATCTCTGCAATACAATTCTCAAATGCTCCACGTGCTCCTCCTGACTATGCGGGTACACCAGAATATCATCAATGAATACTGTAACGAACGAATCAAGATAAGGCCATAACACATTGTTCATCAAATTGATCAACGCAGTTGGGGCATTGATTAGCCCAAAAGACATCACAAGGAACTCATAATGACCATATGTGGTCCTGAAAGCAGTTTTAAGAATATCTGAATCCCTGATCTTCAACTGGTGATAGCCCGAATGGAGCTCAATCTTGGAGAACACTCTTGTTCCCTGAAGCTGGTCAAATAAATCATCAATGCGAGGCAAAGGATACTTGTTCTTAATTGCTACCTTGTTCAATTGCCTATAATCAATGCATATTCTCATTGTGCCATCCTTCTTCTTCAAAAATAGAACGGGCGCACCCAAAGGTAACACACTAGGATGAATGAACCCCTTATCTAGGAGTTCCTGAAGTTGTTCTTTCAATTCCTTCAATTCCGCTGGTGCCATACGATACGGCAGAATAGAAATGGGCTGAGTTCCCGACACCAGGTCAATACCAAAATCAATATCCCTGTCCGGTGGCATGCCCGACAGGTCTGCAAGAAACACATTGGGAAAATCCTTCACAACTGGGACAGAATCAATATTGGGAGTCTCAGTTTCAACATCCCTCACAAACGCTAGATATGAAAGGTAACCCTTCCCAACCATACGCTGAGCCTTCAAGAAAGAGATCACTCTACTAGGAACATAATCAGTCACACCACGCCACTCGATCCGTGGCACACCCAGCATAGCCAAGGTGACTGTCTTAGCATGACAGTCTAGAATAGCACGACACGGAGATAGCCAATCCATGCCCAAAATGACATCAAAATCCACCATGCTCAATAGCAATAGATCCACTCGGGTCTCCAGACCCCCAATAGTCACCACACATGATTGGTACACATGGTCTACAATAACAGTATCGCCTACCGGGGTAGATACATAAATAAGTAAAGCAAGAAACTCATGGGGCATACCTAAATAATGAGCAAAGTATGATGACACATAAGAAAAGGTGGAACCGGGATCAAACAATACAGAGGCATCTCTGTGGCAGACTGAGATAATACCTATAATGACAACATCTGAAGCAATAGCATCGGGTCTGCCTAGAAGTGCATAGAAACAATCCTGGTCACCGCCTGATCGACCTCCCCCTCTGGGGCGACCCTTGGCTGCCTGACCTCCATCCCTAGCTGGCTGAGCGGGTGTTGAAGTAACTGGAGCAGAAGTCGAGAGCTGACTCCTCTGCTGAGATGAGCTAGCAACACAACAAGGACAATGTCTCCACACATGTCCAAACTCTCCACACTCAAAACAACTCCCAGGTGCTGAAGAAGGGGATTGAAGGGAATCCCTCGCACCGGAGTAAACAGCTGATGCACTCGGCATAGAAGAACCCTGAGCTGACAGAGCACGGGATGAACTCTGAGCTGGAGGGGCACTAAGTGATGACTGGCCCTGCTGAGTACCGTGATAACCATGACCTGAAGATGCCCCACGATAACCTGGGCGAGCTCGCTGAGCAGACCTGAATGAACGACCTCTACCATGCTGAAACTAGCCCCTCAAAAGAGCACCACTATAACTGCCCGATCCTCGAGGCCTCTTGGTCTCCCTCTCCTCTCGATCCTGGTGGCGAACCGTCTCAATCTCGCGAGCGATATCAACCACCTCCTCGAACGTCACACCCATTACTCTCTCTCTAGTCATAAGAATATGGAGATGGTAGTTAAAGCCATCAACAAATCTCCTGATCCTCTCACGATCTGTCGGAACCATCCAGACGGCATAACGAGCCAACTCAGAATACCTCGCCTCATACTGTGACACAGTCATATTCCCCTTCCTCAACCACTCAAACTGTCTACGCGGGTCATCTCTATGGGACTGCGATACATACTTCTCCAAGAAGAGAGTGGAGAACTCATGCCAAGTAAGGGGCGTTGCTCCAACAGGCCTACGCCTCTCATATGCCTCCCACAATGTGAAGGCATCCCTAGTAAACGAAAAGGTGGTAAATGCCACACCACTAGTCTCAAGAATCCATGCTGTATGGAGCATCCGCTGACACTTATCAAGAAAATCCTGGGCATCCTCACCCTCAGCACCACTGAATGACGGAGGCTGTAGTCTACCAAACCTCTCAAGGCGATGTTGCTCATCCTCTGGCATAACTGGTACTATGAACTCCTGAGTTGGCGCAACCGGCTGGGCTGGAGGTGCCTCCGGTGTCTGTAGTCCCTGCACTACCTGCTCAGGTGTGCGAGCAGCGGGGGTCTGATTGCCTCCCCCAGCCTATGAAGTAGCTGCTGCTGTGGTGGCTGAAACTGCCTGAGCCAGGCCATTACAAACTATTAAGATCTGTGCCAAGGCCTCTTATAGATCCGGGATCACGATGGGCATAGCTGGTGCCTGAACTGGTGTTGGTGGAGCCTGATCTGGAGCTGGGGCAGCTAGTGGTTCAACAGGTGCTGCCCTCGCTGCTCTACCTCTTCCACGACCACGACCGCATCCACGGTCTTTGGTGGCCTCAGTGGGTGGCACTGGTGGTTGTCCACCTCATCCGGTAGCTCGCGTCCTTACCATCTGTGAGAGGATAAAATAACAGAAGTTTAGTTCTCGGATCAACAAAGCCACACGACAAGAATTTCAAGAATATAAAGTTTTTCGTAAAAAGGTTCTGCAGCCTCTCAAGGATAAATACAGACGTCTCCGTACCGATCTGTGAGACTCTACTAAACCCGCTCATGACTTGTGAGACCTACATAACCTAGGCTCTGATGCCAACTTGTCACAAACCAATTCCCGAACCTGGTCATGATGACGCCTCTCGTGAAGACAAGGCCAGCCAGACCAAAGAGAACACCTCTTTTAAACAGTTAAATATCATAAACAGTTCTAAAGTATGATATAATATCCATAATTTGCGGAATTAACGATAACATCAGTAAGAACCATCCCGACACAACCCAAACCGGGGTGTCACAAGTCATGAGCAACAAAGAAATCCGGATTCAAGTCTACTGAACACTAAATCTGATACAATAGTTCAAAGAACATGAAAAAAGATAAGATAAGGGAGGCACGGGGCTGCGGACGCCAACAACTACCTCGTAGTCTCTGAATCACTGCTTGGACTGAGAGGATCATCACTCAGGAGCGGACTTTGCAATGCCTGAATCTGCACACATGGTGCAAGGAGTAATACGAGTACTCCGACCCAGTGAGTAATAATTATAAATAATGGCTGAAAGTATGAAAACACGTAAAGGCACAAAGCAATTCCATATCAAGCAGTAAAATCACTTAAGGCAGTAAATCAGTGAAGAAATCAAGTGAAATCCCTTTTAACACAAGTAAAATAGGTAACTCAACAGGTAAATAACAAGTAGAAATCTGCCCCTCGGGCACATTATCAATCACTAAGAACAATATCAGCCCCTCGGGCTCACTCTCATATCATAATGGGTATCCGCGCTCACTGTGGGTGTGCAGACTCCGGAGGGGCCCCTTACGGCCCAAAAGCTATATCAAGCTACCTCGTGGCATCATCTCTTGGCACTCGGCCTCACATTACTCGGAACTCGACCTCACATCACTCAGCACTCGGCCTCACATCACTCAAGCCACCTCGTGGCATATAAAGTATCTCAGGCCCTCGGCCTCATATCACTTAGCATATCCTCACATATGGCCCTCGACCTCACTCAGTCCGAAAATCATCACAAGCCCTTCGGGCATTAGTAAAACAGTAGTTCTCAGCCCAAAACATCATTTAGAAATATCATATAAGTTTCAAATCTGAGTAGAAGTGGCTGAGTTTGTAAAATAGTAGATATCAACATGACTAAGTCAAATAATACGTCAAAGAAGTGAGGAAATAGTGATAAAAATCCCCGAAGGGTTCAAATAGTTGGCACGAAGCTCAAATATGGCAATCAGCCCAATCATGATGATAACAAATAAATTTCATTCAAATACACGATAAAATCATCAATCGGGACGGACCGAGTCAAAATCCCCAGTAGAAAAAGACCCCATGCTCATCATCCAACGCGTGTCTCACCTCAATATAGCACTATGATGTTCAAATCCGGGGTTTCAAACCCTCAGGACATCATTTACAATCATTACTCACCTCGATCCGGCTACAACTATAGCTCGCGACGCCTTTGCTGCTCGAATCGACCTCCACGCGCGTCGAATATATCCAAAATCAGAACGAATACGTCACAATATGCTAAGGGAACAAAGCTCAAACGAAAACATTCGAAAAATATCAAAAATTCCGAAATTAGCAAAACCCAAGCCCCGGGACCACTTCTTGAAACTCAAAACTTTTCACATCATTAGATTCCTCGTCTCCCCACGAGTTCATACATATCAAAAACACAAGAATCGGAGTTCAATTGACCCCTCAAATCCTTAATTTAAGCCCTCTTAAACTCAAGCCCTAAACCTCCATTTTTAGTCCTTTAATCTCTTAAATTTCTGTCCGAATCCATGAAATATTACCATAAAAGTGTGTTTTAGGTCCAAAATCCTTACCATCGAAGTTCTCTTGAAATCTCTCTTCAGAATCGCCCAAAAACTCTAAGTCCGAAGTTGAAATGAATAAACCTTTCAAAAATCGCGAAGAAGAAACATATATACCTTCTACCCAGACATAACCGCATTTGTGGTCCAATAGCTGCTTCTGCAGTCATTTCTCCACATCTGCGGAATTTCACTTACGGATCCACACCGCATCTGCAGTCCACTCGCCGCATCTGCGGCTTCGCAGGTGTGGTCCCTTTTCCGCATCTGCGATACCAGGCCTCTCTCAGCCTTCCGCTTCTGCGACCCAAACAACGCATCTGCGAGACCGCACCTGCGGCCCCTAAACCGCAGGTGCGAAAACACCAGAAGCAGCAGAAAATCTGCAATCACTCAAGTTCCAAAACATCCCGTTAGCCATCCGAAATCACCCCGAGGCCCTCGGGATCTCAACCAAAAGCACCAACACAACCCAATATCTCATTCAAACTTGTTTCAATCACCAAAACACCTCAAACAACGCCAAATCCATCAATTCACATCGAATTCAAGCCTAAGTTTTCTAAAAACTTCCGAAATACGTTTTCGATCAGAAACTCAACCAAACCATGTCCGAATGACCTGAAATTTTGTACACACATCTCAAATGACATAACGAAGCTATAACAACTCTCGGAATTCCATTCCGACCCTCAAATCAAAATCTCGCCAACAAACCGGAAATCACCAAAATACTAACTTCGCCAATTCAAGCCTAATTCTACTCCAGACCTCCAAAACCAATTTCGATCACACTCCTAAGTCATAAATCACCTCCCGAAGCTATCCGAACCATCAGAACTCACATTAAAGCCCTCTAACACATAAGTCAACATCCGGTTGACTTTTCCAGCTTAACCTTTCTTAAAAGAGACTAAGTGTCTCATTTCTTACCAAATCCATTATGAACACAAACCAATCAACTCAACCACATAAAACGCAAATAACGAAGCATAAAGAAGCAGAAATGGGGAAAACGGAGCGGTAACTCATGAAACGACTGGCCGGATCATCACACTTACACGGTTCGGTCCCATCAAAATAAAAATCCAAGATTCCCCAGACCCAAAGAAACTGGGGCAGAAGTTCTAGTTCTGCAAAAGATCTGAGTCCAAAAGTTGTAATTTTAAAACCTTTCATTTTAAGTTATTTTGAGCCTGCATGCCATCATTTTTTTCTAACCCCGTCCAAAAGCCTACACTACGGTCCAAAGAAAGACCTTCCGATCAATCTTTGAGAAATGCCAAGGCAAGCGAGCTAGAGGTAGGATTCACATTATGAGTAACACTTTGTTCATGGGCACAAGAAAAGATGAATAAAAATGATATTCGTATGGGTAAAAACCCTCACGAGCACTGTAAGGTGATGGAAAGCTGAGAGAAAATTTAAAATGAGAGAGTCTTATTGGTGAAAACCCTCGCGGTCACCATAAGGCGATGATGAGTTGAGAGATGAAAAAATGAGAGAGGTTTGTCGGTGAAAACCCTTTAGGGCACTACAAGCCGAATGAGGTTTGTGACTTTGCAGAGAGATTGGATTATGGAAATCCTGGTTTCTGAAGTATGAAGACGGGGCATGAATTGAAGTGTGATTAGGTGAATGATCTGGGCTGATTAATCCGAAATGCATGTCATGATCATTGGAGCCAACATGCTTCACTCAAATAAGTCTCTTTTCCATTCTTCCTCAAATAGTCATATTTGTTCAAAATTTTCCTCTTTATTCCTATTTATTGAAGTCACTTTGCTTCGTTTCTTTTAAGTCTACTTCTCTAAGTATTCTTCAAGGATTAGCTTTGTTAAACAAGCAAGAAAGGATTTCAAAGCCTACTACCGACTTTTAATTGCGCAAAGCAAAGTTTGGCCAGAGCACATCACAAATGGCATGATTCAGAATGAGTAATAAGGTGTTAACGGGAGTTCGAGCAGTAAGTTGATTTGTGAATTTTGAGGGAGTATAACGACTCAAAATTGGCAGGGCAGAGTTGTCAAACAACAAGTTGAGTGTAAGCTACTCGGGTCATTCAGGGTTTTTGTGGTTAAGGATCGATTAGAAGGTCAAACAATTCTTTGCTAGCCCAAAGCAGCTAATCGGAACAAAGCTTGGCAATGGCAAAAGCAGACACCTCCAGCAAGGATGCCACAAACTAACCACCACACTTTCAAACTGACAAGATTTTTTTGATTGAAACATGGGTAGGAAATTTTGTTTGTTCGGTAGGAATCCTTCATGAGGAAAGCACGTCCTAGATAAATTTAGTTTCAAGATCTCAGGACCCTCCTGAATAATGGGACATAATTTCAAGTTTGTCAGGACCCTCCTAGATAATGGGATTTAGTTTCAAGCTCTCAAGACCCTCCTAAATAATGGGACATAATTTCAAGTTTGTCAGGACCCTCTTGGATAATGAGATCTAGTTTCAAATTGTTAGGACCCGCCTGGATAATGGGATATAGTTTAAGCTTTTAGAACCCTCCTAGATAATGGGATCTTTTCAAATTGTTAGGACCCACCTAGATAATGAGATATAGTTTAAGCTTTCAGGACCCTCCTGGATAATGGGATTTAGTTTCAAATGTTCAAGACCCTCCTGGATAATGGGATTTAGCTTTAAGTTTTAAGGACCCTCCTGGATTATGGGATTTGTCTTCAAGTTTTCAGGACCCTCCTAGATAATGGGATTTACTTTTAAGTTTTCAGGACCCTCCTGTATAATATGATTTAGCTTTAAGTTTTCAGGACCCTCCTGGATAGTGAGGTTTAGTTTCAAGTTTTCAGGACCCTCCTGCATAATGGGATTTAGTTTTATGTTTTCAAGAACCTCCTAGACAATAAGATTTAGCTTTAAGTTTTTAGGACCCTCCTGGATAATGGGATTTAACTTTAAGTTTTCAGGTCCCTCCTGGATAATGGGATTTAGCTTTAAGTTTTCAGGACTCTCCAAGATAATGGGATTTAGCTTTACGTTTTTAGGACCCTCCTGGATAATGGAATTTAATTTCAAGTTTTTAGGACCCTCCTAGATAATAGGATTTTGTTTTAAAGTTTTCAGCACCCTCCTGGATAGTGGGATTTAATTTCAAAGTTTTTAGGACCCCTTGGATAATTGGGATTTAGTTTTTAAGTTTTTAGGACCCTCTTGGATAATGGCATTTCATTTCAAGTTTTCAGGACTCTCCTAGATAATGGGATTTAATTTCAAGTTTTTAGGACCCTCATGGATAATGGATTTAATTTAAATATTTTCAGGACCCTCCTAAATAATGGGATTTAGTTTCAAGCTCTCAAGACCCTCCTGAAAAATGGGACTTAATTTCAAGTTTTCAGGACCCTCCTGGATAATGAGATTTAGTTTCAAGTCTTTAGGACCCTCCTAGATAACGGGTTTATTTTTAAGTTTTCAGGACCCTCCTGAATAATGGGAGTTAGTTTCAAGCTCTCAGGACCCTCCTGAATAAAGGGACTTAATTTCAAGTTTGTCAGGACCCTCATGGATAATGAGATTTTGTTTTAAGCTCTCTAGACCCTCCGGAATAATGGGACTTAATTTCAAGTTTGTCAGGACCCTCCCGGATAATGGGATCTCGTTTCAAATTGCCAGGACCCCCTGGATAATGGGATATATTTTAAGCTTTCAGGACCCTCCTGGATAATGGGATCTAGTTTCAAATTGTTAGGACCCGCCTGGATAATGAGATATAGTTTAAGCTTTCAGGACCCTCCTGGATAATGGGATTTAGTTTCAAATGTTCAAGACCCTCCTGGATAATGGGATTTAGCTTTAAGCTTTAAGCTTTAAGGACCCTCCTGGATTATGGGATTTAGTTTCAAGTTTTCAGGACCCTCCTAGATAATGGGATTTAGTTTTAAGTTTTCAGGACCCTCCTGTATAATATGATTTAGCTTTAAGTTTTCAGGACCCTCCTGGATAGTGAGATTTAGTTTCAAGTTTTCAGGACCCTCCTGCATAATGGGATTTAGTTTTATGTTTTCAAGACCCTCCTAGACAATAAGATTTAACTTTAAGTTTTCAGGACCCTCCTCGATAATGGGATTTAGCTTTAAGTTTTCAGGACCCTCCTGTATAATATGATTTAGCTTTATGTTTTCAGGACCCTCCTGGATAGTGAGGTTTAGTTTCAAGTTTTCAGGACCCTCCTGCATAATGGGATTTAGTTTTATGTTTTCAAGAACCTCCTAGACAATAAGATTTAGCTTTAAGTTTTTAGGACCCTCCTGGATAATGGGATTTAACTTTAAGTTTTCAGGTCCCTCCTGGATAATGGGATTTAGCTTTAAGTTTTCAGGACTCTCCAAGATAATGGGATTTAGCTTTACGTTTTTAGGACCCTCCTGGATAATGGAATTTAATTTCAAGTTTTTAGGACCCTCCTAGATAATAGGATTTTGTTTTAAAGTTTTCAGCACCCTCCTGGATAGTGGGATTTAATTTCAAAGTTTTTAGGACCCCTTGGATAATTGGATTTAGTTTTTAAGTTTTTAGGACCCTCTTGGATAATGGCATTTCATTTCAAGTTTTCAGGACTCTCCTAGATAATGGGATTTAATTTCAAGTTTTTAGGACCCTCATGGATAATGGATTTAATTTCATTATTTTCAGGACCCTCCTAAATAATGGGATTTAGTTTCAAGCTCTCAAGACCCTCCTGAAAAATGGGACTTAATTTCAAGTTTTCAGGACCCTCCTGGATAATGAGATTTAGTTTCAAGTCTTCAGGACCCTCCTGGATAACGGGTTTATTTTTAAGTTTTAAGGACCCTCCTGAATAATGGGAGTTAGTTTCAAGCTCTCAGGACCCTCCTGAATAAAGGGACTTAATTTCAAGTTTGTCAGGACCCTCATGGATAATGAGATTTTGTTTTAAGCTCTCTAGAATCTCCGGAATAATGGGACTTAATTTCAAGTTTGTCAGGACCCTCCCGGATAATGGGATCTCGTTTCAAATTGCCAGGACCCCCTGGATAATGGGATATATTTTAAGCTTTCAGGACCCTCCTGGATAATGGGATCTAGTTTCAAATTGTTAGGACCCGCCTGGATAATGAGATATAGTTTAAGCTTTCAGGACCCTCCTGGATAATGGGATTTAGTTTCAAATGTTCAAGACCCTCCTGGATAATGGGATTTAGCTTTAAGCTTTAAGGACCCTCCTGGATTATGGGATTTAATTTCAAGTTTTCAGGACCCTCCTAGATAATGGGATTTAGTTTTAAGTTTTTAGGACCCTCCTGTATAATATGATTTAGCTTTAAGTTTTCAGGACCCTCCTGGATAGTGAGATTTAGTTTCAAGTTTTCAGGACCCTCCTGCATAATGGGATTTAGTTTTATGTTTTCAAGACCCTCCTAGACAATAAGATTTAACTTTAAGTTTTCAGGACCCTCCTCGATAATGGGATTTAGCTTTAAGTTTTCAGGACCCTCCTGTATAATATGATTTAGCTTTATGTTTTCAGGACCCTCCTGGATAATGGGATTTAGCTTTACATTTTCAGGACCCTCCTAGATAATGGGATTTAATTTCAAGTTTTTAGGACCCTCCTGGATAATGGGATTTAGTTTTAATGTTTTCAGGACCCTCCTGGATAATGGGATTTAATTTTAAAGTTTTCAGGACCCCTTGGATAATGGAATTTAGTTTTCATGTTTTTAGGACCCTCTTGGATAATGGGATTTCATTTCAAGTTTTCAGGACTCTCCTGGATAATGGGATTTAATTTCAAGTTTTTAGAACCCTCATGGATAATGTATTTAATTTCAATGTTTTCAGGACCCTTCTAGATAACAGGTTTAGTTTCAAGTTTTCAGGACCCTCCTGAATAATGAGATTCAGTTTCAAGCTCTCAGGACCCTCTTGAATAATGGGACTTAATTTCAAGTTTGTCAGGACCCTCATGGATAATGAGATTTAGTTTTAAGCTCTCAGGACCCTCCTGAATAATGGGACTTAATTTCAAGTTTGTCAGGACCCCCCTGGATAATGGGATCTAGTTTCAAATTGCCAGGAACCCCTGGATAATGGGATATATTTTAAGCTTTTAGGACCCTCCTGGATAATGGGATCAAGTTTCAAATTGTTAGGACCCGCCTGGATAATGAGATATAGTTTAAGCTTTCAGGACCCTCCTAGATAATGGGATTTAGTTTCAAATGTTCAAGACCCTTCTGGATAATGGGATTTATCTTTAAGTTTTAAAGACCCTCCTGGATTATGGGATTTAGTTTCAAGTTTTCAGGACCCTCCTAGATAATGGGATTTAGTTTTAAGTTTTTAGGACCCTCCTATATTATATGATTTAGCTTTAAGTTTTCAGGACCCTCCTGGATAGTGAGATTTAGTTTCAAGTTTTTAGGACCCTCCTGCATAATGGGATTTAGTTTTATGTTTTCAAGACTCTCCTAGACAATAAGATTTAGCTTTAAGTTTTCAGGACCCTCCTGGATAATGGGATTTAGTTTTAAGTTTTCAGGTCCCTTCTGGATAATGGGATTTAGTTTTAAGTTTTCAGGACCCTCCAGGATAATGGGATTTAGCTTTACGTTTTCAGGACCCTCCTGGATAATGGGATTTAATTTCAAGTTTTTATGACCCTCCTGGATAATGGGATTTAGTTTTAAAGTTTTCAGGACCCTCCTAGATAATAAGATTTAATTTCAAAGTTTTCAGGACCCCTTGGATAATGAGATTTAGTTTTCAAGTTTTCAGGACCCTCTTGGATAATGGGATTTTATTTCAAGTTTTCAGGACTCTCCTGGATAATGGGATTTAATTTCAAGTTTTTAGGACCCTCATGGATAATGGATTTAATTTCAATGTTTTCAGGACCCTCCTAAATAATGGGATTTAGTTTCAAGCTCTCAAGACCCTCCTGAAAAATGGGACTTAATTTCAAGTTTTCAGGACCCTCCTGGATAATAAGATTTAGTTTCAAGTCTTCAGGACCCTCCTGGATAATGGGTTTAGTTTCAAGTTTTCAGGACCCTCCTGAATAATGGGATTTAGTTTCAATCTCTCAGGACCCTCCTGAATAATGAGTCTTAATTTCAAGTTTGTCAGGACCCTCACGGATAATGATACTTAGTTTTAAGCTCTCAGGACCCTCCTGAATAATGGGACTTAATTTCAAGTTTGTCAGGACCCTTCTGGATAATGGGATCTAGTTTCAAATTGCCAGGACCCCCTGGATAATGGGATATATTTTAAGCTTTCAGGACCCTCCTCGATAATGGGATCTAGTTTCAAATTGTCAGGGCCCGCCTAGATAATGGGATTTAGTTTAAGCTTCCAAGACCTTCCCGGATAATGGGATTTAGTTTCAAATGTTCAGGACCCTCCTGGATAATGGGATATAGTTTAATCTTTCAGGACCCTCCTGGATAATGGGATATAGTTTAATCTTTCAGGACCCTCCTGGATAATGGGATGTAGTTTGAAGTTTTCAGAACCCTCCTGGATAACGAGACTTAGTTTTAAGTGTTTAGGACCCTCCTGGATAATGAAATTTAGTTTAAAGTTTTCAGGACCCTCCTGGATAATGGGATTTAGTTTTAGGTTTTCAGGACCCTCCGGGATAATGAGATTTAGCTTTTAAATTCTTAGAGATCTTTGGTTAACAGGATCCGATTAACACTTACAGATGTTCCCGATACCAAATTGGGGCAAAAGAGTTTCTTTTGTTTTGTCTGTTTTGTAAAAGTAGCAGGCACCCATCTAGAGAATGAGGGAATTCATTTCAAGTAATAAGGCAAGTAGCATGCACCCACCTGGAGAACGAGGGAATTTATTTCAGAGTCAAGTTCAAAGTCCAAGACAACAGCAGGAGCCCGCTTGAAGAATAGGGTCAATTCAAGCTAGAAGTAACAGAATCTCGCCTAGAGAATGCGAGCCAACAGTTCAAGATGCACAGAAGAACTGTAGAAGATTCAAGATCAAGTTTTGAAAACATATAGATAGGAATCTTGTAACTCATAGCTGATAGACTTGCCTAGATTCTTTTCATTTTGATTTTTGGGTAATAAGGAGTTCAGCAAGAAGTAACAGCAGCAACAATAATGAAATCACAGCTTCTCAGCAGTCCCAGTTACCAAAACGTCCAGAACTATACCGACCTGATTTCTTTATAGCCAAGGATATATAGGCAACCTCGGAAGTAAGGTTCGGTCAAACTTTTCAAAATGCTTCCCATGGAGTATCCAAACGAGCAAAAATCGCTCGTATTCGCTCACTTTATCTTTGCCCAAAAACTCTTCGTGTTTCCGAGCAAAGAGGGGCAGCTGTGAGCACGTTATTTTCACGAGTAATAATACTCCTACAAAGTCACCAAATAGATTTTTTCTAATTTATTTTAATTTTTATAGAATTTTTGGAATATTTTGATAATTGTTGGTTGCATTTAGTTGCATGTTTAATATTTTAAAATTATGAAAAAATACAAAAATATTTCATGCATTGCATTTTAGGTCTCAATTGCATTTAATATATAAACAAAAATCACAAAAATATTGGTTCGTTCTTGCACTTTAGTTTAATTGCAAATTAGTAATTTTTCTTTTCATTAGTTCAATCAGATAATTATTAAATCATAAAATAGATAACTAAGTTTATTTCTATAAATTATAGTGATTTAGGACTTAATTTAGGTTTAATTAAGTTTTATTAGTATTTAAAATTGGAAATTAAAAGAAAATTAATTCAATTCAAGAAAAAGAGAGGAAGGAAGGTTTGTTTGGATTCGAATTGGTCCAAACATGTTCGAAGCCCAAATCCCCCCCCCCCCCCAAGCCAACCAGACCAGTCCCCATACCCGATCCAGCCCCTCACTTAATAAAACGATGCTATTTTGAGGCGTTCAATCTTAGTCGTTGATCTTCCTTGATCGAACGGCCCGGAACTGACCCTCATCTCCCATATAGCTGTCCGAACCCCACCCCCAAACCTTCTCCAAAACTACTGAAAATCACACCCCATAACCCCTCCTTCCTCTTCATCTCATATATCACCTTAGTTCCTTCCAAAACACCCCAGAAATCCCGTAATTCCATATCTAAGAAACGGCCAGATTGTTCAAATCTTTTGGTCCATTATTTCCTCAGCGCCTGGGTTTAAGGGGTTCATCTATGTTGTTTTCTTAGCTGCTTGGACTCTCATGAGTCTTTTCTTCCAAGAAAATTCGGTCAAAACTCCATGCAAGGCCGGATTCCTTGGAGGAAAAGACCCTTGGGTGGTCGATTGGCGTGGAATACGGCATCGTAGACTGTCTCACATGTTTTTCACCCATAAACGGTAAAGGATTTTCACCACTGTCTTCTCCGTTTTACCTGTTTGAATCAGTGACTTCCTACTCTTTTTAGCTTGTTAAATTACTTGTTTTTCATTTGAGAGTCATTCATTTCAATATTCTAGTCATGTTTAATTAGGTTTGTTCTAGTTTATTAGTTATCAATTCGGGTTGATCTATGCCTATTAGATTAATTATACAAATCATTTTGTTATCTTAGTAATTAGTTGTTTTACTGAATTTGAAATCACTTGATAAGTTGTTTGCTTAATAATTAATTAACTAGGGTTTAGAGTATGATTTTAGCTCAGTAATTTTAGTTCAACTCTGTTTGGTATCAATTGGAATTTGGGAGAGGGGGGTTTAAAAGGGTCATAACAGAACTTTATGGGGGGGGGGGGGGGTCAATTGGAAAGTAAAAATGGGAATTTCAGATAAGGCATTAGGAAGTTTCTAGATTTTGGACAACTGTCCCAATTTGTTAATGAAAAGATGCTGAAATTGAATAGAAATGGACAACTGTCCATTTTCTGTTTTAAAAAGATGCTCTTTTCCTAATTTTCAGGGTTGGATGTAGAAAATTATTCCCTTATACTTAGGAGAACATAGCAGAATTTATTCCCTATATATAGGACCCCCCCTCTTAAAAGACATGGAAATGAGACCCTAAAATCCTTTTTGAAATTCAATCTAAAAAAGGCAGAAAAGAAGAAATATTTCTGAGTTTGGTTTCATGTCCCTATTCTTGGCCTTCATTTGTTCCGTATTGTTTGGAGCTGAGTCTATCTCTAACCCTTCTGGTTTTCTCCTGCTGGCTAGGTCACTGATTTGAGTCTGAAGATTATTTTGTTCTGGTTTTTCTACTGTTGATCCTCTGTAGCTGTTGTATTACTGTTGGTTCCAACTTACTTCACTTTTATTTGGCATTTTTCTGAGTTATTTTCTACACATCAGGTACTGAACTATGAATTCAAGCCAAACTTGTCAAATATTGACTGTTTTGTTTAATGTGTAATGAAGCCTGAATTTCTGATGTGATATGTAATTGATTTCTTTATAAATCTGTTTGTTTGTCAAGTCTGTTCATACATGTTCTCTTGTTAGCATCAGTTCTTTGTTTGATTTGGCTTATTTGACTGAAATGTAAATTGGAACTGCATTAGTTGTTACTGATATTCACTTGTTATATCAAAAGTATGCTAAATAATCAATATCTGAACCTCTTAATTTTGTTGACTGAGTTCATAAGAATTGGAACTATGTTTTTAAGAATTGGTACTAGATGCATGTCCTTAGGGCAATATCACAGTTTGAAATGGAATCTGTATATATAGTTGAGTTTGAAATTATAGCATTCATAAAGTGACTAATGTTCATGTGTTTGAGCAGGTTAGATTTGTGATTTGGTACAATGTTAAGCAAATTATAGATTTGGTATATTGTTAAGCAATATGGCTTATAAAATCTAATATTGCACGATTAGTTTTACTTGTAAATTTCACATATGATTATCATTGTAATAATTCTGGCAGATTTGTTGTTGTGTTTTGTATGATTTTGATTTAATTACTTTGGTATGGTGACTGAATATGTAATAGTATGCTTTCATCTGTTGTATTCCATGTTGCGGGCCTGGAACAAGAAAGGTCCATCCTAGTAGAAACTAGGTCAAACTCTGTGGACCTCAATTTAGGCCCAATGACCTTTCATGTGGTTGAATGAATTCCCAGTTTTGTTGCCTAACCCGTAGCTGCATAAGAACATATATTAATAGTTGGTCATTCTGTTCAGATTTCATAGATTAGAAGCACGATTTGGATACTAATGCTTCTTTGTGTTACCATGTGATAAATCTGTTAATTTGACTTCATGATCAATGTTGTATTTAAGTCCCCACATGCTGTATTTTCGGATTAGTATTAAGCTGTGCATAAGAGGTGAATTAAGCCAAACTTATAAAATGCCCAAATACGGTCGTGCATATGAGTCTGGATACTTCAGGACATGCGCCATAGAGCATGACCCAATGAAGTTCATATGGACCATCATTTGCTAGCCTTTAATTGTATTCCAATTGTTCAACAAGTTAGTTAAAAATAAACGACATCTCCCAGCTTTTGAAGTTAGTAGCTGGAATAAGCTCGAAAATATGGCCTTAGATCCAATGAAATTTAGCAATAACAATTTAGTGTTCCATAACAATCAAATTAATCCAATGTGCCCTAAGTTTGATTCTTGTGTTTTGACAAAGATTTTAGACTAGATTACGGAAAAGAATGATGAACCCCGTAGCTTTCTTTAGGCACGATCAATAATAAACCATCATGATTGTGTACATATTCGTGTGACATAATTATGATTCTAAAAAATAAATCGAGGTATGCGTTCGCGCAACCTCAGCCAACTTTCTTAATATTAATAAAGCATTATTAATTGTGGACACATATGCGTGGCATGATTCTTGACGCGCCAAACAAATGAGTACACGTACGCGTGATTCGTTTCAAATTAAAAGCTGTAAAAGATAAATGTACATAGGTTTTAAAATGGGTAATTAGACAATTTAATTAAGCCAAGTATGATTAATGTGACCGTGCTAAAACCACATAACCTGGGAATGCCTAACACTTTCTCCCTGGTTAACAGAATTCCTTACCCGAATTTTTGTGTTTTTGTGGACTGTAAAATAGAGTCAAACTTCCTCGATTTGGGATTTTAAACCAGTGACTTGGGACACCATAAATTATCCCAAGTGGTGACTCTGAATTTGAATAAATAATCCCGTTTCGATTATGTCACTTTAATTGGAAAAATTTCCTTATATCCGTTCGGGTAAAAAGGAGGTATGACTGTAGGAACAAGCAAGAAAGCTGCGCCTAAGCCACCTGTTGTTGAGACTAGAACTGACGATCTTTGGAGGAAGATACAAGTAAGGGAATACTCTGTTGTTGACCACCTGAACAAGACTCCTACTCATATATCCATCTTATCACTGTTGCGAAACTTAGACACGCACAAGACTGCTTTGATGAAGGTGTTAAGTGAAGCTTACGTACCCGCCTGCATCACTAGTGGATAGATGGCTAACATGGTCGGACAGGTATTGGAGAGCCACAAAATCACTTTCCACGAAGATGAGTTACCACTAGAAAGACTGAGTCACAACAAGGGGTTTCACATCACAGTACAATTGGAGGATAAGTTCATTGCTAGGGTCTTGATAGATAGAGTTCGAGTCTAAACATATGTCCACTGACCAATCTAAATAGATTGGGTAAAGGCCTACATGAGATACGAATGGGAAGCATGAATTTGAAAGCGTTCAATGGATCTTAAAGAGCCACTATCGGAGAAATAAACCTCGATCTACAGATGGGTCCGACTTGGTTTGATGTTGAGTTCCAAGTGCTAGATATATCTACTACTTACAATTATTGTTGGGACAGCCATGGATACATGCAACGGGGGTAGTGGCTTCAACTCTACACTAGGTTGTGAAGGTCGAGTGAAATCATCAGGAGTTGATCATTCATGGAGATGGAAGAAACCCCATCTACACCAACCAGACCATTCCGGTCATCAAAAACAAGAGTAAGTTAGGTGGAGAAACATATCACCGCATTGAGTGGGTGAACTTAGTTGAAAAGGATCGATGGTGGAGCAAGAAGATAGAGAGCATATTACTATGGACGGGATATGAACCAGGCAAGGGTCTCGGCAAAAAGCTTCAGGGGATCACTAAACCCATACAACCACAGTATCATGACATGACCTTTGGACTCGTATTTGAATATAAATGGTAAGAATATCAAGATTAGACACTTCTATGGCGTGCCCCTTATTATCTGCTAGAACAACCCATACCACCTCTGCACTAGACGTTTCATCAGGTTGACATGATGTGGGGATATAAGGAAGATGAGATTTTGGCTAGCATGAGGAAGCTGTTTCTAGATGAAGAAGACATGGACTGCAGTGCAATTGTTGAGGAGGAAGATCTTACCATTCAAACAATGGAAGAAGGAGTTGTTCTCAAGAACTGCACTGTTGCACCATCCCGGGCTCGCCAAGTTCTTGGGTAGCCTGGAAAATTAGCATGAATTATTTTCAAATAGTTTTGAGCATTTAATACATTTTCAGTATTTTTTTGAAATAAGTACTCGAGCCATCGAGTCGTTGAAATTTTAAAAGTTTTATTTATGCATTGCTACTTTTCATATTTATTACACAACATAGGGAAAGTGATTCGGAAGATCTGGAAGATGATGTAATACCTGATGAAATTGTCAAAGAAGTAGAGCATTTTAAAAACAAACTGAAGTCTAATTGGGAGGAAATTGAGGCCGTCAACTTAGGAAATTCCGAGACGGTCAAAGAAACTCGTATAAGCATTCATCTATCACTGTCAGAGAAAGAAGAGTACATCAGATTCCTAAAGGAGTATGAGGACATCTTCACATGGTCCTACGATGATATGACCGGTTTAAGCACATCCATATTAGCTCACAAGCTACCCATCAATCCTATGTGTCCACTAGTAAAGCAGAAGTTTAGAAAGTTCAAGCCAGATATGAGTTTGAAGATAAAAGAGGAGGTCACCAAGCAAATCAAAGCCAAGGTTCTACCAGTGGTCAAGTACCCGACCTGGTTAGCCAACATCGTTCCAGTTCCAAAGAAAGATGGAAAAGTTAGAGTATGTGTCGATTATCGAGATCTGAACAGAGTGAGTCCTAAGGATGATTTTCCACTGCCCAACATACATATACTGATTAACAACTGCACCAAGCATGAAATCCAATCCTTTGTCAACTGTTTCACACGATACCATCAGATTTGGATGGATGAACAAGACACCAAAAAGACTGCGTTTATCACACTGTAAGAGATATATTGTTACAAAATGATGCCGTTTGGTTTGAAAAGTGCTAGGTCCACCTAAATGAGGGTCATAACAACTATCTTCCATGACATGATACACAAGGAAATAGAGGTGTACATAGATGAAGTTATCATCAAATCTAAAAGGAGTTCAAATCACATAGCAGACTTGAAGAAATTTTTCGATTGACTTCGAAAATACAATTTGAAGTTGAATCCTGCAAAATGTTCCTTCGAAGTCCCAACTGGAAAGTTGTTAGGTTTCATCATTATTCGCCGAAATATTGTGTTAGACCCGTCAAAAATCAAAGATATCAAGGACTTGCCTCTGCCAAATAATAAGAAAGATGTGATGAGTTTTCTAGGGCGCCTCAATTATATCAACCGTTTTATAGCATAATCAACGGTGATATGTGAGCCAATCTTCAAAATGCTGAGGAAAGATGCTGCAACAAGCTGGACTGAAGAATGCCTGAAAGCCTTCGACAAAATCAAGGAGTACTTATCTAAACCGCCCATGTTGTTCCCACAAGAACCAGGAAGACCTCTGTTGCTTTATCTGTCTATGTTGGATGGGGCCTTTTGTTGTGTTCTAGGACAACATGATGAAACTGGATGGAAGGAGCAGGCGATATATTATCTGAGCAAAAAGTTCATGCCTTATGAATCCAGGTGGAACGCACTTGCTATGCTTTGACATGGATATCCCAGAAGTTGAGACATTATTTTTGTGCGTACACTACATATCTCATATCAAGGATGGATCCACTAAAATACATCTTTCAGAAACCCATTCCTACGGGTAAGTTAACAAAGTAGCAGATATTGTTTAGTGAGTTCGACATCATCTATGTAACTCAGAAGGTAGTCAAAGGGAAAGAATTGGCAGATCACTTAGCAGAAAATCCCGTAGAAAGAGAGTATGAACAACTGAAAATGTATTTTCCCGACAAAGAGGTATCATTTGTAGGAGAAGATATTACCGAGGCATACGATAGTTCGAGGATGTTCTTCAACGGAGCAACAAACTTCAAAAGAGTGGGTATCGGAGTTGCCTTAGTATCAGAAACCGGTCAACACTATCCGATATCTGCAAAACTCAAGTTTCTGTGCACCAACAATGTAGCAAAATATGAGGCCTTCATCCTGGGACTCAGGTTGGCAATTGACATAAATATTTAGGAGTTGCTGGTAATCGGGGATTCAGATATATTGGTGCACCGGGTTCTAGAAGAATGGGCTACGAAGAACACTAAAATATTGCCATATTTGTATTGTGTACAAGAGCTGATCAAGAGGTTTAGAAAGATAGAGTTCAAACATGTTCCAAGGATTCAGAATGAGTTTGCAGATGCATTAGTCACTTTGTCTTCCATGATACAACACCCAGACAAGAATTTCTTCGATCCTATCCCAATAGGAATTCATTAGCCAGCTAATTTTGCTCATGTTGAAGAAGAGATTGACGGAAATCCGTGGTTCCACGACATCAAGAAATACTTGGAAAAGGGAGAATTTCTAGAGCACGCTACACACACCCAAAAGCGCACCCTTCGAAGATTGGCCAATCATTTCTTTCAAATCGGAGGAATTCTGTATAAAAGGAATCCTGATTTGGGATTGTTGTAATGCGTTGATGCCAAAGAGGCGTCTAGATTACTCGAGGAAATGCATGCCGGAACTTGCGGACCCCACATGAACGGTTTCATTCTAGCCAAGAAGATGTTAAGAGTAGGGTATTTTTGGATGACTATGGAAACAAACTGCATCAAATATGTTCAAAAGTTTCACTAATGCCAGATACATGTTGATATGATACGAGTGTCGTTCAACGAACTCAATGCAACGATTTTGCCCTGGCCTTTCTTTACTTGGGGTATGGATGTCATCGGATCAATCGAACCCACTGCTTCAAACGAACATAGGTTCATTCTGGTGGCTATAGACTACTTTACAAAATGGGTTGAAGCCGCATCCTATAAGGATGTAACTAAGAAGGTCGCATCAGATTTTGTTCGGGACCGCATCGTTTGTCGATTTGGTGTACCTGAGTCAATCACTATCGATAATGCCGCCAGTATCAACAGTGACTTGATGAAATCCATATGTGAATCATTCAAGATCAAGCATCGCAATTCTACATCATACATGCCGCAAATGAATAGAGCCGTAGAAGCCACCAACAAGAACATCAAGAAGATATTGAGGAAAATGGTAGACAATTACAAATAATGGAACGAGAAGCTATCATTTGCTTTACTCGGGTACCGAACCACAGTTTGTACATCAACTGGGGCAACTCCCTATCTATTGGTTTACAGTACTGAAGTCGTTATTCCCGCCAAAGTGGAGATCCCTTCCTTAAGAATCATACAAGAAGCCAAGCTCAGTGACGCACTGTTGACATTCAATTTTGTCCCTCCTTTTTTTCAAACTATTTCTTTAAGCTTCTAATATTACTAATAATTTAATAATAATTATTTTACAGCTGTTATCCCAAAATAGACCTAATTAGTATCATTATTAGTATTATTGTTATTATCTCTATTATTATTATTATTATTATTATTATTATTATTATTATTATTATTATCATCATCATCATTATTATTATTACTATTATTATTATTATTATAAATTTTAATTTAGTGTCATTCTTATCGTCTTTTGCAAAAAGTGTATCACTTTCCTTCATTTAATCAAATAGTATTATTTATTTTAATTACTTTTTATTTCACAATTAATGTAATAGTTATTTTATAAAATTAAATGCTAACAAATCTTATGTTTTGATAAGACGCATTGAACAAATAAATTAATTATTTAATATTAATATATGCTAATGCGATTAATTAAGGGATGTAATAAGAATTAGAAGCCCAAAGAAAATTTGAAGAAAGAAATGGTTTGTCCAATATCTAGTTACCCAAAATTCAATGCAATTCCTAGCCCCCAAATTTCCTTAAGCCCTCACAGGCCCACCAAAATAGTCCAAATTGGAGGCCCATACCCGCCAGCCCACCAACTATACTTTTTCTTCCATGTCATCTCCATATAAGCCCCACGTCAGTGCCACATAGGCGCCAACGGTCCAAAACCCATGACCAACACACGCCCAGCACACGCCTTCCTCATCTCTTCACACTCTGACCCCACATCCGCCACATGGCTCAATCTGATTCTTTCTTTTGAATGGCTACGATTAATCTTCCAGAGAATTCCATATAGTTTCTTTATTTTTATTATCTTGTTTTATCCTAAGCCTAATCTCAGCCATCCATCCAACAGTCCACATCCTTTCTATTATGATATTTTCTAACCCTAGTTTCCACTCTCTATTCTCATCAGACGCTCCCCTTTCCCTCTCTATCGTCCCTTTCATTATTTCCCATGGCAGAACTTTCTCTTGGCATTTTCTTCCATCTTTGGCCAAGCTTTGACCTTCAAATTTCTACGTGATAGAGCATATCTCACCATTTTGGGTGTAACCTGAAGCATATCACTGACGAATCACGTGAAGATCGAATCCATCCAAAAAGCTTTCAAACGGATCCATTTGATTTCTTTTGAAATCCGAATTTCAAATTCCTGCTCAAAGGAACCAAGAACCCTAATTTTACACCTATAAATACAGACTTTTTGGCTATTTTCAGCACTTTTGGACCCGCCGCTTTTATACTCTTTTCCTCGCCATACTTCTCTCATTTTTAGAATCGCACTCTAAGAGCTCTTTTTCGTTCAGCCTCTATTGGTTTTGTTTCACCATAACAGAGGCGTCGTTGTGCTCGTCTTGGATTTTGACAGTCATTCAAGGTTGCGGAGTAGAGGTCGGAGATAACAGACTTTGATGCGACCCGAGTTCCTGCACCACAAAAGGTCGGTAACTCTGAAATATCTATTCTCATTTTTCTTTGAAGATATGAAATGTTCGTCTATTTGTTCGAAAGTGCGAGTCATAGTTTATTAAATTACCAAAAAAATTTAATTACCAAAAAAATTTAATTTTTTTTTTGTGCGGGTGGGGGTTGGGGTGGGTGGTGGGCTGATGCAGAAAAACGAAAAAACAGAAATTTAAAATTGCAAAAAAAAAAATTAACGTAAAAAAATATATTTTTTATGGTGGGAGGGGGGTAGTAGGGTGGGTGGTAACGGAAAAACTAAAATTTGGAAGAAAAAAAAGCCTTTTTTGGAGAGGGGGTGGGGTGGGTTGGTGAGGGTAGGAAAGGTTGAAAAGGAATTTTGAAAAATGTTTTCCCTTTTCTTGATAAGGAAAACATTTTCCTCCAATTGGAGGAAAATGAGTTCATAAGGAAAATGTTTTCCAAAATATTTAAGCCAACCAAACATGGGAAAATTGAAAAACATTTTTCGAAAAATATTTTTCTTCATACCAAACACAACCTATATGTCTAGATTAAAGGATCCTGTTATTTAGTAAAGAGACATTCTTTCAATACTTGGTTATGCTATAGGAATTCACCATGTCAAATGTGCTATCTGGTTTCACCTCTGAGAATTTATGCCTTATAGAACAACTCGGAAATTGCTGTGATTTCTTAGAACTCTCTCTGTCAAGACTTTAGGAATAGTAAAATCTGAACATCAGGACTCTAATAAAATAAAAGACATTTGATTTAGTAGAGTATGCTTAACATTTTCCTATTCACAGAAGAAGAAAAATTGTTATCAAACCGTGTAACAAGACCTTTCTCCTGGTGTATCTAGTGTCTGCTTCCCGCTATTCTCCACTCTAGGAAGCACAACAACAACAACAACAACAACCCAGTGTAATCCCTCAAGTGGGGTCTAGGGAGGGTAATATATACGCAGACCTTACCTCTATCCCGAGGGGCAGAGAGGCTGTTTCCAGGAGACCCTCGGCTCAAGAAGGCAACAAGAGACACTATATTAGTATTATTAATAGACTCATAATAAAATAACACAAATTACCATAAAATCCATAACATAACATAAATATCATAAAATAACAAAATAACAGCAATATAAGAGATATAGAAAATACGAGAAAGATGTAAGGTATACTAATAAACAGCAGATAAAGTCCATCATCAGTAGCTGATCAATAGCATCTTAAGACTAATTCCTAACTGGCTAGTCTCACTCTAGTGCGCTGTAAAAAAAGAAATCACAATTTCCCTAACCTACAACCTTAATGCTCGATCTCCATAATTCCGTGTTTAGGGCCATGTCCTCAGTAACCCTAAGTCACGCCATATCCTGCCTGATCACCTCTTCCCAATACTTCTTAGGTCTCTCTCTACCTCTCCTCGTACCCACCACAGCCAGTCGCTCACACCTTCTCACCGGTGCATCAGTGTTCCTCCTCTGAATGTGTCCGAACCATCTGAGTCTTGCTTCCCGCATCTTGTCCTCCATGGGGGCCACACCCACCTTCTCTCGAATATCTTCGTTTCTAATCTTATCCTTCCTTGTATGCCCGCACATCCACCTCAACATCCTCATCTCTGCAACTTTCATCCTCTGGATGTGTGAGATCTTCACCGGCCAACACTCGGTCCCATACAACATAGTAGGCCTAACCACTCTAGGAAGCACACATTCATAAAATGCTATTATTTTTTAAAGCTAATTAGGAGTAAGAGGTGCCATGTTAAGGATCTGATTTTGTGAACTATGTAATAAAATATGATTCGTTGATCATTGAAGTATATTAGAACTTATTACTGTTCACTCGCTTTAATTTTGATGCATAAAATGGAAGTAACATTGTTGTTTGTTTAACCAAAAAGTGGAATTTCAGTCAAAGCTTTAATTTAGAAGAACACAGGTTATTGATAATCACAACTGAATAAAGGAAAGTGATTTTGCTAACAATAATAAGATAGACAGAAGAAAACAAAGTAAACCAGTATACTCAGATGATCTTTCGTGTCCTTACAAAAGATCCATTCTATTCTTTTTATAGCTATCTTAAAAATATACGTTTTGCCTTTGTTATAATTAGGCCATTATAGACAATTAAATGCATTAAATGCTACGTTACATAATTATTGTAATTTAATACAGATTCTCTAACGTTTTTAGTATTTACTACTTATTAAATACTGTATCCGTACTCTCTTATGCTGTCAGATTCATTCTCCTTTATTTTTGAGTATAAATAGGTATGAGCGTTGAGTTTTTTGAATAGCTGCTCATGCCTCTACTTGTACCTTTTGCTCGTATCTATTGCAACTCGTGCCTCTTTGCCAATCATCACTCTTTGACTAGCCTTCGTGTCATGACACGTCATCTTCCAATCACTTCAATATGTAAACTCGATTTTCCCAATACAGATAGTCCCCCCACTTACCATTTATTCATCAATTGAATATTTGGGAAGTGATTTTTATTAAAGCGGGAATGTTGCCGCTATTAATGCTACGGTAAAATCGACGCTTCATTTGTCACTTCCATTTAATGCTTATCACACGTGGCACCATTTTATTGGCTCTACAACTTTGCAGCACTTTTTAGGGCTTTTTACGGCTTCACTAATCACGAAGCGACAGTTCTCATTATGACCTTTCCATCATTGCACCTTTTTAGTTGACGGTTGCTTCCAAGTATAAACATAGTTTTCGTCTTTATCCTATCACATAAAGTTCTCTGAATATTCAATTCTTGAATTTTTATTTGCTTCTTCCTCATACTATAATGTCTTCACCAAACTCTAACCCTAGAAGAGTCCACATAGTTGATAACTTCCCTCTTGCCCCTAGCAGGAGTAGAAGAGGAAGTAGACTTCGTAATTTAGGGTCTTCTTCGGTACGTGGTTCTTCTCTTCCTTCATCTAGTTCCAGTCTTTCCTTTAGAACCAGAGGTTCTTTCTCACAAAGATCTTCTTGCAAGGTAAGGAACCCGCTTAACCTGTTCGTGAACCTACAGTAGAAGAAATAGTTCCTGCGGAACTATCTTTCTACAACAATAGGGAGTCCCTTAGGAATCAAGTATCCTCTTTAGATCGTGCTGATATCTATCCAACTCAGATCACAGAGGGTCTGATTTCTTTAGTTCGTAAAGACTGTTATTGGAGTCATGACTTCCCTATCATAATTCCCAACGCGAATCAAAGAATCACCTCTTATTTAATTGGATTTTCCTTTGTTTATACATACCCTTTCACATTAGGATTCAAACCTACTATTGATCCTATTATTCTCAAATTTTTCCATTTTTTGATGTTTGCTTAAGTCAAATTGGCCCTATAGTGTGTAGGGTTGTTGCCTGTTTGAGGCATTTGACAAACATAGTCGGTGTGCCCTTCACTTTTGCTCATTTAATTCACCTTTACTCTCCCAGACTTTTCCGCCAAGGCGTTTTTACTTTAGTAGCTAAGAGCAAAAGGGTTCTGGTTAGTCCAGAGGATGACAAAGACCGTGGCTGGTACGCCAGGTTTGTTGCTGCCCCCGCCGTTGGTTTTATGGGTGATGAAAATGTCCCCTTCTCCGAGAAGTGAAATTTTGCACGTGAGTTTTCTTTTTTAATAACTTTCTCGTACCTTTTTCTTCAATTTTGATGATCTCTATTCTCATTTTCCTTTTTTTAGCAACCATGGGAATTGTTGAAGAAATTCCTAATTTTCGTGGTTGGGTAGGAAGGTTACTGACACAGCCCCAATGGAGGGTAGATCTTGGAAGCATCTTTCCCAGCGATTTGGTTGGAAAGTGAAAACTCATGGTAAGAGTTTTTTTTATTTTAACTCTTTATTGTTTTTCCCAAAACTTATTTTAATCCTTCTTTTTATCAGGATTTGTTGTTTGAGGTATTAGTGCCGAGGCGGTCGTGGCTTCTCGTATTTCTTTGAAAAGAGCCCAAGAGATAGTCTTGGGTTCTTCATCGAAAAGGAAAGCTGCTAGTGACCAAGATTCTGAAGAAGAGGAAGAGGGGGTTCCTTAGTAAAAAGGTCACGAGCTCATAGGCGAATCATTTCTGATGATGAAGCATCCCCCTTTCGTTCTGTTCCTCTTACCGAGTTTATTGAAGCCCCAGTGATGATTCCTGATGTTGAAGTCCTCGTTGCTGCTCATGATTAAGTTGAGCAACTTTTTAACTGCGGGTTTGATGGTGAAAATTTAGGTCTGATTTCTGATGAAGCACCTCTTGCTTCTTTTTCTACTCCCGTTCCTGTGATTCCTCCTTTGCCGGTCGTGGCTATTACCATTCCTCCCTAGGCTATTATGACTGCTTCCACAGTTTCTCCCTCGACTACTCCTCCTTCAACTGCTCCTTACACAGAGGTTGGTTCTTCAAGTAGGAGTGATGCTATGAGGCGAGTTACCATTGAAGTCCCCGCCGAGGGTAACCTTTTAAAGAAATCAGGTCAAACTGACGTGTGGATAAAGCCTTTGATTGGTCCAGTTGACAGAGCTAAGTTTGATAGCCATAGTTCTATGACCTTGATGATTGATATAGTGCATGCTTCTTTAAAGGTATTCCTTTTCAAGCTTTACTTTGTCATTTTTCTATCTTCAGGATTTTCATTTTTTCCCCTCTCTTTTTTATAGGTCAATCTAATTGGCACAGAGATGATGAAAAAGGTTACCCTCTCAGAGCAATTAGTGTATGACTACCAAGTGGAGGCGGATAATTGGAAGGAATGGTGTGAAAGTCTTCAGATCGATATGGAAACTTTAAAAGAAAGTAAAAGTACCTTAGAGCAGCAGGTACGAGCTTTGACTTCAGAGTTGGCAGTTGAAAAAGCTTCTTCAAATCAAGCAAGTAAGGAAAAGGCTCGTCTGGAAACCTCTTTTTTCGAGCAATTGTCCAAGTCAAGTGAAGAAATTAGAGAGTTGAGATCTCTCTTGAGTGAAAAAGAAGCATATGCTGGTGAACTCATACAGAATTTGACTCAAACTCAAGAAGACCTCCGGGTATCTTCTGATAAGGTTTTCTCTTTAGAGAGTTCCCATGCTTCTCTTCAAAGGTTTTATGAATCTGCCTTGGCTGAAAATGAAAAGTTAAAAAATAAAATTGCTGACTGGGAAAGAGATTACGAGACCCTTGAAGATAAAACTGCCATTGAATTGAGTTGGGCATTTTTAAATTCTCGCCATGATACCCTCGTTGAAGTTAGCCAGGAGAATTTTAACTTGGAATCTAAGTTAGCCAAGATCAAAGAGACTATTGAGAAGACTTAGCAGAACCAAGATTTTTCTTCTCCTGTGGTTAAAGTTTCTGAAAATGTTGAAGATAATATGGGTATCCCCACTCCTTCAAGTCAAGTTGAGCCCACTGCTGCTGATGACCCTACTTCAGTCCCTTCATCTTCTCAGTGAAAAGTTTATGTTGTTTGAATTCCTTTGTTTTTTTCTTTTTGGTGGTATGTGATTGTGACCCTTGATCTTTTTAAGGGTTTGTTGAAAACGTTAAGTCCCAAGTCCTTTTATGGGGCACTTTGTATAAACAACTTTTGTTTTATGACTAAGTTCATACTTAGTCTAAACTCTTTAATATTAAGAAGTTCCCGCTGCTGTTTGAACTTCTGTTTTGTTTATTCTTGCTTTTATTTTTAAGGACTTACTGAATAACTTGCATTTTTATTCTTCAAAAATGCTTCTGTTAACTTCATGAATACTTGAATTAATCATGAATTTTATAAAAGAGAGCCCTTTTATATTCGACACTTAATGAAGAAGATGTATCAACTTCATAATGGTGTTAATATGTGATAAAAGAAATAGGAATACATATGTTTTTGGAATAACTTCGACAAGTTTTTATTTGAACTTTGTCAAGTTTTAAATAACACTTTACATGTATTTGAATTACTTCTATAACTTTCTCCCAACTGTTTTCCTTATAACAAATTTCAAAAAAGAAAATGAATACAAGGTTTTTACTTATAACCTGTTTCAGTACATTGCCTTTACCCTAACTATGATAAGGTTCTTCTTTGGCTTTAGCTCGTGACTTTGCTCTCACTATGAGTAAACTTCCCAGGCTTGAACTTTGATTATTTCCCAATCTTCTTTGCCTTCTTTATACACATATATTATATAGTCCCCCAAGTGTTTGAGCGTTGAAGTATGAAGTCTCGAGCACTTGATTGTTCCTCTCATTTGGTCCTTTTCTTGAAAAGGAAAAACACACGAGACTCGGAGGTGCGATTATAGATGAAGACTTCTTAACCCGTCTGAATTTCTATCAGAATAGTTGTAACCCTAGACTGGAAAATTTAATTTATTCCACGTGCCTTACAGGTCATGA
Organism: Nicotiana tabacum; assembly: GCF_000715075.1. Taxonomy (NCBI): domain Eukaryota; kingdom Viridiplantae; phylum Streptophyta; class Magnoliopsida; order Solanales; family Solanaceae; genus Nicotiana; species Nicotiana tabacum. Next base: position 29,599,588 of record NC_134095.1, read on the forward strand.
TTCATCATTTAGTACGGGCTAGCTTTTTTGCCTATCATCTAAAATCATTAGTAAAATTTTAACAATTCAAAAATAAAATTTTAAAATATGAATACCTGACCGTGGGTATTCCTTAGAATTAGTATCTTTTCAGGTGAACAGAATTCCAGTGCGAAGGTAGTATCTTGCCATCTATCGTTTCCAGCTCGTGTGCTCCTTTTCCGGCAATACCATGAATCATGTAGGGTCCTTCCCAGGTTGGACTCAATTTTCCCGCATCGGCTGCCTTCGTAGATTGAAAAACATTTTTGAGCACGAAGTCCCCAATCTTGAAGAATCTTAGGTGTGCTTTTCGATTGTAGTAGCGTTCTATGACCTACTTTTGTGCTGCTATTCTTATTAATGCAACTTCTCTTTTTCCTTCAAGTAGATCAAGATTTATTAATGCGCATTTCTTCGCCATTAGACTCTTCTAACGCTTGTGTAAACCTTGTGCTTGGCTCTCCTATCTCAACTGGAATTAAAGCTTCAGCTCCATAAACCAATGAAAATGTTATTTCTCCCGTACTTGTTTTTGTTATTGTGCGGTATGCCTATAAAACACCAGGTAACAATTCTGGCTAATTACCTTTGGATTCCTCTAAACGTTTCTTTAAATTGTTGATAATAACTTTGTTTGTTGACTCAGCTTGTCCATTACCCACCGGATGATAAGGTGTGGATGTAATCCTTTTGATCTGCCAACTTTGAAAAAACTCTGTAATTTGTGCGCCTATAAATTGAGGGCCATTATCACACACGATTTCCTTTGGCACACCGAATTGACATATGATATTTTGCCAAATGAAATCTCTAACTTCTTTTTCTCACACCTATTTGAATGCTCCTGCTTCCACCCATTTAGTAAAATAGTCAAAAGTACAAGCAAGAATTTTACCTGTCCTTTTGCTTGTGGTAGTAGACCCACGATATCCACCCCCCATTTCATAAATGGCCACGGTGCAATGACCGAATGTAACAACTTCGCAGGTCTATGCATGTTATTACTGTATCTTTGGCACTTATCACATTTAGCCACAAAATTTTCCGCTTCTTTTTCCATTTTAGGCCTGTAATAACCTGCCCTAATCATGGTTCTTACCAGTGATCTTCCTCCAGCGTGATTTCCACAATGCCCCTCGTGTATTTCTCTTATTACATATTTCATCAATGAAGGCCCGAGGCACCTTTCTAAGGGACCACCGAATATTTTTCGATAAAGATTGCCTTGCTTTAAACAATATCGAGTAGCCTTTTTTCGAAGTGCATGAGTTTTTTTCTTGTCTTCAGGGATGGTTCCATACTGCAAAAAAAGCAACAATATCATTCCTCCAATCCCAGGTTAAGTTATTGAAATTTACCTCATTTTTGTCTGGATCAAGCACTGAAATGAAAAAGATGAATTAAGGAAGCATTTTCATTGCTTGCCACGTCTGCTGCAGATGCGAGATTGGCTAGGGCGTCTGTCTCGACAATTACATCTCTTGATATTTGCATAACTTTCCAGGTTTGGAATTGTCTGATCGGATCCCGTACCTTCTCTAAGTACTGCTGCATCCATGCTTCCCTGGCCATATAAGTCCCCAACATTTGATTAACTACGAGCTGCGAATCGCTTTTGATCACAATTTGATTAATGTCGAGTTCTCGTGCTAGTTCTAAACCTGCAATCGCAGCTTCATACTTTGCCTCATTGTTAGTTATAGAATGACTTTTAATGGCTTGTCAAATGGTTTCACCCGTAAGTGGTACCAAAACAATTCCCGAGCCTGCACCCTTCACATTAGATGAACCATCAGTAAATAAGGTCCAAATTCCTGGATTAGATCCGTTGAACATTTGTAATTCTTTTTTTGCTTCCAATTGCATTCCTCGGCTAAAATCAACCACAAAATCTGCTAACATTTGAGATTTTATCGCGGTTCTAGGCTGGTATGCAATGTCATATTCACTTAATTCTATATCTCATTTGGCTAACCTACCTGACAACTCATGCTTATGTAATATATTGCGTAATGGATAAACAGTTACTACAGCGATATGATGACATTGAAAATAAGGTCTTAATTTTCTAGATGCCATGATTAATGCAAGTACAAACTTTTCTAACTGAGGATACCATGTCTCCGTATCTAATAAAGATTTGTTGACATAATAGATCGGAGATTGTTTACCTTGGTCTTCACGAACTAAAGCAACATTTGCCGCTACTTCTGAGACAGCAAGGTAGATGAGCAATCTTTCCCCAGCCTTTGGTTTTGCGAGTAATGGGCGGATTTGAAAGGTATGTCTTCAAATTTTTGAGTGCCTGCTGATATTCCTCAGTCAATTCAAACTAATCTTGCTTTTTAAGAGCTGAAAAGAACTTAAAGCACTTTTCTGATGATTTAGAAATGAATCTCCCCAAGGCTGCAATTCTTCCTGTCAACCTCTGCACTTCTTTTTTACTTGTAAGCATATCAGGAATTTCTTCAATGGCCTTAATCTGTGCGTGATTCACTTCAATACCACGGTTAGAAACAAGAAAATCCAAAAACTTACCTGATGCAACACTGAATGCACATTTCTCAAGATTTAATTTCATATTGAATTCTCGCAAGATCTAAAACGTATCAAACAAGTGAGATATATGATCCCCTAAATGTTGAGTTTTAACGAGCATGTCATCTATGTAGACCTCCATTGTTCTTCCCAAATGTTCTTGGAACATTTTGATCACTAGTATTTGATATGTTGCACTAGCATTTTTGAGACCAAAAGGCATTACTTTATAACAGTAAGTCCCTCTGTCTGTTATAAATGAAGTTTTTTCTTCATTTATTGGATCCATTTTGATTTGATTGTATCCTGAATACGCATATGAAAAGCTTAACAATTCATGTCATGCAGTAGCATCAATTAGTTGATCTATATGTGGTAATAAAAAAGAATCTTTAGGACAAGCTTTGTTAAGGTCTGTGTAATCTACATAAACTCGCCACTTACCATTCTTTTTTGGTACCACAACAGTATTGGCTTACCAATTAGGATACTTTACCTCACGGATAGACCCAATCTTTAGTAATTTTTGAACCTCATCTTGAATTACCTGATTTTTGAAAGTTCCTTGCTTTCTCTTCTTTTGTTTGACAGGGGGATACGATGGGTCTTCATTTAATTTGTGAGTCATTACCTCAGGTGGTATTCCTGTCATATCAGAGTGGGACCAAGCAAAACAATCCACGTTAGTTTTTAAAAATTCAATCAACTTACCTTTCATGTCTTGGCTTAGATTGTCCCCTACGTAGACTTTCCTTTTAGGCCATTGTGCAAATAATATTACAGCTTCTAGTTCTTCAATCGTTGTTTTGATATTTTCATTTTCCTCTGGTTCTTCAATGGCATTTGGCCTTGAGTCCACATATGTTCGTCCTTCTTCAGTTGAGGTTTGTGTTGTGGTACCCTCAACTGGATTCTGTAATTGCTATTTTTCTTCGTTTCCTGTACTTGAATCTACTAAAGAGTTGATGCTTCTAGATGTATGTTGATCCCCACGGATTTGACATATTCCCCATGGTGATGGAAATTTAATAACTTGGTGCAAGGTTGACGGAACGACATCCATCTCGTGGATCCATGGTCTCCCAAGGATCATATTATAAGCCATCTCCATATCTACCACCTGAAACTTTGTATCCTTGACAACTCCTTCTGCGAATGTTGTAAGTATTACCTCCCCTTTTGTCACTACGCTGGAATTGTCAAATCCCGACAAAGTATGCGCCTTTGGTATTAATTTATCCTCGGATTGCATCTCACGTAGTGCTCTTAGCAAAATAAAATTCACGGAACTACCTGGATCAATCAAGACTCAATTCATATTAGTATCATGTACAAGTAGAGATATTACCAGTGTATCGTTATGTGGGGATAATACGCCATCCGTGTCTGCATCATCAAACGTAATGCTTTCTTCCTCTAAGACATGTCGCACCTACTTCTCCTGGGTAATTGTGACTTTGGAAACTTTATTGGCTGTTGTGTACGTCATACCATTGATGTCTTCACCTCCACTTATCACATTAACGATCCTTTTGGGAGAAGGTGGTTTTGGGGGCTCCTGCCTATTCTTCATATATGCTTGCTTACGTCTCACTGAATAATTTAGCGAGATACCCTTGCTTTAATAGATGATCAACTTCACCTTGCAGCAACCTATAGTTTGCCGTTTTATGCCCGTGATCGTTGTGAAATTCGCACCAGTGATCAGGGTTGCGCCTGTTTGGATTCGATCTCATTTCTTTTGGCCATCGTACCTTATCACCCATGTTTCTTAAAATAGCTACGAGCTCGAAAGTGCTTACATTAAAATTATAACCGCCAAACCTTGCTTTCACATTTCTATCATTATCCCGTGGCTCTCGCGCGTTTCGATCTTTCACAAATCTTGATGACGAGCCCCACTCTCTATTCCTCGACCTATGATCGTACCTTGGATTGTCCTGTTTTGACAGTGAATCTTTTCCTACGGGACCCATATATGGTTCGTACCTATTTTTACCGGACATTTTTTCGGTTTCCGCCCGTCTCGAACTCACCTTTTCTTCTTTTTGAGATCGTGAGATAATATCCTCTTCTATCCTTAGCTTTATATTGTACCTATTGTAAACGTCATTCCACGTTGTTGCTGGGAATTCACGAAGACTTTCCTTGAGTCGCCTCGTGGCTTTAGAGCTTTTTTCATTCAAATTACTAGTGAAGGCTATAGCTGCCCAATTGTCAGGTACACCCGGTAACACCATTCTTTCATGCTGGAACCTATCCACGAACTGTCTAAGCAATTCTGAGTCCCCTTGCTTGATTTTGAAAATATCTTCCATTCTTTTTTCAACTTTTTGTGCTCCCGAGTGTGATTTGATAAATGAATCTGCAAGCTTAGAAAAAGAATTTATGGAATTTTCAGGTAAAAGAGAATAACATGTTAATGCTCCCTTAGTGAGTGTTTCACCGAATGTTTTGACCAATACTGATTCAATTTCTTGTTTGGTCAAGTCATTGCCTTTTACGCCTGTTGTGAATGCAGTCACATGGTCTCGTGGATCAGTTGTTCCATCGTATTTTGGAATATTGGGCATTTTGAATTTCTTTGGAATTGGGAGGGAGCCAGCACTTGGCTTCCAAGGTTGTTGTGAATATTTATTCATATCTATCCCTTTGATTACGGGCAGTACTCCAGGTATTTGCTCTATGCGGTCACTTTGCTCCTTGAGCTGTTTCTGCAATGTTAGTACTACATTTTGTAAATCAGAATTGACTAAGTTACCTGGTCCTCCTTCTCGTGACTCGCTGGGGATTCCACCACTACCTTAATTAGCAAGCCCAGAACGAGGGTTCTCCAAAGTGTTATTATTTGGAGTGGGTGTTGGTGGTGCAACAGGTAGTTGGCTGACAAAGGCCTCAAGAGCTTTATTGACCTATTGAGCGATTAGCTTTTGCAAAGCTTCATTGATAGCTTCATCATTTTCAAATTGAGCATTTTCATTTGCATGAGATCCATCAGGAATGCCTTCTCGAGATCGTCGAGGGGAGCTTTGTGGAGAAGGGATTGGGATGTGATCATCATGTGGATTCTTCTGGAGTTGCTGGTTTTCTTGGGTGTTGTCATTGATGTTTGACATAGTTGATGCAACAAAAAAAGTTAGGCTAAAAAAGAGTAAATTGTCAGATTCCCGGTAACGGAACCAATTTGTTTAACTAAAAAATGAAATTTCAGTCAAAGCTTTAATTTAAAAGAACATGGGTTACTGATAATCAAAATTGAATAAAGGAAAGTGATTTTGCTAACAATAAGATAAACAGAAGAAAACAAAGTAAACCAGTATACTCAGATGATCTTTCGTGTCCTTACAAATGATCCATTCTATCCTTTTTATAGCTATCTTAAAGATATACGTTTTGCCTTTGTTATAATTAGGCCATTATAGACAATTAAAGGCATTAAATGCTACGTTACATAATCATTGTAATTTAATACAGATTCTCTAACATTTTTAGTATTTACTGCTTATTAAATACTGTATCTGTACTCTCTTATGTTGTCAGATTCATTCTCCTTGATTTTTGAGTATAAATAGGTATGAGCGTTGAGTGTTTTGAATAGCTGCTCGTGCCTCTACTTGTACCTTCTGCTCGTATCTATTGCAACTCCTGCCTCTTTGCCAATCATCACTCTTTTTCTAGCCTTCGTGTCATGACACGTCATCTTCCAATCACTTCAATATGTAAACTCGATTTTTCCAATACACTGTTAACATTCTTATTAATCCAAATCTTTGAGATCTATGCCAAAACTTTGGAAATCAGTTCAATAGAATATGTTTCTTAGACCTCTCAGTTTGTGCTAAATAAGAATGAGGCAGAAGCCTTATTAAATCCCCACTATCTTGTACTTGAAGGTTATTAAAATGCTTAATCTTAGAATATTAATCTGATTACTTTTACTTAAATAATCAAATACACGAAAACAAAAATAACAGTTCAAACTTGCAAACTAGAAATATATACACCTACAGCTACACCATTAGCTTCCCGGCAACGGCGCCAAAATTTGATCACGCCCAACTATACCTTATAAAAAGGACAAAGCGGTCGTTGCAAATATAATCCGGTTTGCAAGTCCGGAGTCGAATCCCACAGAGAACTAATGCTTAGCTACAATTGTCACTATCACCAAGAATACAAGCTTGAACAATTCCTAACTTATAGATATTAAGATTTTTGCGTTTAACTAACTAACTAACAAATTAAAATAATAAATTAACACTAAAGATACTACAGGTAGAGAAAATATTAAAGAGGTCTAGAGTTATAATTTTCCCAATTGTTAGAATCCTTCCCCCTATGTCTTCTATAATTTCGCATAAGTATTTTCTACCGATCATGAGCGCTCTGCATGTTGTAATTCTCTCCCGAGTAATTACGATAATTTACTAGACATACTCTCCCGAGTTACGCTAGTTGGCTTTAATTACAGCTCACTTAGATCGCAGCCAAGGTTTTGTTATCCCTAATCCCACCTTTAAACCCTTGGTTATTGATTCCTTACATACGTCGGGAGTGATGTTGTTCAACAACTACCTAAATATGCACTCTCTTTCGAGTAATACATAGTAAATAGGCACAACTAATTGAGGGCCCTTCAATCAACCACATGAATAATATAGTTGATCAAATAAAGAAAATACTATGGCTCAATTATATAAAAACATAGCAAGAATTTATCCTACAAAATGTTCCATCTAAACCCTAGATAATAAATTAGCTATTCATATTAGTGTGTAAAACTACAATGCTAAAAGTCATAATCAACAATGAAAAATAGGAAGAAGAAGAAAAAACTCGTAGAAGAATTCCCCGCCTTGCTCCTATTGTGTCTCTGCCTCCTTAGGTCGAAACTGTGTCTCTAATCTGTCTAACCTCCTTAAACTACCGTTTTTCCATGTATATATATATATATATATATATATATATATATATATATATATATATATATATATATACCAAGTAGGGTTGGGCCCAAACAATTACACCTTCTCCTACGCGAAAAAGGATTCATTTTTCGGACAGGAAGTGTGCAGCCGCGCTTGGACCGCGCTCAGACCGCGCAAATCCTCTTTGATTCTGCCTGACGAGCGCGGCCGCGCACTTGACGCGCATTTTTCACCCTATTCTTTTAGGAATTTGGAAAAATGTAAAACATAGAAATATTAGAACTTTGAATTAGCTTTCCAACCATATGTTGTGGAGCCCAAATGGAGTTCTGAGAAAAAATTTATGTGCATTTTACTAGACTGTGTACAATATGCCTACTCAATTCGTCGTCCGTTCTTAACTATCATCTGTTGATCCCCGAACACGATCCCGGCTTAATTACTTGGGCTTTTACTCAGACTTCAAAACTCCAAATCACTTGAATTCATTCCATAACATCTACATAGCTCGGTATCCCTCCTATAAGGCATAAAACACACAATTAGTGCAAAATACTAGCGATTAAAGCTCAAACTCAATTAAAGTATAGTAAATTAGAGTGTAATAAGCGACTAAAATACGTAATTATAGCCTATCATCAAGGCAGAAACCTTATTATATCCCCACTATCTTGTACTTGATGGTTATTAAAATGCTTAATCCTAGAATATTAATCTGATTACTTCTACTTTGAATGAACGGAAGAATGACTTTAAGTTTGAGCAAATGTGGATATCCTATAACACTATCAAAGAAAATATCAAGGATGCAATTCTATCATATTAGGCCTAAATAGTTCGAATGTTCTTTACAATGTAAAAAGCATGGGAAACTAGATATAGATGCACTTTCTTGCTGTCCATCAGGTGTCAATAAAAGGCGCATGAAGTTCTGTTATGTATTCTATTCCTTGGTATAGTTTGGTATCTGTAAGAATTTTGCACTTAAGAGTCTAATAAAAATATTATTTTTAAAAGGGACCATGTCTTGGTCAGGTTAATGAATCTGATAAAGAATCTTGCCTAAGGTGAGACAACTGTTAAAAGTAGTATATATTTTTAAGCTGCCTGAAGCTTTAATTTGAAATGTATTCATGTATGTTGATTGCAAGTATGTGTAAATGAACTGAAGTTACTTTTTCCTAGTAATTTGATATGTGAATTTCTATTTCACACTCCGTTGTTCCGCTAATTCTTTTCCTTCCCTTTTTCTTTGCATGTCATACCCCGGAGCAACAAAGAGTCTCAAGCGAGACTCGATGCCACTGCCGAAGCCGAACAAAGCACCACTCTCTTGTAGCTTCCTCGAATTGCACAATTTGGATAGAAGTTTACTTGTTATTTTATCTTATTTTTATTTTGCTTAAATCTAACATTTATCTTTGTGCTGTCGTGATTATTTGCTTTATCACAGCTAAGCCTTAATTTGGGTAGTAGATCCTAATTTGAGTAGTAGTAAAATCTCAATCTATTAATATAAAACATGGCGTTAGGTATGGAGTTATAGATTTAATATTTAGTTATATTTATCTATATTAAATGTTTCAAAATATTTTTTAAATCAGTCTGTTATAGTTTAAGAACAGAAGTTTTGATATATTTTTTTTCAAAATGTTAGTCTTTTCAAAAGAATTGATGGGATAATATCAGATTTCTAGTTCAAACAGCTTTGAATCCAAATGACAAAATAGCATTTTGATCAAATACCTTTGTGACCGATTCTTGAGAGCAGCTTTTCTTAACCAAGCATTTAAAAAAAAAATAGAAATAATAGTAGGATTAGTTACTATTTAAAAGGATTATTTTTATTAAGTTGACTAATATTTCTATTCTAAGAATATCTTTGCTGGTTAACTAATCGAGCAACGTAGTCATTTTTAACAAGCAACCTAAGTTTGGCCGGATAACCGTAATTAACGGATCATATTGTAACGACCCGATCAGTCGTTTCAAGAGTTCCAGCCCCGTTTCCCTTATTTCTGCTTCTTTATGTATTGTCCAACTATATTTCATCGTATCGTATTGGTTGGTTTGGGTTTGGAGTGGTCTTGGAGTGGAATGAGACACTTAGCTCTAATTTAGGAGCTTAAGTTGGAAAAGTCAATCAGATGTTGACTTAAGCATAGAAGGTCTCAGATGTGAATTTTGATGGTTTGGATAGCTCTGTTAGATGATTTTGGACTTAGGAGCGTGTTCGGAATGTAATTTGGAGGCCCATGGTAGAATTAGGCTTGAATTGACAAAATTGAAAATTTGGAGTTTCCGATCGGCACTAGAAATCTTGATATCAGGGTCGGAATAGAACCCGGAAAATTGAGCTAGGTCCGTAGTGTCATTTGTGACTTATGTGCAAACTTTTAGGTCATTCGGAGGTGATTTGATAGGTTTCGGCGTTGTTTGTGGAATTTGAAAGTTTCTAAGTTCTTTGGCTTGAATCCGAGGTTGATTTGGTATTTTGGTATCGTTTTGAGTGATTCGAAGGCTCGACTAAGTTTGAATGATGTAATGGGATGTGTTGGCATGTTTGGTTGAGGTTCCGAGAGCCTCAGGTGAGTTTCGGGTGGTTAACGGACCAATTCTTGATTTTGAAAGTTGGCAGATTTTCTGGTATTGTGTTGCAGAGAAATCCTTCTTCGCGTTCGCGAAGGGATGTTGAGTGAGGTAGCTGGGTTGTTCTTCGTATTCGCGATGTAGGTCCCGCATTCGCAGAGGTTCATGAGTTTAAGGCTACGCGTTCGCGACCAGGGCATCACATTTGCCTAGAGTCAATGGTCATGTGGAGCTTCAGGCAATTAAGCCTACGCGTTCACGAGGAGTGTTCCGCATTAGCGTAGGGTCAAGCCGAGTGGTCTTCGCGTTCGCGAGTGGGCCCTCGCATTTGCGAAGAAGGGAATTTTGGTCTGAGGAAGCTTGTGCTTCGCGAACACGAGGAAGCTACCGGGTTCGCGAAGAGGAAGGCATCTGGGCAGAATGTTTAAGTTCAAAAACGAGAGTTTAAGTCCATAATTTCAAAATTCAATAGAGAGCGCGGGAGAAGGCGATTTTGGAGGGGATTTTCAGAGGAGTGATTGGGGTAAGTGTTCTTCACTCAAATTTGGTTAAATTCCATGATTGTGTCTTGATTTATATCATTTAATTTGGGAATTTGTGGTAAAAATTTGGGAAAATGGAAGAAAATTTGGAGAGTGGATTTTTAGGATTTGGATGACCATTTGATGTCGGATTTTGGTGAATTTGATATGGGTAGACTCGTGAGCGAATGGGCTTTCTAGTTTTGTGATTTTTATCGGATTCAAAGACGTGGGACCGAGGCCTGGTTTGAGCCAAATTTGAGATTTTTGGTCTAATTTGATAATTTTTGTATGGGTTTCATTCATTTAGCGTATATTGATGATAATATATTAATTTTGGTTAAATTCGTAGCATTTTGAGGCTGAATCGAGAGGCTAGGGCATCACGGGCTAGAGTTTTGGCTTGGTTTGAGGTAAGTAACTCTTCCAAATTTGGTTTTAAGGGTTCGAAACACCGAACTATGTGTTCTATGATTAATATTGAGGTGACACAAATGCCAAGTGACGGGTGTGTGAGCGTGCACCATGAGAATTGCGGTCCGGATCATTCCATGGAATCGCTTAATGACTCTTTCTTGTTGATACCTGTGTAGTGATTATGTGATTAAGTTAATGAGCTGTAAATCATGCTAATTACCATATTAAGGCCTCACGCCGATACTGTTGAGACCCGAGAGGTTGTTTCTTGTTGTCATATCATTAGCTTCATTAATATTCTATACTCAGTCCTGTTCATGCATATTATATCATGTCTCAGTCTCGGTTATTATTATTTGAAATATCATATCATTGTTTCGGGCTAGTTTTTTTGGTATTGTGAGCCCTTGTGTGTGAGACTGGGAAGTTACGGCTGAGTGAGGCCGAGAGCCTGAATTTGATTATCAGTTATGGGATCGGGCTGCACGCCGCAACAGATTATTGATTATGCCTTTATTGGCTTGTGATAGCGCTTGGGCTGAAAGGAGCCCCTCCGGAGTCTGTACACCCCTAGTGAGCGCGGATGATATTATTGAGGGATGGATTTCCCTGGATATGGATTTGTCCGAAGTATTGATACCTGGAGATGGATTTTTCCTCTGGGTTGGATTACCCTTGTTCCTCGGTACCAATTAACTTGAAGTTAGTGTTATATATATTCCGGGATGGATTTCCCTGGGCCGGATGGCTATATGTGGTACCGAGTGATTGAGCACTTGAGAGTGGGAGAACATGGTGCATTTTCATATATTTTTGGCATTTATATGTAGAGATTTACTGAGTTTTATGCTTCACCTTGTTCGGATATGTGTTTTACTTTATTGTTGAGTTGAGTAATTAAACTCACAACATGCCTACTTTACTCTTCCATTTAAATGTGTTATAACTGTTGAGGTTTAATTCGTCACTACCTGTCAGTCCATAGTTTGGACTTGTTACTTACTGAGTTAGTGTACTCACGTTACCCCCTGCACCTTGTGTGCATATTCGGGTATCTCATGACACGGTAGCGGCTATTGATTGTTCCAGACGCGGATTTCATCAGAGATATCGAGGTAGTTGCCTGATGTTCGCAGTCCCGACTTTCTCCTTCCTTATCTACCCTCTAGTGTATTTTGTATATTTTTAGACTATTTTGGTCTAGTTATGTTTTCGGAACAGATGTAGTATTGCTCATGACTTAGTGACACCCGAGGTCGGGAGTTTTATTTTTCGTTTTTATTTTGGTTTTGACTTTACATCTTTTATGGAATTTCAGTTGAAAATGGTATTATTAAAGTTTTAAATGAAATGTTGAACTATTTTTGGAAATGTGTCGGCTGGCCTAGTTTCACGATAAGCGCCATCACAACTGAGTCGGTTTTGGGGTAGTGACACATATAGAGTGCCTTCATAGCCTTCCCTATAGGATTAATTAGAACTCTTACCTAGAATTTCTAAGGTTAAGCTGACCATAAAATGGAGTTAATTTTAAACATTATTTTGTAAAACAGGTGTCCTAATTCACCTTAGAAATAATTAGGTGGCGACTCTCTTAATTAATTAAATTTTGGATTTACCAATATGTTATACTCTAGTTTCAGCCGTATTAAAATGTGGTATAAAACGCAGAATGGGTATGGAACCGGTATGAACATCTAGCTCTTATTGATGGAAAAAGAATGAATACGGTGTGTCACGGCCAACTCTACCAGAACAGAATCAAGAGCTTTTAACAAAAGGTTAGGTCAATGCAATTCACACCAGAGAAATTGGTACTAAAACGGATATTCCCATATCGGGATAAAGCAAAGGGAAAATTCTCACCTAACTGGCAAAGCCCTTATGTTACAACCCATATCCACATGTGTTAGTTTATGCCATATATTAGTTAACATAAATCCAAGAAGGAATTATCTTTGGGATGATAAGAAGTCAATCGTATTGGTCTTAAGTGATACAAGAGTGTATAAGGGTGATTAACAAGTATTAGAAGTTAAATGAATCAAGGATGTTGTAACTCGTATTTTTAGGTAAATCTAGCAGTGATTAATACACTCAAGAGGTCATGTATTAAGGTATTTTAATAATATAATATTCATATCATAAGTCTTGAAGTCAAACGAGTTATGAAACAAAAGTCGACAAAAGTTGTCGCAACTTAGGTTTATAATTTTACATAAACATTAGGTCAAATGTTTCTAATCTTTTCTCCTAATTTACAAGGAATTACGGGGTGATATATCAACTAAATTAAAGATCTATGAGTCTAATTTCCAACGCATTAAACCGTTCATCGATACGATCTCGGAGTAGAGAGATATTTGCATTTTTGCGAGACTGCGCCAAACACCTCTCTATGGGGCCCACTAAGGCGGTTTAAGATATTTGGACCTATATAGGATGCCTCCAACCCGTTTTAAGTCATTTCTTCTCACTATTTTCAGACCTTAGAACCCTAGGAACATCCTCTCAAGGTTCTCTCAAGATTCAAGACCCAAAAAAAGGGCAAACAACACAAATCAAGTGTCGGGAATTCCGTGGCGCTAGTAAGTCTCTTGTTCTTCTTGTTGTTGCTCATTTTTGTGTCGTTCCAGCCCGTGTAGGAGGTTGTTTTAAAGGGTTTATGTTCTGTAAATACTCCCTCATGTTCTTAATATCAATCCTAGGTGATTTCAAGCCTTCTAAAGTGATTCTAGTGCCGAAAAACACTAATTGATCGCTAGTTTCGCTTTTTTGTTGTTGTGGCAGCATTGGAGGGATATTTCATGGAAATTTAAGGTCAAATTGGAGTTTTTATTTCTGTATAAAGGTAAGGAACCTCTTACTCTATATTTATTTAAGATTATCCAAGTTGCGGCTAAGCCATTGAAGCTAGAACTTGTGAAATATATATCGAAAGGCTTGGTAGTAATGTTATTGTTTTGTGGACTGTTTTGCGTTGTTGTTGGGCTGCATTTTTTACTACTGTTTTGTGGAGTTTTGGAGGAGTAAGGGTGTGGAGAAACACCATATATATATGTAGGGTTGTGGGATTATAGTTATTCGTAATATTTCCGGGTCGTTTGACACGACTACGGTGGTCGTCGTATGTATGGAGTGATTAGGCTGTGCGTGGACTATTTTGGGAGGCTCAATATGTTTATTATTGATGTTGTTTGTGCTGTTTTGTGACTGTATTGAATGGTGTGAGGTCATATATATAGGGGATGTGCTGTCCGTTTCATCGTAAAATAGGTTGTGGTCGATACATAATAGTTATGACGCTTAAATGATAACGATAGTATCGTTTCTCTTATTGTAGACTAAGGAGTTTTGACAATTGCATAGCTTGAGATTGGGGCAGTATATACAAGGTATGTGAGGCTATCCCTTTACTTCTTTTGCACGACTCCGATTGTACATAATGTAATGAACGAGCTTCCAAGATACTCTACTCTTAGAAGCTAGCAGTACTTACATTGTTTTCCCTCTTATGGAATGATTGATGTTAATGTTGCTTCTCTTATTCTTATGTTATCAATGTTGTTGGTACTTCCTGATTCTTATAAGGTTCATAGTGAAGAGTTAGTCCTAATAACGTGTACATAGGATACCGACCTTACGTCACTCCGAAAGGTTTAGAATGTGATTCCATGAGTCGAGCATGCATTATATATATGTATCTATTTTACTCTACCGAGCCACGCTATAGTTGGCCGGGTACGGCACCTATTGTGCAACCACTGATCAGTTGGGTTTTACCGAGCTCCACGTGGCCGGGTACGATTCTACCGAGCCTTACGATGGCCGGGTACATTTTTTACCGAGCCTATTATGGTCGGGTACGATATGATGATGATGATGCCCACAGAGGCAAATGTTTTAAAGGTTTATGTATTTATACATATGTATCATGCATTTCATGTCAGTAGCCCTCATAGGTACTAAGATGTTACAGGTTGTATATTCTCTATCCTTGCTTACATTACTGATCGTATTTATGGTTCCCTGCCTTACATACTCAGTACTTTATTCGTACTGACGTCCTTTTATTTGTGGACACTGCATGTCGTGCTGCAGGTCCTGATAGACAGGAAAGTGCAGCTCCCCCACCACAGTAGGTTGTCCAGTTCAGCGGTGATTGGCGAGATCCCTTCTCCAGATTTGCCTTGGTCTTGGTATGCATTTTTGTTATAGATATTATGGGTATGTCGGGGCCCTGTTCCGGCTATGTTGCAGCACTTATGTTCCTTTAGAGGCTCATAGACAAGTGTCGACTCCTGTATAGTTTGGTATGCCTTGTCGGCTGGTTTTTGTTATATAGTCTTTCATGGTAGCGTGGTAGCTCATACCTTATATGTAGTTTCTTGATTGTCTGGTCATCCCCTGCTATGTATGTTCATGCCGTCATATTTTATTTTTGGTTGTCCATGATCCAGGTCTACCATTTATATTGATCTCGTCATCCCTAAAAGAAAATAATGAAGGTTAGATGAAATGTATGTTGGTGCTCGGCAAGTATGGTCGGGTGCTAGTCATGGCCCTCCAGTTTTGGTCGTGACAAACTTGGTATCAGAGCAAGTCTGTCCTAGGGATTATCTATGAGCCATGTCTAGTAGAGTCTTTATTATGGATGTGTAGCGCGCCACATTTATAATTAGGAGGCTACATGATATCTAGGGTTGTTACCTTCTTCCTGAATCTAGATCGTGCGTAGAGTTGAGTCGTAAGTGTTTGTCTATAAATTCACCTTATTTTCTTCCAGCGATGCCTTCGACTAGGAAGCAAACAATTAGTAGACAGCTTGATACAGCTGCGGGAGAGGGTACCAGTCAGGTGCCCCAAGCCAGAGCAGGCCAAAGTGAGGCTCAGAGTGAGATGTCGTCTCATACCTCATCTACCCCGTCTCCTCCAGAGGGTATTAGGAGGCACCCAGCACCTTCAGTACCTTTGTCTGGCACTAAAGACCAGGTTATGTGGAGTGCCTTGCAGTTATTGACTAGCTTGGTAGCTGCTCAGGCTCAGAGGCAGAATACAGGTGCTGCTGAGAAACCAGTTAGTACGAGAGTTCGTGATTTTATTAATTTAGACCCTCCAGTGTTTACCGGATCAGACCCCAAGGAGGACCCGCAGACTTTTATTAACCAGGTTCATCGTACACTTCGGGTTATGCATGCTAGTGATACATAGGCAGTAGAGTTGGCTTCTTATCGGCTATGGGATTTAGCGGTTCTCTGGTATGATAGTTGGGAGAGATCCAAGGGTCCGAACGCTCCTCCAACTATGTGGAAGGAATTTTCTGAGGCCTTTCTTCGTCACTACTTGCCAGTTGAGATACGACGAGCTAGAGCTGATAAGTTCTTGAACCTTAGACAAGGTAATATGAGTGTGCGAGAGTACAATATGCAGTTTGATTCTTTGGCAAGGTATGCTCCCCATATGGTGGCCGAGATGAGTGATAGGGTGCATATGTTCGTGAATGGGTTAGGACCACATCTGATAAATGAGTGTACGACAGCCTCCTTAGTGGAGGGCATGGATATTTCCCGTATTCAAGCTTATGCCCAGAGCCTAGAGGATCGTAACCGCCAACAGAGGGCAGTTAGGGAGCAGGATAGGGGCCAACATAAGAGGGCGAGATTTGCAGGGTATTCTGATGACTTTAGAGGCAGCGTCAAGCCACATTTTTCGAGGAGTTCGGCGCCACCTGTAGCTAGTGCTCCTCCACAGTTTCAGAGGCCTCGATATGATCGATCCTATTCTGGTCCAGGTCAGAGTTCGCGGGCATCTGGCTCGCAACATCACATGGATACTAGTTAGATGAGACCCCCAATACCACATTGTGATTAGTGAGGCAAGGCCCATTTTGGATTGTGTCGTCGAGGTTCTGATGCATGCTATTCGTGCGGGCAGCCTGGCCATATGATGCGGGATTGTCCTAACAGAGGAGGTGATGGTATGGCTTAGCAGACTGGATCTGTGTCTGGTTCTTCCTTATCAGTTCGACCTCCAGCAGTTTTCAGCAGTCGACAGGTCGTGGTAGGGGTAGAGGTGCAGTGCCGAGTTCGAGTGGTGCTCAAAATCGAACTTATGCTCTAGTAGGTCGACAGGATCTCGAGTCGTCTCCAGATGTTGTTACAGGTATTATATCTGTGTTTTCTTATGATGTATATACGCTGATTGATCCGGGATCTACATTATCATATGTTACACCCTTTGTGGCTAATAAGTTTGGCATTGAACCTGAAATTGATAAGTAAACCCCTTGTGGTATCTACTCCGATAGGAGATTCTGTGATTGCTAGAAGGGTATATAGAGGTTGCACTATGATGATTTGTAGTCGTCAAACCTCGGCAAATTTATTTGAGTTAGAAATGGTTGATTTTGATGTGATAATGGGAATGGACTGGTTGGCCTCATGCTATGCAAATGTTGACTATCGTACGAAGATGGTTAGGTTCCAATTTTCGGGTGAACCCATCATTGAATGGAAAGGGAACATTGCTACACCGAAAGGTAGGTTTATTTCATATCTTAAGGCAAGGAAAATGATCTCAAAAGGTTACATTTATCATCTCGTTCACGTTAGGGATGCAGAGGCAAAGCCGCCTACTCTACAATCAATCCCCGTGGTCAACAAATTTCCAGATGTTTTCCCAGATGAACTTTCAGGCCTTCCTCCTGAAAGGGAGATTGAGTTTAGCATTGATGTGTTTCCTGACACTCAACCGATCTCTATCCCTCCATACAGAATGGCCCCGGCAAAGCTGCGAGAGTTGAAGGTGCAGTTGAAGGACTTGCTGGATAAGGGCTTCATTAGGCCTAGCACTTCACCTTGGGGTGCGCCAGTCCTATTCGTGCGGAAGAATGACGGGTCTTTACGGATGTGTATCGACTATCGACAGTTGAATAAGTCTACTATAAAGAATAAGTATCCACTTCCAAGAATTGATGACCTGTTTGACCAACTCCAGGGTGCCAAGTATTTCTCCAAGATTGATTTACGTTCAGGGTATCATCAGGTGAGGGTTAAGGAGAAAGATATTCCAAAGACGGACTTCCGGACAAGATATGGGCACTTTGAGTTCTTGGTGATGTTGTTCGGGCTAACAAATGCCAGAGTAGCTTTTATGGATCTCATGAATACTATATTTAGGCCCTATCTTGATGTGTTCGTGATTGTATTCATTGATGACATTCTAGTATATTCTCGTTCGGAGGCGGAACATGCGGGCCATTTGCGGATAGTATTACAGACGCTTCAGGATCGTAAGTTATATGCTAAGCTCTCCAAATGTGAATTTTGGCTGAACTCAGTAGCATTCCTTGGCCATGTGATATCTGACGAGGGTATTAGTGTCGACACTCAGAAGATCGATGCAGTAAAGAATTGGCCGAGACCTACAACACCATCAGAAGTCCGCAGCTTCCTAGGGCTAGCAGGATATTATAGGCGGTTTGTGGAAGGGTTTTCCTCTATATCATCACCATTGACTAAGTTAACATAGAAAGCTACCAAGTTCCAGTGGTCTGACACTTGTGAACGTAGTTTTCAGGAGCTGAAGAATCAATTGACATCCGCACCAGTGCTCACTCTTCCTGAAGGAACAGAAGGTTATGTGGTATATTGTGATGCCTCAGGTATAGGTTTGGGGTGCGTATTGATGCAGCGTGGGAAGGTGATTGCTTATGCATCAAGACAATTGAAGAAGCATGAAAAGAATTATCCAACCCATGATTTGGAATTGGCTGCAGTAATATATGCTTTAAAGATATGGCGGCACTACTTATACGGCATCAATGTTGACATCTACACAGATCACAAGAGTTTACAATACATCTTCAAGCAGAAAGAGTTGAATTTGAGGCAGCATAGGTGGCTTGAATTATTGAAAGACTACGACGTCGAGATATTGTATCATCCTGGTAAAGCCAATGTTGTGGCAGACGCTCTCAGCCGTAAATCAATGGGAAGCTTAGTACATATTGAGGCAGGTAGATGGGGGTTGACTAAAGAGCTTCATCAGCTAGCCAATATGAGAATCAGATTGTTAGACTCTGATGACGGAGGTGTTACTGTACAGAATACATCAGAATCATCTTTGGTAGCCGAGGTAAAAGAACGACAATATGAAGATCCTATCTTAGTAAGATTAAGAGAAAGCATTCAACAGTGTAAAAGTATGGCTTTTGAGATCGGAAAAGATGGGGCACTGAGATACCAGAGCCGATTGTGTGTGCCTGATGTGGCAGGGTTGCGAGAGAAGATTATGAATGAGATTCATCAATCCCGATATTCCATCCATCCCGGCTCGACAAAGATGTATCATGATGTCAAAGAACAGTATTGGTGGGATAATATGAAGAGGTCTATTGAAGAATTTGTAGCCCAGTGTCCCAATTGTCAACAAGTAAAGATAGAACATCAGAAACCCGGTGGATTGCTTCATAATATAGAGATTCCGACCAGGAAATGGGTGGTGATTAATATGGACTTCATTATTGGATTACCTCGCTCTTATCATAAGTTTGACTCCATCTGGGTGATAATTGATCGACTTACAAAATGTTCCCATTTTCTGCCAGTTAAGACAACTTACACGGCTGAAGATTATGCGAAGTTGTATATCAAGGAGATTGTTAGGCTTCATGGTGTGCCGGTATCTATTATATCAGACCGAGGAGCTCAATTTACAGCTAACTTTTGGAGGTCTTTTCAGAAGGGTTTAGGCACACAAGTGAATCTCAGCACTGTATTTCATCCGCAGACTGACGGACAGGATGAACGTACTATTCAGACACTGGAAGATATGCTACGAGCATGTGTTCTAGATTTTAAGGGAAATTGGGATGACCATCTTCCACTCATAGAATTCGCCTACAATAATAGCTGCTATTCCAGTATTAAAATGGCCCCATACGAGGTACTATACGGGAGAAGATGTAGATCACCAGTTGGATGGTTCGAAGTCGGTGAAACAGAATTATATGGGCCAGATTTTATTCACCAAGCTATTGAGAAGGTGAAAGTGATACAGGAGCGATTGAGGACGATACAAAGCAGGCAAAAATCTTATTCTGATGTCCGACGTCGTGATCTAAAGTTTGAGATTGGTGATTGGGTTTTACTGAGGATCTCACCAATGAAGGGTATTATGCGTTTTGGGAAGAAAGGTTAGCTGAGTCCAAGGTATATCGGGCCGTATAAAATTCTTCGACAAATTGGACAGGTTGCTTATGAGTTGGAATTGCCATCCGAATTGGAATTTTTCCACCCGGTATTCCATGTATCTATGTTGAGGAAATGTATTGGAGACCCTTCTCGAGTCGTCCCTATCAAAGATGTACAAGTTACAGAGGACCTAACACATGAAGAAGTGCCAGTGGCGATATTAGATCGACAAGTCCGCAAGCTGAGAACAAAAGATGTAGCTTCCGTCAAAGTATTGTGGAGGAACAAAAATATGGAAGAAATGACATGGGAAGAAGAAGAGGAGATGAAGTCTAAATACCCTTACCTATTCCAGAATGAAGATAACAAGGATGCTGGTGGAAGACAAGATACATTGGAAGGTGAAACGGCTCTATGAGGTAAGCAATAATTTGAGAATACTCCTCCTTAATACAAAATGGTGATATGTAGATAATGTAAATATGCATAATGCTTTGTGTAGCCTTGTGAAGCCATATGTTGGGCTTAATTGCTTGCAAGTTTTGCTAGTGACCATTTTATAGGGGAAAATTGATCGGAAATTTCCATTGGAATCCACGATGATTTAAACTCCCCATGAACCCTTACATTCGAGGACGAATGTTCCTAAGGGGGAGGGTGTTACAACCCATATCCACATGTGTTAGTTCATGCCATATATTAGTTAACATAAATCCAAGAAGGAATTATCTTTCAGATGATAAGAAGTCAATCCTATTGGTCTTAAGTGATACAAGAGTGTATAAGGGTGATTAACAAGTATTAGAAGTTAAATGAATCAAAGATGTTGTAACTCGTATTTTCAGGTAAATCAAGCGGTGCTTAATACACTCAAGAGGTCATGTATTAAGCCATTTTAATAATATAATATCTGTATCATAAGTCTTGAAGTCAAACGAGTTATGAAACAAAAGTCGACAAAAGTTGTCGCAACTTAGGTTCATAATTTTACTTAAACATTAGGTCAAATGTTTCTAATGTTTTATCCTAATTTACAAGGAATTATGGGGTGATATACCAACCAAATTAAATATCTATGAGTCTAGTTTCCAACGCATTAAACCGTTCATCGATATGATCTCGGAGTAGAGAGATATTTGCATTTTCGCTAGACTGCGCCAAGCACCTCTCTATGGGGCCCACTAAGGCGGTTTAAGATATTTTGACCTATATAGGATGCCTCCAACCCGTTTTAAGTCATTTCTTCTCACTATTTTCAGACCTTATAACCCTAGGAACATCCTCTCAAGGTTCTCTCAAGATTTAAGGCCCAAAAAAGGGCAAACAACACAAATCAAGTGTCGGGAATTCCGTGGCGCTAGTAAGTCTCTTGTTCTTCTTGTTGTTGCTCATTTTTGTGTCGTTACAGCTCGTGTGGGAGGTTTTTTAAAAGGGTTTATGTTCTTTAAATACTCCCTCATGTTCTTAATATCAATCCTAGGTAATTTCAAGCCTTCTAAAGTGATTCTAGTGCTGAAAAACACTAATTGATCGCTAGTTTCGCTTTTTTGTTGTTGTGGCGGCATTGGAGGGATATTTCATGAAAATTTAAGGTCAAATTAGAGTTGTTCTTTCTGTATAAAGGTAAATAACCTCTTACTCTATATGTATTTAATATTATCCAAGTTGCGGCTAAGCCATTGAAGCTAGAACTTGTGAAATATATATCGAAAGGCTTGGTAGTAATGTTATTGTTTTGTGGACTGTTTTGCGTTGCTGTTGGGATGCGTATTTTACTACAGTTTTGTGGAGTTTTGGAGGAGGAAGGGTGTGAATAAACACCATATATATGTAGGGTTGTGGGATGATAGTTATTCGTAACATTTCCGGGTCGTTTGACACGACTACGGTGGTCATCGTATGTATG
Organism: Nicotiana tabacum; assembly: GCF_000715075.1. Taxonomy (NCBI): domain Eukaryota; kingdom Viridiplantae; phylum Streptophyta; class Magnoliopsida; order Solanales; family Solanaceae; genus Nicotiana; species Nicotiana tabacum. Next base: position 29,621,702 of record NC_134095.1, read on the forward strand.
AAGTGATTAGGCTGTGCGTGGACTATTTTGGGAGGCTCAATATGTTTATTATTGATGTTGTTTGGGCTGTTTGGTGACTGTTTTGAATGGTGTGAAGTCATATATATAGGGGAGATGCTGTCTGTTTCATCGTAAAATAGGTTGTGGTCGATACATAATAGTTATGACGCTTAAATGATAATGATAGTATCGTTTCTCTTATTGTAGACTAAGGAGTTTTGACAATTGCATAGCTTGAGATTGGGGCAGTATATATAAGGTATGTGAGGCTATCCCTTTCCTTCTTTTGCACGACTCCGATTGTACATAATGTAATGAACGAGCTTCCAAGATACTCTACTCTTAGAAGCTAGCAGTACTTACATTGTTTTCCCTCTTATGGAACGATTGATGTTAATGTTGCTTCTCTTATTATTATGTTATCAATGTTGTTGGTACTTCCTGATTCTTATAAGGTTTGTAAGCACGTGATTTTTGCTTCACGGACAATCACTCCAAAAGAAAACAAAAATAGTGACAAATGACTCTGCTGTACAATTCTTTCGATATTTCGTGGCATGTGTTGTTTAGTCATTTGTGGTTCGGTCCATGTTGCATTTGATCTTATCAATCAAAATACAAAGTATGTCTGTCATGGTAATCAAACCGTAATTCGGTCATTGAAAGAAAATTCAAAAAATATATATATATGTGCATCGTCCGTTCTAGGTTGTGATTTAACTTGCTTAAACATTTTAATTTGGCGTGATATTGGTGTTGAAGTGTTACATTGTTGTTTGTTTTAATTTCATTTGTTTTATTATTTATTTGTTATTTTTCATTTTTTGTTTTAAAATTAGAAAAATAAGAAAAGTGATAAAAATTGATTTGGGCCCAAGAAATGAAACAAAATAGGCCCAAAACCACGTCCAAGGACCCGGTCCAAACCAGGCCTGTCAAGGCAGCTCCCAAAACGACGCCGCATTAGGCGTCTGATCGGAGCCGTTCAAACACACCCATCCAACGGTCCACATACACACCCGTAACCCGACCTGTTTAGCCGGTCCAACCCAACCCATCACTTAAACCCAAACGACCCCGTTTTAATACCAAACGACCTCGTCTCACCCCTCACCATCAGATCCAAGCCGTTGAGATCATCTGATCCAACGGCTCAGATCTAAACCCCTAGACCATATATAAGCTTTCTATCACACCCCACGCCCCCTATCCGAACCCCCCTTCACTCATCTCCTTCCCTAAAGCCTGAAACTCCCCAAACCCTAGCAGCCGCCCTGATTCCCCTTTCACCAGAACCCGGCGGCATGAACGCCGATGACCCCCTCTTGAACACCCTAAGACCCCCTCACTCTCCTGAACATGGATCTGTTACTCCCTAGCCTCAAATCACCTCCCATCGTCTCGAATCTGGATTTGAAGATTCGAGACAAAACTCGATCTATGCCAAACCTCACCATCTTCATACCAGACACTCCCCTGACCTCCCTCGTGACCAAACCAGACCTGGTTTGGTCCGAATCTACCCACAACTTCTAAAAACTAGATCTGAAAATCCAGACCTTAGAACACATGAACCTGGGGAATCCGGCTAGCCTTAACGGGGGTTTGAGGTCTAATAGACCTTAATCAAGGTGTTCTCATGTGAGAACACCCTGATTAAAGTTTGTTCGGCCTCAAAGGGTCAAAGTTGAGTCAGATTTGGTTTAGTTTTGTTTGGACATTTTTTGGTAAGTTTTCTTTTCCTTTTTGTTTTATTCAACTGCTAGTTAAGTTGTCAGCATGTTTCGTTGTGTATGTTTGGTTATTTTCTTTTGTTATTTTCCATTCGGATTTCTTCCATCTATGTCAAAGACCTTTTATTGGGTCAGTTGATTTTCTGTTTGTTCTGAATGTATTCTGTGGTATACATGATCGTCAATTAAATTAGTCGTCAAATGAGTTAATTCATATAGGTTCTCAGTGATTGAACAAAGTTGTCTGAAGTCATTCGGGACTCTATACGTGTTGTTTATATGAACGATTGATTGTTATGTGTTACGATTAATATAGTCGAGTCGATGTATGTCGTCAATTAGTTTCAGTCACTAATGGTAACAACTTGATCCGTGTTGTTTATTTCTACTGTGATCGTATTTGAATCCCATTAGGAACTGAATTGTATTGCCTATTGGTTTTGTTCAAAGTTGAATTAAAAGAACATCTAGGGGGTAGGTTATAATGGCAGCTCAGACTTTGAGCTTAAATGGATGCCATGTTCACTTAGTTCAGATGGTGGGCAGCATACGTATGGTCAGTTGTTTTGGATTAAAATAGCCTGACAGCACATGCTGTCAGATTATATTCCTGCTGCCCATACTTTGGTTAAATAAACAAGAGATTAGGACACTTTAACAACAAAAAGAGAGAGGGGCTGTCAGGGATTTCATGGGAGTTTTGTTATTTAAAATGAGTGAGTGGAAAAACAACAGGGAGGGGGAATTTTGAGTGGTCAAACAGACTGTAAAGTGTTAAGGTTAGGCTATAAAAGAGGCAGACTTTCCATTAGAAGGGAGATTTTTCTTTTGGAGCCGAAAAGAGGAGGTTTTTCTGAAAAAAAAACTTAGTCTTGAGAGAGGTCTTGTGAGTTAAAGGAAACTGAAAAAAAATATAAGGAAATTTCCAGAAACACTGTAACCAAACACTGTCTGAAAACTACAGAAGAATTCATATTGGTCAAGCTGTCTTGGCCAAGTTCTGTTGTTTGCCCTGATTGAGCTGCTTGTGATTGTTGAACTGCTGGTGTTGCTGCATCGAATACTCTATTATTTCTTTTGTTTCACTACTCTTTTCTGGGATTGCTTGTTTGGTGCTCGACCATCTGTTGGTTTTCTTTGTTCTGCAAAATGTTGCTGGTTGTCTGTGGACTGTGGAAAACACTTGTGGTTGTTGGTTTGTTGCTGTGTTGTTGTTGTGTATCTGATGTTGCTGTGTTTGGTGCATACTACCTAGCTGATCATTCCTTTCTTCTTTTGTTCTCTATACCAGGTACACAACCAATACACTGTCAAATGTAATTGGAAAATTGAGCATGAATACAAAAAGAAAAGACCTGAAGTTGACTTTCATACATAGATTGTTACATTAGATATCATGTACTGTATAATAATTTTCATTCCTGTGTTGACAATAGAAGTAGCCTGTATGCCCAGTGTATATCAATATAGATTAGCTGAATGATAGTTTATATATGTATGCTGATAGGTGAAAATATTCCCAATGAAATAGGTTGTATCTTAGACTTAGTTTAACTTTGTAGTATGTCCTTTAATGTAGGCCAAGCATGAAAATCGTACTCTACTAGTTAAGTTCTTTCCTTTCTGATAAACTGCTTCATATAACTAGTAAACCATGTTTTAAGACAAAGAACACGGAGACTGCAATCTCAACCTCACGAAGGTCGAGCCCAGGTCGAAACAGACCAAGCAGGCCTGCATCGAACAAACAATGGCCCAGGTCTGGTCCATCACGCATGGGCTGGATTTGGGCCCTTAATTTTTGCTCGGCTGACTGTGTACGTGGCAGTGCTTCTGATTTTGTGCAAGCACTCGGAATTCTGTATAGATAACTTGCAAGCATGTAATAAACTAGGGCTATCTACTGTTTTCAATTAGTAGAGACAAACGCGACAAGAAACGTAGTTGCTATAGGATATCCTTTTAAAATAAGGACGAGATGAGCCTCGACAAAAAAATAAAGAAAAACGCACAAATTGCGGGGCCCTTGTTAAATATATATATGTTGAAGCATTCAGTCCCTAAGGTGGGTCGTTTAGCAAATCTCACGACCCTCCCGGAATAATAACGCGATAGCCTCTTTAAGCGCGCATTTAATAATTTTACCTTCTTAAATTCGGGTGCGCATTTATGTGACCCAAATCCAAATCTCGACGGATTCGAAATGTGTTTCTAATCACGGGTACATTGATTGTGACGTGGTTCGAGATGCATGTCCATGACGTCGCAAATTCCTTTTAAAAATAGAACGAGACGAGCCTCGACAAACAAAATGTACAAAGCTGCGAGGCCCTCTAGATGTATGTATATATTAAAGTATTTAGAATTCGGGATATGCCGTTTAACAAATTTTTACGACTTTCCCCAAAATAACAAGACGCTAGTTGCTTTAGGTGCGCCTTTAACAATTTATTTTCCTTAATTCGGGTGCACATTTATGTGACCCAAATCCAAATCTCAACCGAGTCGAGATATATCGATAACCACGGGTACATTGATGTAACGTGGTTCGAGATATGTTTTCACGACGTTGCAATTCTCGTAAAAATAATAATAATGACAAAAACGGTTAAAAGATAAAATTTGCACATGGTTCATAATTGTATTTAAAATCAGATAAATAAGCCGAATATAACAGTTGAGCGACCGTGCTAGAACCACGGAACTCGGGAATGCCTAACACCTTCTCCCGGGTTAACAGAATTCCTTATCCGGATTTTTGGTACGCAGACTGTAATATAGAGTCATTCTTTTCCTCGATTCGGGATTAAAATTGGTGACTTGGGACACCCTAAATCTCCCAAGTGGCGACTCTGAAATAAATAACCCAATCCCGTTTCGATTGTCCTTTAATTGGAAAAACTCCCCTGCCCCCTCGCGGGTGACGGAAAAAGGAGGTGTGACAGCTCTGGCGACTCTGCTGGGGAATTCCTTGAAACCCAGAACCACTGGTTCAGGGTTGAGAATTCGAGCTTAGAATAATTGTTATTATTTGGCTTTGTTTATTATCTGATTTTATTACATGTTTTGAGCCTAATGTGCTAAATGCTGCTTTTACCGCTTTGATATTATTTGAACTGTACATATAAACTGTGCCGAAACCCTTCTCTTTTTACCTCCGGGGAGAAGCTCGCTGGTCGAGACTCCCTATTCTGTTAGTGTCATACCCTGAAATAAGAAAGAGGTCGGACAAGTTACAAAGCCGGACGATCTCGCGGGTCCCCGGTACGTAGCCCCCTCCTCGACTCGAGTTGTCCGCTCGGGTACACAGTCTAGAACAAATACTCAGGTTGTGAACCTAGTATAACGAAACTTCATGCCGGATCCCTAGTAGGAACGCTTATTTGCATCACGTTGCATTTGACTTAGGGGACTCAACACAGGGGTTGGGTCCGTCTAGGACTAGCAACCTGAAATGAAAAGACCATCCTGCTGCATCCTATTTGTTTTGCGCATCTATTTGCTTCAGTTCCGCATGCTGACCGGTTTCTAAAAATAAAAGGGAAAAATAGGAGCGTAGGGAGATAATTACTTCTTTTGGAAAAACCAATGTCCGAGTAGTGTCGAAAATAATATAAAAATTACTTCTAGTTGGATTTTTAAAAAAAAGAAAAAAAATAATATAAAAATTTTCTTTTTATTCACTTTCAAAATCAAAAAAAAAAGAGAAGGTATTTATTTAAAAGTAAAAAAAAACGGAAAATTCATAATTCAAAAATGTTGTTTCTTTCGTAGTACCCCTTTTATAAACTCAGACTAATAGTCCAAATATTTCCTAAAAAATAAATATTTTCTTTAGTCTTTATCTCTTCTCAAAAGAAAAAAATAATAATAAAAAATATATATTCTCGTTTTCTAGGTTTATTTGATTTTCTCTATTCACGATATCCCGAACTACGCCGGTTTGATTCTCACCGGATGTGAGATACGTAGGCAACCCTAGTCGGGTTCAACCCCATTTTTGCTAAAATAGCCAAAATCAATAAAAAAATATAAAAAAAGAAGAAAAGATATGTCAAATTTTAAAAGAGTCATAAATAAGCCAGGTGATACTGTTTTGTCATAAATAGCCGAATGTTCCCGAAAAGGGACGCCGGAAGGCTGACTTTGCATAAACAGCCACCTTTGGGTCTTGTTTAGCATTTTTGTCCAGTTGACCCACACAGCCTTAAAATCTTCGTCCCCGAAGTGTTTAAAGGCCGTGTTCAAAACTTGATCCCCTTTGTAAAATATTTTTGAGTCAAGTCATTTTGTTAAAATCACCTTAATAAATGTGCAGGATGAGCACGATGCAAAATGAACATTTTTCAATAATGACCAAAATCCCTGTCAAGTTACGGCTATGGTGGAATGATCTAGGTGTTGAAGGACAAAATGAGGTCAAGAAATATCTGAAAGGTCTCGTGGGTTTGTTGGAAATCCAGCCTCGGGGAGATATCATAAGAGCTTTGGTTACCTACTGGGACCTGGCACACAATGTTTTCCATTTCTCTGATTTTGAACTCACCCCGACTTTGGAAGAAATGGCCGGGTACATCGGGAATGCTGAACTTCCGTTGAGGCAAAAATACTTGGTCGCCCCAAGAGTTGTCACGGTACATCGGTTCCTAGATTCATTGAAGATACCCAGAACGGTCCACAACCCGGATCTGGCAGCCGGATTTTGTACTCCATGCTTCATATATGATAGGTACGGTCATGAGGGGGATTCAATAATCCAATCAACAAACTGTGCAGCAAAGGTGTTCGTCAGAAGTGGGACAAACACAGACGGGTAGCTTTCATGATGATGTTCCTGGGCCTTCTTGTATTTCCAAGGAAAGACGGAAACATTGATTTGAAGATATCCGGGGTCGTCAGCACTTTACTCACGCAAAATGACAGTACTCTCGCACCTATGGTGGTATCTGACATCTTTCGAGCTCTTACAGCTTGTAAAGCTGGGGGAAATTTCTTCGAAGGTTGTAACTTGCTCCTACAAATATGGATGACCGAGCACCTCTGCCATCATTCCGAGATTTTGAGCCATGGTTCCCCAGAAAAGACTTGCATAGAAGAATTTTACACGAGAGCCAAAGAGATCAGTTTGCCCAAAGGAGTCCTGGCATGGACCTCGTTCTTTCAAGCTCTTACTGCCAGCCAAATACAATGGACGCTAGGATGGTTGCCTGTTGATGAGATCATATATATGTCGGCAGCTAAAACTCATTTCTTACTGATGGGGCTTAAGAGCATTCAACCTTACGCACCCTGCCGAGTTTTGAGACAGTTCGGAAGATGCCAGACAGTACCTCATGAGGAGGATCTTAGCACTCAAGCAGTTGAGATAAGTCCTAACGGACAATTCCCAGAAGCGAAGATTCGCCAAATCTGGAGTGAGTGTCAATATTTGAAATCAGATACTTGCGTGCGGGATCGAGCCAAAGGAGAGACGGCGCCAGGTTACCTTGCATGGTATAGAAGGGAATTTGAGCATGAAAGGCCGGCTAAGAGACCCCACATCCGGAATTTAACCGAATCATCGCAAAGGCAGTGGGATTGGTTAGCGAAGGAAAGAGGCTATTGCCCCGAAATCAGCAGGTTGAAGCAACAAATGGAAAGCTTGAAATATGAGCAGAATGTGCAAGTTGCTACCAATCTGGGAGAGCGGAACAGGTTAATTCAGGAAAACGAAATGCTCAGAGCCCAGATCAAACAGATAAGGGTGGATGCGGATAAACAGCCAAGGCATCAATCAGACGAGCAGCTGATAAAAAGGCTAAAAAGTGAAATCAGGGAATGGCAAGATGGTTTGGAGAAATCCGAAAACATCATAGCAAAGCTCAGGGCACAGTGGGATACAAGAGCAGATAAGCATCGCTGATACCTGAATCAATTGGAAGGCGACCACGAGAAAACTGTTGCTAAAATGAAGAGAGATATGGGTACACTTGAAATCAAAGCAGCTAATCAGGCCAATGATCTCCAAATTGAGAGCAGATACTGGTACGACTTGTTGGCCCGAATGAAGTTAGAAGTACGACAACTGAAGAATCAGCATATCCAGGATGCTCAGGTATTCAAGATGTGCAGCGATCAGATAAAATGCCTACTTATAGAGAAGAAGCAAACCAGAAATAGGATCAAGGCCATTGCCCATGCCATCACCCGACGATGTCTACGATGTGAGAACATGACCAGCGTTACCATCCTCTCGGCAGTGATGAGTTATGTCAAGCAGACCATGCATGAGCTGGAGCAACTTGAGAGGGATCTCGCACCTAGGACCGCGGCAAGGCCGAACGACGCCCCGCGGACACCAATTTTCAAAACCATAATGTACTCATAAGTCAAAGTCTGTATCTTAGCACTTTTTGCTTGTTTTTTTATCAGGGTGATTTCTGGTCTATTTTTGAGTCTAGGCTTATTTTCAAAGTTTGCTCTTTCATTTGCAAAATGTAGTTTGTAATAGGCCATTTCAACAATAAAAGGTTGTTTGCTTTTATGCTCATTTGTGCAGAACTACGCCTGGTTTGATTCGCGCGGGGACGTGATGCGTAGGCAATCCCCATAAGATTCGACCGCTCTTAATAAAGAAAGAAGAGAAAATACAAAAATAAATAAAAAGGGAACAAATGAGCAAACCGGGATGACGCATGTTGTTCGAAGCGAAGCATGTAGAAACGGTTAACTGCCTAGGAGCATTGCATCCTCTATGTGTTGTGATCAAATCTGTTAAGCTCTAACGCTAACAAAGTTTGTTGTTGTCTGATCCAGACAAGTTAGTTGTTAAAGAACTCTGGCAACACACTCCTATCAAACCAGATCCAAAGGACCGATAGCAACAAGCATGACTACTTCAGAGAATAGTAATGAGGAAGAGAGGCCGATGAGCCAGTTGCTAAAAGAAGCGATGGAAAAGATTGAAAGGATGGGACTAGAGATGAATGCAATGCAGCTAGCCATAGCCAAAACACAAAAGAGCCCTGAAACACTGGGACACATGCCAGAATACCCTCACTCCGGCCCTTCCACAAGCCGCCCAAATCCCCTTTATCATCAAGAAAGAAGCCCTCATGATTCCCAAGCTCCACCACCCCATCAACCTCTCCCAACACCCAATATTCCCATTTTTGTGGGACCAACATCAGACCCTTTGCAAAGAACGACCAGTGAGCCATTGTTTTAGGCTCACGATACACAATACTATCCCCCCGAGCCTACGTTTCATGCCCCCGAACCACAGGCTTACAATCCATATTTGGAAGTGCCGGCAGAGATTGAGAAGCCGGCTAAGGCCCCTGAACAGGATGAAGTATTGAGAAAGTTCAAAAGCCTGGAGTAGTCCTTCAGGAACTTGCACAGGCTGGGCAACCAAGTCAGCGTAGCATACAAAGATCTGTGCCCTTTCCCAGACGTCCAACTCCCGGCTGGGTTCAAGATGCCTAAGTTTGATTTATATGGAGGACACGGTGATACCATGGCACATTTGCGGGGATTCTGTAGCAAAATGAGAGGGGCGGGCGGCAAGGATGAGCTGCTGATAGCTTATTTCGGCCAAAGTCTGAGCGGATCTGCACTGGAGTGGTATACCAGGCAGGATTCCAGTAGGTGGTATACTTGGGATGATCTGGCGCAGGCTTTTGCAGGTCATTTCCAGTACAATCTCGAGATAGTCCCTGACCGTCTCACATTATTAAGAACTGGGAAGAAACCCGGGGAAAGTTTTCGCGAGTTCGGGTTCCGCTGGAGAGAACAAGCAGCTAGAGTCGATCCTCCCATGAGAGAGGGAGAGATGGTGGACTATTTCTTACAAACATTGGATCCAACCTACTTTGGCCACTTGGTGACAACAGTTGGAAAATCTTTCAACGAGGTGGTCAAGATAGGGGTCATGATAGAAGAGGGTCTGAGGTCTGACAAAATCTTGAACTATTCGGCACTTAAGGCCACGACCCAGGCTATTCAGAGCGGCACGGGAGGTGCGCTGAGAAGAAAGAAAGAAGAGGTTGCCACGATCGAGGCAGGCAGTTGGTCCAGGGCTGGCAGGCCACACTACAACCAACCCAGTCCTCACAGGTCAAACTACCCATACAACCCACCACAAAATTTCTATCCACCTCGAGAACCACATTGTTCCGTACACCAGGCCCAAGTATACACTCAGCCTCCAGTTCGCCCGCAATGGCGCGCGCCGGTTCCCCAGAACATATATACGCCACCACAAAACACCTACCCTCCACCAAGGGCGTATAGAAACCCTCCAGGGGCAGGCTTTCGGGGAAATCCAGATGCTAGGAATGACAGGTTGCGGAAACAGAGAACTTTCACAAAGTTGGGGGAAACCTACACCGTTTTGTTCCACAAGCTGAGGCAATTGGGTTTGGTTAGTCCTGTCCAGACTCGAGAACCAAATCCCCCACCTCAAAATTTAGATCGATCAATAAGTTGTGAATACTGCTCAGGGATGCTCGGGCATGACACCGAGAAGTGTTGGAAGTTAAGGCATGCCATACAGGATCTTATCGACACCAATAAGATCGAGGTCCAGGCACCGGAAGCTCCTAACATCAACCAAAACCCACTACCAGCGCACCACGAGACTCACATGATTGAGTTGGTGTATGAGGGAGGAGAGTTGAAAAAACCCTCACAAACAGTGATGATGATCCAAGCCGCCCCGAAGGAAGTCTCAACCAGTGGGGGAACGAAGGTACAGTCACAGGGAGAAAGCGTCAAGCCAGTAGTGATATTGGGAAAGAGCCCGTCCGCCATAACAAGCAAACCCGAGCCAAACAAGTTGGTAATATCAGGGGTTCCGCCCGCACCTGCTGTTGTGTTAAAGGGGGCATAAAGAGAACTGGTCACCGTAAAGCCTGTAGTCCAGCTGCCGATGATTGATAGCAAGGCTGTGCCTTGGAAATATGAAAAGGCGGTGGTGATGTACAAAGGAAAACAGGTAGAAGAAGTTAGTTGTGAAGCGCAAGGACTGACTCGATCAGGTCGATGTTTTGCTCCGGTGGAGCTAAGAAGAACCAACCCAGTTGCAACCAAGAAACCTGTGTCCGAAGAAGAGGCTGAGGAGTTTCTGAGGAAGATGAAAGTGTAGGACTACTCCGTGGTCGAACAGCTGAGAAAAACACCGGCCCAGATCTCGTTGCAGTCATTACTGATCCATTCTGAGGAGCATCGACGGGCTTTGATGAAGATATTGAACGAAACTCATGTACCCAATGAGATTTCTGTAAACCACCTGGAAACCATTGCCAGCAAGATTTTCGAGGTGAACAGGGTAACATTCTCAGATGATGACCTGCCAATGGAAGGTACGGAGCATAATAAAGCTTTGTACCTAGCTGTTGAAGACTCGGTGGTAACTCGAGTACTGGTGGATAACGGCTCAAGTGCCAATATTTGCCCACTATCTACCCTGAATCAACTAAAGATCGACCACGGAAGGATCCACAAGAACAGTATCTGTGTCCGAGGGTTCGACGGAAACGGAACAGCCACTGTGGGGGATGTTGTACTTGAACTGACCATCGGTCCAGTCCTGTTTAACATGGAATTCCAGGTGTTAGACGCCACAGTATCTTACAACCTGCTGTTAGGACGACCATGGATTCATGCAGCCAAGGCGGTGCTCTCCACCCTACATCAGATGGTGAAGTTCGAGTGGGAAAGACAAGAGGTCGTGTTACACGGCGAGGATACAACGTGCACCATGGGCGGAGCCATTGTACCTTTCATAGAGACCGTTGATGACAAAGGTCCTTGGGTCTACCAGATTTTCGATACAAGGTCGGCCAACAAAATTTCTGAAGGAGAAATCATCCCGCACCCTAGGGTAGCTGCCGCAACAGTCATGATGGTCTGAGAAATGCTGGGTAATGGATTTGTGCCAGGAAAAGGCCTGGGAGTCGAGCTTCAAGGGATTGTCCAACCTGTCTCCCTTCCTAAAAATCTGGAAACTTTCGGATTGAGGTTCAAACCAACCGCAGCAGATAGGAAGCAAGCGCGAAAAATGAAGAAGAGGGTCTGGTTTCTGCCTAAGCCGGTGCCACGTCTCTCAAGGTCTTTTGTCAAAGCAAGTGCCAGGGGGTCACCAGTCCCAAAGATTCTAGGACCAGTGATCGGTATAAATGAGGACCTAAATCAGAGTTTTGAGAGGCTATTCGCTGATGTCAGTGTGGTAGAAGCTGGAGAAGGTTCCAGCAGAACAGAGATACAGTTTGTGGGGCCTGAGGCCAAGACCAACAATTGGACAGTTACTCCTCTTCCTGTCCGAGGGGAGTCTTGGTAGTAGGCTTTGATTTATATTTTGTGTGTTTTGTTTTGTCCGGATTATTCCAGGGTGTAATCCAAATTTTACGTTTGTCTTGTAAAAGTGTGAACCCTTTTATCCCGCAAGTTTAATAAAGTTCTCTCTTTTGTCCTATTTTAATTTTTGTTTTGTTCTTTTTTCTTTCTGAACAGTTCTCTTTTTACTGGTTCTAATGACATGGCATGCACAGCGGATCTTCGACCTAGTCTAATAAATCAATCTGAATCCGACTCAATGATGCGAGAGGTCGTTTGTGACGATGAATCTGAATGTGACGAAGGTGAAGCCTTCGAAGAGATAAACCGAGAACTGTGCCAATTTGAAGAGAAACCCAAGCCTAACCTAAATGACACTGAGGCTGTGAATCTAGGAGACGTTGATAACGTCCAAGAGACCAAAATTAGCATCCACATTAAGCCGAATGTCAGGGAAGAATTGATCAAAACCCTCATGGAATTCAAAGATGTTTTTGCATGGTCATATGACGATATACCTGGATTAAGCACCAATTTAGTGGTTCACAAATTGCCCACTGACCCGGCATACCATCCGGTCAAGCAAAAACTAAGGAAATTTAAAACAGAAATGAGTGTAAAAATCAAAGAAGAAGTGATTAAGTAGTTGCAGGCGAAGGTCATTCGGGTCACTCGATATCCCGAGTGGTTGGCCAATGTGGTACCAGTCCCAAAGAAGGATGGAAAAATCAGGGTGTGCGTCGACTACCGCAACCTCAACAAAGCAAGTCCCAAGGACAATTTTCCATTGCCCAACATCCATATCTTGATCGATAATTGCGCTGGGCGCGAGATCGGATCCTTTGTAGATTGCTATGCGGGTTATCATCAGATCCTAATGGACGAGGAGGATGCGGAAAAGACAGCGTTTATTACGCCATGGGGAACTTACTGCTATCGGGTAATGCCGTTCGGATTGAAGAACGTCGGGGCACCATACATGCGAGCAATGACTGCTATGTTTCATGACATGATACACAAAGAAATCGAGGTGTACGTCGATGATGTGATCATCAAATCTTGGCGTCAGGAGGACCATGTAACAGACCTAAGGAGATTTTTCCAAAGACTCCGAAGGTATGATATCAAGCTTAACCCGGCCAAATGCGCATTCGGGGTTCCATCAGGAAAGCTGCTAGGATTCATCATCAGTCGACGGGGGATTGAGTTAGACCCATCCAAAATTGAATCCATCCGAGATTTGCCACCGCCAAGGAACAAAACAGAGGTAATGAGTTTGCTGGGTAGACTCAATTACATCAGCAGGTTCATCGCTCAACTCACTGCAACTTGTGAGCCCATATTTCGGCTGCTGAGAAAGGATGCTGCGGTAGGTTGGACGGCAGAGTGTCAGGAGGCCTTCGACCAAATCAAAGGGTATCTGTCTAATCCACCCGTATTGGTCCCGCCTAAGCCAGGGAAGCCCTTAATTCTTTATCTGACGGTCCTGGAAAATTCATTTGGTTATGTGCTGGGGCAACATGACGACACAGGAAGGAAGGAGCAGGCCATCTACTATCTTAGCAAGAAATTCACAGTACATGAGGTCAAGTACACTCAACTCGAGAAAACATGTTGCGCCCTAACTTGGGTAGCTCAGAAGTTGAAGCACTACCTATCTTCATATACTACTTATCTCATATCCCGTTTGGACCCATTGAAGTATATCTTTCAGAAACCTATGCCCACGGGAAGGTTAGCAAAATGGCAAATTCTGCTCACAGAGTTTGATATCGTCTATGTGACGAGGACAGCCATGAAAGCCCAGGCGCTGGCCGATCGTTTGGCAGAGAATCCCGTTGATAAAAAGTACGAGCCCTTAAGAACGTACTTTCTTGACGAAGAGGTAATGCATACAAATGAGATGGAATTAACTGAGGAACCGGGTTGGAAGCTTTTCTTCGACGGAGCTGCAAATACAAAGGGGGTTGGAATAGGAGCAGTACTCATTTCTGAAACAGGACGCCATTATCCTGTTACGGCTCAACTACGCTTCTATTGCACCAATAATATGGCCGAGTATGAAGCTTGCATTCTGGGTCTGCGCTTGGCTGCTGACATGGATGTCCAAGACGTCTTGGTCTTGGGAGACTCGGACCTCTTGGTACATCAAATTCAGGGCGAATGGGAAACACGAGATCTAAAGCTCATACCATACCGACAATGCTTGCATGATCTGAGCAAGCGATTTCGATCGGTGAAGTTCAAACATATCCCGAGAGTTCACAATGAGGTTGCGGATGCCTTGGCCACCTTAGCATCAATGCTGCACCACCCTGACAAAATGTATGTTGATCCTCTGCACATCCAGGTCCGTGATCAGCACGCTTACTGTAATGCCATAGAAGAGGAGCCAGATGGCGAACCCTGGTTTCATGATATCAAGGAATACCTCGGAATGGGGACATATCCAGAACAGGCCTCTAGAGACCAAAAAAGAACCCTTCGGCGTTTGTCGAATGGTTTCTTCCTCAGCGGAGGAGTGTTGTACAAAAGAACCCCGGATTTGGGATTGTTGAGATGTATAGATGCCGGTCAAGCCACGACGGTTATGGCAGAGGTACATGCTGGAGTTTGTGGGCCACACATGAGCGGATATGTATTGGCAAGGAAAATCCTTCGAACAGGGTGTTATTGGCTCACCATGGAACACGACTGTATCACTTTCGTAAGGAAATGCCATCAGTGCCAGATACATGGAGATCTGATCCATTCTCCACCAACAGAGTTACATACGATGACAGCACCCTGGCCGTTTGTAGCATGGGGCATGGATGTCATTGGACCTATCGAACCAGCAGCATCCAACGGCCACAGGTTCATTCTTGTGACCATTGATTACTTTACCAAATGGGTTGAGGCTAAAACCTTCAAGTCGGTAACCAAAAAGGCAGTGGTGGACTTTGTTCACTCCCATATCATCTGCAGATTTGGAATCCCAAAAGTGATCATCACGGATAACGGTGCGAATCTTAACTGCAGCCTGATGAGAGAGGTATGCCAACAATTCAAGATTACCCACCGCAATTCCACCCCATATCGTCCCAAGGCAAATGGAGCGGTCGAAGCAGCCAATAAGAATATCAAGAAGATACTGCAAAAGATGGTGGAAGGATCCAGACAATGGCACGAGAGATTACCCTTTGCTTTGTTGGGTTACCGCACTACTGTCCGGACTTCCATAGGTACAACTCCTTATTTGTTGGTGTACGGAACTGAAGCCGTAATATCGGCGGAGGTCGAAATTCCATCCCTCCAGATTGTCGCTGAAGCCAAGATTGATGATGATGAATGGGTCAAAGCTCGGTTGGAACAGTTAAGCTTGATAGACGAGAAAAGATTGGCAGCAGTGTGCCATGGTCAGCTCTACCAGAAGAGAATGGCAAGAACATACAATAAGAAGGTGCGCCCTAGGAAGTTTGAAGTAGGGCAGCAGGTATTGAAGAAGATCCTCCCGCATCAGGTTGAGGCAAAAGGCAAATTCGCCCCAAATTGGCAAGGGCCTTATATCGTGACCAGAGTATTGTCCAACTGTGCTTTGTGTTTGACAGATATCGAGGGGAGATGTGTCGACATGGCTATCAATTCTGATGCAGTCAAGAGATATTATGCGTAATTTCTTTAATTATGGAAATTATTGGTTCGTTTGTTTGTATTTGGCATTTATTGGATAATGAGATGACGGAGGCAATTCTTTTTTCTATCCAAACACTTTTAACCCTTGCTTTCCCTTTTGAGCCTTAAGTTATTCTTTCATACCCCTCTTTTGGAATCACTAATGGAAAAGACATGGAAAAAAAGAAAAAAAAAAGAAAAGAAAAAAAAGAGAGAAAAGAAAAGAAAAAAAATCTTTAAAGGAAAATGAAAAGAAGGAGAAAGAAAAGAAAAAAAAACAAAGAAAAAAGAAGATAAAATCATAAGAAATATAAAACCGTGGGAACTACGTTTGACCTGATTCCTCAAAGAGGATACGTAGGCGCCTCACGGCTCGGTCATAGTGTGCATCACAGTGTATATAGGATGCATAATGTACATAGTGTGCATAATAGGCACAGTGTGCGTAACGCACGTAGCTCAACCTAAGTGTAAAAATAAGATTCCCCAAGCAAGAAAACTGGGGCAGAGGTTATGTTTTAAGTTCCAACAAAGGTTTGATTCCAAAAGTTGTAGCACATCACCCATCAAATTATTTTCATTTTTATAGCCTTTCTTTAGCCCCACACCAAAACCAACATCAACGTCCAAAAGACCTCCCGATCAATGTCCAAGAGATTCCAAGTCAGGCAAATAAGGCCGAGAATAATACACCGATCACCAGCAAAGAAGAGGATCCTAAGACTGGGAATGAATTGATGGTCAAAGGAATCTCCAGAAGAGAGGGTCGTATCAACAACACCCCGATTCATCGAAAGAAATAAAATGAGAGAGTCTTATCGGTGAGAACCTTCACAGGCACCGAAAGGCGACGTAAGATGAGGGATATAAAATGAGAGAGTCTTATCGGTGAAAACCTTCACAGGCACCGAAAGGCGACGTAAGATGAGGGATATAAAATGAGAGAGTCTTATTGGTGAAAACCTTCACAGGCACCATAAGGCGCCGGGAGATGAGAGAAAGAGAGAGTCTCATTAGTGAAAACCCCTCGAAGGGCACTATGAGGCGACAAGACAGATCAACAAAAAGCGACCACATTCGCAACGAAATGGACACTCATTTATCATCCCCAGCAAGTCAGACCATCAGGCAAGTCGATTGATATGAATAGACTGGGTCGGGAATCTATGGTGCACGTCATGATCACGGGGACCAGTCATGTCCTCCAGATAAGTTCTTCTGAGTTTCTTCTCCCACCAAATATTGGTTTAGAAAGATTTTCTCCTTTTTCTATCTTTTATTTCTCTTCCTAAAAATTTGTCTTAAAAAGGATTTTTTTTTCATAGCTTACTACCAGAGACCGAATGGGAATTCATCCAATGCAGGATAACACAAACAGTCTTAAAGGCCGGCCCCAGGCAATGCAATGATCGTGCCTCGCAGTTTTTGGAGGAAGTAAGCTCCCAAAGGGAGTGGTTTCGGGAGTAAAAGCAGATTCCCACAGCATGTTCTTAAAGAGAAAGCAGAAAAGGGAACAAATTGAAAACCATCCCCAGCAAGCTAGAGACCCCCAGCAGGCAATTTTGTCCACTAACCAATTATGGGGACATAGAGCAAGAAAAGGGGAAGAGAGGAAAAATCATCCGCCGGAAAGGCACCCTCTACCACCACGATTAAAACTAATTAAATCCTTTTGTCTGCTGCAGGAAAACAAAGGATTGATGATGGCAGCGAGATGCAACGCTAGGGAAATCACCAAAAACCGGGGCAGAAAATTTTCTGCCGATTGTCAAAAATTTTCTCGGAAGAATGGGGAAACAATTTCAAATACATCTAAGTTCTAGGTCGCCTACCAGTATAATGCGGGAATACATTTAAGTTCTAGGTCGCCCACCAGTATAATGCGGGAATACATTTAAGTTCTAGGTCGCCCACCAGTATAATGCGAGAATACATTTAAGTTCTAGGTTGCCCACCAGTATAATGCGGGAATACATTTAAGTTCTAGATCGCCCACCAGTATAATGCGGGAATACATTTAAGTTCTAGGTCGCCCACCAGTATAATGCGGGAATACATTTAAGTTATAGGTCGCCCACCAGTATAATGCGGGAATACATTTAAGTTCTAGGTCGCCCACCAGTATAATGCGGGAATACATTTAAGTTCTAGGTCGCCCACCAGTATAATGCGGGAATACATTTAAGTTCTAGGTCGCCCACCAGTATAATGCGGGAATACATTTAAGTTCTAGGTCGCCCACCAGTAAAATGCAGGAATACATTTAAGTTCTAGGTCGCCCACCAGTATAATGCGGGAATACATTTAAGTTCTAGGTCGCCCACCAGTATAATGCGGGAATACATTTAAGTTCTAGGTCGCCCACCAGTATAATGCGGGAATACATTTAAGTTCTAGGTCGCCCACCAGTATAATGCGGGAATACATCTAAGTTCTAGGTCGCCCACCAGTATAAATGCGGGAATACATCTAAGTTCTAGGTCGCCCACCAGTATAATGCGGGAATACATTTAAGTTCTAGGTCGCCCACCAGTATAATGCGGGAATACATTTAAGTTCTAGGTCGCCCACCAGTATAATGCGGGAATACATTTAAGTTCTAGGTCGCCCACCAGTATAATGCGGGAATACTTTTAAGTTCTAGGTCGCCCACCAGTATAATGCGGGAATACATTTAAGTTCTAGGTCGCCCACCAGTATAATGCGGGAATACATTTAAGTTCTAGGTCGCCCACCAGTAAAATGCGGGAATACATTTAAGTTCTAGGTCGCCCACCAGTAAAATGCGGGAATACATTTAAGTCCTAGGTCGCCCACCAGTATAATGCAGGAATACATTTAAGTTCTAGGTCGGCCACCAGTAAAATACGGGAATACATTTTAAGTTCTAGGTCGCCCACCAGTATAATGCGGGAATACTTTTAAGTTCTAGGTCGCCCACCAGTAAAATGCGGGAATACATTTAAGTTCTATGTCGCCCACCAATATAATGCGGGAATACTTTTCAGCTCTAGATTTTGGAATCAGTAACCCCACCTAAAGGCGGAAGGTTACAACAGAGACCCCCAAGCAGGAAAAAATAAAATCCCCAGCACCAAGGAGCGGAAGGCTGCAAAAGCAAGCGCGCGATTCAAAAGGAAGAAGGAACGTGTCTCAGAAGAAGCAGTTGGGAACGTTATAGCATGCCCAACATAACGATTTTGATGAAGAAAGCCATACCACTGAAGAAACCATGGAAAGGCTTAAAGAAGAGGGCTATGTTCCCAGCAGATCAAGCGAAGTGATGAAAACTGGTATTCAGAAAAGGCGAAGGACCAGTATCATCCCCCCAAGTTCATAAAATAAAGGCATCAGAGGAAAGCGCTGGCCGACAAGAAAGCAAGGCAACAAGAACCAGTCGAGGATAGATGAGATCTCATGATCCATAGTCTAGCTTAGCTTCTTGTTTTTCCTTTCAGACAATGTAACAAGGAGATCAGTGAGCAGTAGTATCCTACAGCAGTATGCAACAACGCACAACAGCAGCGAGCACTACAGTCACACGGTAGTCCCAGCTACCAAAATTTCCCGAACTACATTGACCTGATTCCTGTTCAGCCCAGGATATGTAGGAAACCTCTGAAGCAAAGGTTCGGTCAAATCTTTTTCAAAAAATGCTTCACACGGAGTACTCGGACGAGCAAAAATCGCTTGCTTTATCTTTGCGCGAAAACCCTTCGTGTCTTCGTGCAAAGAGGGGCAGCTGTAAGCACGTCATTTTTGCTTCACGGACAATCGCTCCAAAAGAAAACAAAAATAGTGACAAATGACTCCGCTGTACAATTCTTTCGATTTTTCGTGGCATGTGCTGTTTAGTCATTTGTGGTTCGGTCCATGTTGCATTTGATCTTATCAATCAAAATACAAAGTATGTCTGTCATGGTAATCAAACCGTAATTCGGTTATCGTTTCAGGCCTGCCCAGGCACCTCCCAAAACGACGCCGCATCAGGCGTCTGATCTGAGCCATTCAAACACACCCATCCAACGGTCCACATACACACCCGTAACCCGACATGTTTAGCCGGTCCAACCCAACCCATCACTTAAACCCAAACGACCCCGTTTTAATACCAAACGACCTCGTCTCACCCCTCACCATCAGATCCAAGCCGTTGAGATCATCTGATCCAACGGCTCAGATCTAAACCCCTAGACCATATATAAGCTTTCTATCACACCCCACGCCCCCTATCCGAACCCCCCCTTCACTCATATCCTTCCCCAAAGCCTGAAACCCCCCAAACCCTAGCAGCCACCCTGATTCCCCTTTCACCAGAACCTGGCGGCATGAACGCCGATGACCCCCTCTTGAACACCCTAAGACCCCCTCACTCTCTTGAACATGGATCTGTTACTCCCTAGCCTCAAATCACCTCCCATCATCTCGAATCTGGATTTGAAGATTCGAGACAAAACTCGATATATGCCAAACCTCACCATCTTCATACCAGACACTCCCCTGACCTCCCTCGTGACCAAACCAGGCCTGGTTTGGTCCGAATCTACCCACAACTTCTAAAAAACCAGATCTGAAAATCCAGACCTTAGAACACATGAACCTGGGGAATCCGGCTAGCCTTAACGGGGGTTTGAGGTCTAATAGACCTTAATCAAGGTGTTTTCATGTGAGAACACCCTGATTAAAGTTTCTTCTGCCTCAAAGGGTCAAAGTTGAGTCAGATTTGGTTCAGTTTTGTTTGGACATTTTTTGGTAAGTTTTCTTTTCCTTTTTGTTTTATTCAACTGCTAGTTAAGTTGTCAGCATGTTTCGTTGTGTATGTTTGGTTATTTTCTTTTGTTATTTTCCATTCGGATTTCTTCCATCTATGTCAAAGACCTTTTATTGGGTCAGTTGATTTTCTGTGTGTTCTGAATGTATTCTGTGGTATACATGATCGTCAATTAAATTAGTCGTCAAATGAGTTAATTCATATAGGTTCCCAGTGATTGAACAAAGTTGTCTGAAGTCATTCGGGACTCTATACGTGTTGTTTATATGAACGATTGATTGTTATGTGTTACGATTAATATAGTCGAGTCGATGTATGTCGTCAATTAGTTTCAGTCATTAATGGTAACAACTTGATCAGTGTTGTTTATTTCTACTGTGATCGTATTTGAATCCCATTAGGAACTGAATTGTATTGCCTGTTGGTTTAGTTCAAAGTTGAATTAAAAGAACATCTAGGGGGTAGGTTATAATGGCAGCTCAGACTTTGAGCTTAAATGGATGCCATGTTCACTTAGTTCAGATGGTGGGCAGCATACGTATGGTCAGTTGTTTTGGATTAAAATAGCCTGACAGCACATGCTGTCAGATTATATTCCTGCTGCCCATACTTTGGTTAAATAAACAAGAGATTAGGACACTTTAACAACAAAAAGAGAGAGGGGCTGTCAGGGATTTCATGGGAGTTTTGTTATTTAAAATGAGTGAGTGGAAAAACAACAGGGAGGGGGAATTTTGAGTGGTCAAACAGACTGTAAAGTGTTAAGGTTAGGCTATAAAAGAGGCAGACTTTCCATTAGAAGGGAGATTTTTCTTTTGGAGCCGAAAAGAGGAGGTTCTTCTGAAAAAAAACTTAGTCTTGAGAGAGGTCTTGTGAGTTAAAGGAAACTGAAAAAAATATAAGGAAATTTCCAGAAACACTGTAACCAAACACTGTCTGAAAACTACAGAAGAATTCATATTGGTCAAGCTGTCTTGGCCAAGTTCTGTTGTTTGCCCTGATTGAGCTGCTTGTGATTGTTGAACTGCTGGTGTTGCTGCATCGAATACTCTATTATTTCTTTTGTTTCACTACTCTTTTCTGGGATTGCTTGTTTGGTGCTCGACCATCTGTTGGTTTTCTTTGTTCTGGAAACTGTTGCTGGTTGTCTGTGGACTGTGGAAAACACTTGTGGTTGTTGGTTTGTTGCTGTGTTGTTGCTGTGTATCTGCTGTTGCTGTGTTTGTTGCATACTACCCAGCTGATCATTCCTTTCTTCTTTTGTTCTCTATACCAGGTACACAACCAATACACTGTCAAATGTAATTGGAAAATTGAGCATGAATACAAAAAGAAAAGACCTGAAGTTGACTTTCATACATAGATTGTTACATTAGATATCATGTACTGTATAATAATTTTCATTCCTGTGTTGACAATAGAAGTAGCCTGTATGCCTAGTGTATATCAATATAGATTAGCTGAATGATAGTTTATATATGTATGCTGATAGGTGAAAATATTCCCAATGAAATAGGTTGTATCTTAGACTTAGTTTAACTTTGTAGTATGTCCTTTAATGTAGGCCAAGCATGAAAATCGTACTCTACTAGTTAAGTTCTTTCCTTTCTGATAAACTGCTTCATATAACTGGTAAACCATGTTTTAAGACAAAGAACACGGAGATTGCAATCTCAACCTCACGAAGGTCGAGCCCAGGTCGAAACAGACCAAGCAGGCCTGCATCGAACAAACAATGGCCCAGGTCTGGTCCATCACGCATGGGCTGGATTTGGGCTCTTAATTTTTGCTCGGCTGACTGTGTACGTGGCCGTGCTTATGATTTTGTGCAAGCACTCGGAATTCTGTATAGATAACTTGCAAGCATGTAATTAACTAGGGCTATCTACTATTTTTAATTAGTAGAGACAAACGCGACAAGAAACGTAGTTCCTATAGGATATCCTTTTAAAATAAGGACGAGATGAGCCTCGACAAAAAAATAAAGAAAAACGCACAAATTGCGGGGCCCTTGTTAAATATATATATGTTGAAGCATTCAGTCCCTAAGGTGGGTCATTTAGCAAATCTCACGACCCTCCCGGAATAATAACGCGATAGCCTCTTTAAGCGCGCATTTAATAATTTTACCTTCTTAAATTCGGGTGTGCATTTATGTGACCCAAATCCAAATCTCGACGGATTCGAAATGTGTTTCTAATCACGGGTACATTGATTGTGACGTGGTTCGAGATGCATGTCCATGACGTCGCAAATTCCTTTTAAAAATAGAACGAGACGAGCCTCGACAAACAAAATGTACAAAGCTGCGGGGCCCTCTAGATGTATGTATATATTAAAGTATTTAGAATTCGGGATATGCCGTTTAACAAATTTTTACGACTTTCCCCAAAATAACAAGACGCTAGTTGCTTTAGGCGCTCCTTTAACAATTTATTTTCCTTAATTCGGGTGCACATTTATGTGACCCAAATCCAAATCTCAACCGAGTCGAGATATATTGATAACCACGGGTACATTGATGTAACGTGGTTCGAGATATGTTTTCACGACGTTGCAATTCTCGTAAAAATAATAATAATGACAAAAGCGGTTAAAAGATAAAATTTGCACATGGTTCATAATTGTATTTAAAATCAGATAAATAAGCCGAATATAACAGTTGAGCGACCGTGCTAGAACCACGGAACTCGGGAATGCCTAACACCTTCTCCCGGGTTAACAGAATTCCTTATCCGGATTTTTGGTATGTAGACTGTAATATAGAGTCATTCTTTTCCTCGATTCGGGATTAAAATTGGTGACTTGGGACACCCTAAATCTCCCAAGTGGCGACTCTGAAATAAATAACCCAATCCCATTTCGATTGTCCTTTAATTGGAAAAACTCCCCTGCCCCCTCGCGGGTGCGGAAAAAGGAGGTGTGACAAGGTTCATAGTGAAGAGTTAGTCCTAATAACGTGTACAGAGGATACCGACCTTACGTCACTCCGAAAGGTTTAGAATGTGATTCCATGAGTCGAGCATGCATTATATATATGTATTTATTTTACTCTACCGAGCCACGCTATAGTTGGCCGGGTACGACACCTATTGTGCAACCACTGATCAGTTGGGTTTTACCGAGCTCCACGTGGCCGGGTACGATTCTACTGAGCCTTATGATGGCCGGGTACGTTTTGTACCGAGCCTATTATGGCCGGGTACGATATGATGATGATGATGCCCACTGAGGAAAATGTTTTAAAGGTTTATGTATTTATACATATGTATCATGCATTTTATGTCAGTAGCCCTCATAGGTACTAAGATGTTACAGGTTGTATATTCTCTATCCTTGCTTACATTACTGATCGTATTTATGGTTCCCTCCCTTACATACTCAATACTTTATTCGTACTGATGTCCTTTTATTTGTGGATGTTGCATGTCGTGCTGCAGGTCCTGATAGACAGGCAGGTGCAACTCCCCCACCACAGTAGGTTGTCCAGTTCAGCGGTGATTGGCGAGATCCCTTCTCCAGACTTGCCTTGGTCTTGGTATGCATTTTTGTTATCGACATTATGGGTATGTCGGGGCCCTGTTCCGGCTATGTTGCAGCACTTATGTTCCTTTAGAGGCTCATAGACAAGTGTCGACTCATGTATAGTTTGGTATGCCTTGTCGGCTGGTTTTTATTATATAGTCTTTCATGGTAGCGTGGTAGCTCATACCTTATATGTAGTTTCTTGATTGTCTGGTCATCCCCTACTATGTATGTTCATGCCGTCATATTTTATTGCTGGTTGTCCATGATCCAGATCTACCATTTATATTGGTCTCGTCAACCCTAAAAGATAATAATGAAGGTTAGATGAAATGTACGTTGGTGCTCGGCAAGTATGGTCGGGTGCTAGTCATGGCCCTCCAGTTTGGGTCGTGACACCTTACATGGTTCACCGAGTATTAACAGGAGGAGTACGTATACTTGCAGAAATGGATGGAGAAATTTGGCCAAAACCCATCAATTTGGACGTAGTCAAGAGATACTATGTTTAAGATTATGTTTGCACTTTCTATTTGATGTAACTGAACTGCGCTTGATCCGACTCCTGTTTAAGAGGTGATATGTAGGCTGACCTGTGGGTTCGGTCATATCATAATAAAATTTTCATTCCCCTCATGGTTAGAAACTGGGGCAAGGACTCGAGTTTGCCCAATCTCATCATGTTTGGAACCGCCAAGGAATGTATCGCCAAAAGTACGCATTTAAACTGGGGCAGAATTTTGAGGAGGATCCTCAAAATTCTGAATTAAGGAGGCTACAGTGTCTCAAAAACGTGTCACAGTCATCAATTCAACAAGTTATTTGCTATCATGCATTATCAAATATTTCAAACAACTACATTTCTATAAACAATTTATCAAATGCATGTTTTTCAAAAATTTTGTTTCAATAGCAGCCAGACGTTACCGAGGCGAGTCACGCAGGACTCCAAACAAGACCAAAGGCAAAGCAAGGAATCGAGAGCACGAATCAATCTTCCCCTCCCCCCCAAAAAAAACTCATGATTTTTCTTTGGATGCATGCACAATGAATATAAGAACGTCCGCAAATACATACACACAGCAAGATCACTATCTTCACACCGATAAAGGTCGTCAAACGCAAACACATCAAGCTAAGAAATGCTTTACTCTCTCGCATTTAGCCATTGCTTTTCTTGCATAGGGATAAACACCACCCTCATCATTGCATAAGGCTAAGCACTGCCTTTCTTTGCATAATATTAAACATTGTCTCTACTTCTTGCACTGGGCTAAACACTTCCTTAACATTGCATGAGGCTAAGCATTGCCTCCATACAGTATAAGACTAAGCACTACCTTTCCTTGCATGAGACTAAGCACTGTCTCCATTCTTTGCAGAGACTAAACACTATCTTCATTCCTTGCATGAGGATAAGCATTGCCTCCATTATTGCATAAGGCTAAGCATTGCCTCCATTATTACATAAGGCTAAGCATTGCCTTTCCTTGCCAGAGACTAAGCACTGTCTTCTTTCATTGCATGAGACTAAGCATTATCTCCACTCCTTGAATAGGGCTAAACACTGCCCTCATCATTGCATAAGGATAAGCATTGCCTTTCCTTGCATGAGACTAAGCACTGTCTCCATTACTTGCAAGGGGTTAAGCATTGCCTCCATTATTGCATAAGGCTAGGAATTGCCTTTCTTGCATGAGACTAAGCATTGTCGCCACTCTTTGCATCGGGCTAAGCACTGGCCTCATCTCATACAAGACTAAACCTTGTCTTATCTTATTCTCGCATATGACAAAGAATTATATGTTTCCTCTATCAAACGATCAATATCACCGCATCTTTGCATCTCATGGGCTGAAACATCGCAATATTGTCCGAAGGCGTCATAGTCTGAGGGCATCATCCTCATAGCCCAAAGACATCATGCCATAGCAGGAGGATATCTCGAAATTACATATCATTATTCAAAGGAGTCATAGTCCAGAGGCACCATCTTCATGACCCGAGGACACCATTCCATGGTCGAAGAATCCCTTATCATACACTTCATGACCCGGGATGTCATGGTCTAAGGACATCATCCTCATCGTCTGAAGGCAACCTTCGTGGTCCGAAAGGAATTTGCATCATGTTTAAATTTTTACAATAACTCATATATGTTCGCGTGCATCGTGTTTTAGGTTTTGCAGGTAACTCAGAGGGTAAGCGTTCTACAAACAAGAGCAATTCTCGCTCCTTTTTCCATCCACAATGATCACATCTTTTGACTATCTCAAACGTAACTGATTATCAGCAATTGATTACCTTGTGTTCCATAACCGTTCAAGTATCTGCCTCGTACATCTATAACATTCAATTCACATTCATGGCTTTACCTAAAATTATCTGTTACCTATGACACTATCCTACCCAAAGGATCCTTTTCGAAACATATGACCACTCTTATAATAAATCCATCGGTTTTGTTCGTCGTTGGATCTAGAACTACATACGACATAATTTTTGTAACACCAAGGACATGTAGGCAACTCAAGAACCAGGACTCGATCCCCATTTTTTCAAAACACATCATTCCTCACTTAATTCAGACAAAATTATTCATTATTTTCTTTACCCAAAAACTCTTTAATCATTTTTGGATAAAGAGGGACAGCTGTTGATACCCAATTTTGCCCTCATATTTTTTATAGCATATATACTTTCAAAATATTATTTTGCATTATTACTTAATTTAAGCTATTTACAAAATTTTACAATAATAGCCTATATGTTGTGCATAATTACATTTTATTACATTATTTATGCTCATATGTCATTTTATATTTTTATAATATTCAATAATTATTTTCAACCATCTTACTAAAAAAATAATATTTTGTATTATTTGTTCATTACTTTTTATAAATATTTCTTATAACTTTTTTGTGTATTTAATTTGGAGTCAATTCTGGGCCAATTTAATGGTCCAAACATCCAAAACCTCTAAGCCCAATCTCCCCAGCACAAATTAGAGGACCCCTTTAATATTAACTCGGTCGGTACCCATTTAAACGACCCGCCCCACTCCCTTTTCAGTCCTGGCCGTTGATCTTAAATGATCAACGGCTCGTAATAAATCCTCACATTTCCTTATACCTCCTCACCCAAACCCTAATCTCATTTCTCCACTTTAGCCGCCTTTGAATCCTCTCTATTCCTCTCGTCTCTCAAACCTAAACCCTAGCGACCAGAATCTTCGCACCCTTTTTCATCTGCATTTTTCCCTCGAACTAGAGATCTTCTTACCTTTTCTGAATGCTTACCACTCCAATATGGTAATACTAAGTGTCTTTCCATACATGGACGGCTATCTTATATAAATCGGGCCCAGATGGGCTCGATCTTGAAGATCTTGTGCGATTCTGGCTAAGTACATCAAAGGACATGAAGTATCTCTCCGATTTGGGTACTTTTCCATCGAGTCCGACTTAATTAGGGTCTGCCTTACTCGTTGCCCTAATTTCGATTTTGATATCAGTTTGCATGTGATCTTTTCCTTATTTTGTATGATAAATTTTCTTTTCCTTATTCTATTTGACTAATTTTCTTTTCTTATTCTGTGTGATTAGTCTTCTTTCTATATTTGTTTATTTGTTATCACCACTATATAAAACCCTGCCATGATTCCCTTTGAATGGACCTTAATCACTATTATTCTCTCATACTCTCATTCACTCAATACTATTCTGAATCTATTGCTCTTGGCCGGTTGAAAGCCAAAGCCATCAGAACCCTCTCTAACGACCTCCCTAGTGTAGCACTGCTCGGGGCTCATTTGAAGCTCCTGTGAACTTTGACACACTAGGATTTAGGTCTTTTGGTTGTTCTCTTTGCTGGTGATATTTGAGCTATTTCTAACACTTAGCCTTCTCTTTTGTTGAATCTGCAAACTGGTGAGTGTCTTGATGTTTGCAATTCTATCCTCTTTTGCTTTCTTCCAATGCTTCGCATATCCATGTTGTTTGGAAGAAATCGCATATCCATGTTGTTCGAACTAATATGACTCTAATATTGTGTTGTAATCATTGGCAATTTTACTTGCATTGTAGCTATTTTGCAATTCTGAATCTCCTAGTGTCACAACTTGCCTAATTCTTTAAACTCCTATATGTTCAGCTTGAATGACTTTGTATCTTTAAGTTTGCTTTGTTGTTCTGCTGTTTACTATGAGTTTTTCTCATGCCTTATTTTGGATTCTCGCACTGAAATTCCTAGAGAATCATCTCTTACCCAGAATTTGCCTTAATGAACTTCTACTGATAATTCCTTTATGTGAACTCTATTTTTTTACCTGCTTACATGAACCATATTTGTTGTCACAATGTTTTAACCAAACATGTTTCTTTGTTCTGGTGCTTGGTCAATCCTGCATTCTTTTGTATTGCTTATGCTTCTAATTGAATCCAAATACATTTAGGTTCCATGATCATGCATAGTGGACTGGCTTAAGTTCTGAGTCTGCATGTTCTATTTAACTTTAAGATAATATGTCTTCCTGCCATGACACATTTGAACTTTGAGATCTTTGTGTTATACTCAGCATGATTGGTCTTCTCATTGATTGTTTGCTTGCCTGTTTGTTTTGTGTAATTGTCATTTCCTGACTATGACTCTGTTTGACCATTCATGGCTTAGACTCCTAGGTCTTAAAATCCTTTTAGGCCAATGCTCTATTCTGAACTCAATCTGGAAAAAATTACCAAGTTCACCTCGTATGTGTCTAGTATGTTTACCCTGTTAATCTAAAGTGGCGTGTCTCCTTAACTCTCCTAGTGTTATGTCTATCTTTAGCATGTTGTCACCTGCTTAATGATTTAACCTATGTTGCATTTACCATGTTTCAAATCGAGTCTATTGACTCTCCTAGTTTCCTGTTCTTTGTTTTATCAATACTGTCACTCTTGCTTCTAAAATGCCAATGTGTTTATGAATCCTGCTAAATATCACCTTACCATTCTCTATAAGGTGTTGCTTTAGAGCTGTTTAGTTGATTTCCGCGTGTGGTCCATTGACGTATTTGGTCAAGTGATCAATATTGTAACTCTTGGTCTTGATGTGAGTCCATGTGTGGCTTTGGGTTGTGCAAATAGACATACTCTCCTGTTTTGGGAAGTGTTTGGATCTAGGATTGCTATTCAAGTAAAATAGTCTATTGAAGGCTCAGGCAGCACTGGGTTAGCTCTTTTTGGGTCTGCTCTATTTGTTGGGCATGTAGTCATCTTAATTCTATAATATTTAAGTATTATTTTTCTTTACTTCTGGGCCTGTAATGATTTGTAAACAAACAATGGGGAGATTAATAAAAAGGGAGTTGGGGTGCTCTAATGCTTGCAAAAAAGGGTAGAAAACATTCCTATAGGGTCTATGTGTTCTATTTGCTATTTCGTTCAACATGCCTTATATGTTATTTAGTTCAGTGTGTTGTACACTAATAGAAAGCATGCCTATAGGAATCACGCACACACTTCACTTAACTTGTCAAAACATGTTGGGTCAAGTAATTGCTATATTTATTTCCATGTGTACTACTAAGCACTTCTAGATAGCATGCCTATAGGATACAATAACAATATTTTGCTAATGTCCACCTAAATACCATGCCTATAGGGTTTCAATTTATTAATCAATCAACTGCTTCTATTGCTCTTAACACGCTCCTCCTTTAGACATCATGACTATAAGATCTTAATCAATCAATCGACTACTTTCATTATTTTTATTACACTGTCCTGCCTAGATGACATGCCTATATGGATGAAGTATTATAAAATCAAGTTCATTTGCCAATCCTGCCTATGGGATATTATCACTCGTCTGGAAAACATGTTTATAAAATCAAATGTCGTTAGTTCTGAGCGTTCAAACAGTTTTACTGCCTCATTGCATAAACAATTTAGAGATCATGCATATATGAGCTTGTTAACTCCTATAATCTACGAATTCATTGGTCAGAAACAACAATGATGTTTGAATGATGCTGGAAATCTGAATCGCCTAGAAATTATACCTATAGGATTTGACGACTCTAATGCATCTTAATTCCCTAAAATATGTACTACCTAAACTGCCCGCGTGCATTTGTTGTTTATGTATGGAGGCTAACTTGCGTCTTTAATTGTCTTTATGTGAAGTCATATCTATTTTAAATGTTGCCTATTTTTATAATTTTTGAGCGACCTAAGCTGAGTATCGAAATGTCCAAAGCCTCCTGGACCATAGGCATGGGATGAGTAATGCATGTATAGGGTACGATTTAGAATTAAATTAGAGCGTCTTTAAGTAAATAACTTCAACATAGCAATTGGGTAGCATGAGATGATAGTCTGTGCCCGCTTAACAATATGAGCAACCCCTACCTTAAGGGAGTTGCGAAGTATTATTTATGTTGCATGGGGTGATCTTTTAGGCTAAAAAACTTAGGACTCCCCTCTTTCTTTATGTACTTGTTATTTACACTTAGTCATTTAACATAGATCAATGTAGTTTGTATCTTTGTAGTTATTAAGACTTGTACCGATTCTCATGTGTTTTAATAAGACTCTTCGAATTCTAAACTTTTCTTTTATTTAATCACCTAGCCTAATTACATAATTCACATAGTCTAAAGTTCGGCTGGGAACCATAGTTGCGGACCTCGAAAAGTGCCTAACACCTTCTCTTTGAGATAATTTGAGCCCTTACTCGATCTTTGGTGGCGTTGACTAGTCAAACAGAGTTATTTGCAAATAGGTGCTCTAACGCACATCAAAATCGTTAGGTGTGACTCTTCAATTTTAATACCCTCATATAAACGAGTTGTTACACGTCGAAACCCGCTTTTGCGAGAAAATGGGGCGCGACACGAGGTAGCCTACATGCTTGCTTTACCTCCTTTTTTCGGGTGGTTGTGGAGATAAAGGAGTTTTCCTAATTTAAGTGACATTATTGAAAAGGGATTGGTTTATTTTATTTAAAAGATTCGCCACTTGGAATAACTTAATTATGGTGTTTCAAGTCATCGATTTATTTTAGAATCCCAATTCAAAGAAATTTGACTCTATTTAAGTTTGTGAAATACAGAAGATCGGGTAAGGAATCCTGTTAACTCGGAAGAAGGTTTGAGGCACTCCAGGATTATGTGGTTTCACCAATGTGTATAGTATTTTGAGGTATGGTCGGGGCCTTGTTACCATCACTGTTTAGCACTCTTTTGGTTCTGTTAGAGGTTCCGTAGACATGGTGTGGGTTGTACCTTGTTTTGGGATGGTTGAACTAAACTTGTTGAAATTGTACCATCAGTTCCATTTTTACTGCGAATGTATAGCATATTGTTTTGGAGACTTGTTAATGATGTAACTAATGGAAATGAACTAGTGTTATTCATATGACCTCTTACTGTCTAAATAATGAAATGTATTCTTCTCTTTATTCATGGGTGAGTTGGGTAGACGACATTGTGCAGGCTTGCTCGACCGAGGTAACCTTGTTGAGCGCTGATTGCGCTTCCCAAGGTCGGGCATGACAACAATAAATCTAACGAACTCTTTTTGCAATTAAGAAAAATAAAAAGAAGAAACCCTAAGCAATAGTAAAAAAATAAAGCGCCACAACAGCTCACCACTATAAATCATCATAAACTACCTTAAAATATGTTCACAAACACCATATAAACCTAGTGTTACTCGAGGAAGAGGAAGAAGAAGAAGAAGAAGAAGAAGAAGAAGAAGAAGAAGAAGAAGAAGAAGAAGAAGAATACCTGAAGTTGTTTAAATAGTGGGCCGGGGTACAAGTTAAAAATAAAATAAAATGTGTGTACAGATTAAATGGGGGCGACCAAATAGGGCGCTCGTACAACTTTTACAATTCAACTTATTATAAGAGTTCAACTTGGATATTATTTTGGGTTCGAGTGTGACTATATGTTTTAAATCTTCATTTCTTATCCCAAGTTGTTGATCTATTTTAACTATATAATAAGTGAGAGTTGCTTGTACGACGAAAGGTATTTTCGGAATTTTGACTGAGTCCAGCTATTGTGCCTCTTATAGACATGTGTACGGTGTAATATGACACGTATAGTACCTCCCACAAATGCTAACCCTACTCACTTTGGACTGATCGTTTCTTCTCTCACAAATCCCCCCTTTCTGATTTTACAGCTTACATATTGGTTACCCTGAGGTACTTTTTGCTTTTCAATTTCATGTCTTTTTGTTGTTAGTTTGATATGTATGCTGAATTCTTTCTGCAGTTTTTTATGGGGTTAAGATTTGTGTGTTTTGGTCAAAAATTGGTAAGGGATATCGATGATAATAGTTGCTATTGAGAATTGGAAAATGGGTGTTTGGCCTCTCTCACTTACGTTTTCTTGCTTGCATTCTTCTTTTTCTGAAATGGCACAGGCGAAACGTAAAGGTCTTAGAGGGCAGAATAATTCCGGTGCTAAGCATTCTTTCAATAGATTTCTACATTTTATTGTCAATCAATCAAAAAGCTATTTTACTACTTCTGTTGCTCCTTGTGATGCAAATTTCTGTGTCAAAATTGATGACCATGTGACTGTAAATATAGGTAAATTAAATGCAGCCTTTAAGGATTCTAAATACAATGCTTCTATTGCTACAACAAGTAAACTGTCTTCTCTCACATTATTAACATGCACGTATTCAACCTTCAAGAACACCGACAACAACTCTAGATATCGTCCAAAATCCCGGGTATATATTTTTAGCATGAAATCTCGTCCTGTCGTCGCTTAGGTATTGGAAGCTCAAGCGATTTGCTTGATTTACTCCATTTTTGTCCTGCTTTAGTTGTATGGGATAAAATATTATGAATGAGCATTGAAAATATGGATAGGCAGGAAACAAGTATACTTTAGGCATGCAACAAGCCAGCTATATATACTATATATGTACATATATAAAAGCCAGTAAGCATTTGCCTTTTCTTATGGACTTGGATTGTTATTTTCTTATTCAATATTGTTTGTTGATCTTGAAATATATTCTAAGCATATTTTATATAAGCAATGTTAATGATGATCTCTGGTTTATTGGATTGGATGCGGAACATATAGATGACCATAGATTATATTATGGAGCTTTTAATTGTCCTGGTTACAACCTCAACTCCGTATTTCTCATATGCAATCAGTCTTTAAGATTCACACAAGTTATGAGTTTTTAATCTTCGTTGAACAGTAATATTTGTCAAATTTTGCAGTTTTGTTGAACTTGCTGCTTTGTTATAATTACCCGAGCGTATCTTTGTTTTAAACCATCCTAACATTCGGATAAGAACTTAAGATAGGCTATTAAAGTGTGCTGAAGCATGATCTTGAATTACCAAAATGAAATAGACGATGAAAAATCAAAGTGTATTGAAAATTTTATGTGAGTCTGTTATTATTCTCAATTTGAAACAGAATAACTTGGTCCTCATACTGGTTTAACTTCCGTTTCTCATTCTTTTCTCCAAGGGGTTATGAAATTTCATATTTGGTAATGTAGGATGGAACAACAGGTTCTTGGTCATGTAGTATGGAACAACAAGTTCTGCTACTTTAGTCGGATGCTACCGCAAAAAGGAGGTGACTTGTAACAACGAAGGTTTATGGAATGGTCTCCTTTTATAAGTGATGCATCTTTTTTGTCGAATGTGTGAAAAGATTTTCTCATGGAAACAAGTTGTGGAATGAATTGTGTCGCAAATATATATTTCATATATTGTATATATCACGCCACAATCCTGGGGAGGCGTGGCAGACACCCGATGCCATACTCGGCCCGAGCGTACCATTCTGTAACTGTGAACTTTGGAGGGGTAACCTTCAACTTAGGACGATGAGGCAATATTCGGAATCATCTAAAAATATTTTCTCTCTCATCTGAGGGGTAAACATACCCAAAAGCTTATATATATGTATAACTGTGAAGGTTGACGAGGCTGCCATGAACATCTACTGATATACAAACTATACAGGCTTCGTCTACAAGCCTCTAGAGATAACTGAACTGTACCATGGTCGGGACAAGGCCTCGACCTATCCATCAAACATGTATATATAAAATGGACTTCAAGGTCTAGACCTGGTAACTCCGAGGAAGTGGAGCTTACCAACCAAGCTGATGTTTTACTCTATCTGCTGGGAGGTCTATCCAACTGTCTATCAGGACCTGCAGGCATGAAATGCAACGTCCCCGGCAAAAAGGATATTAGTACGAAATAATGTACTGAGTATGTAAGGCAACAGAATAACTGAAAGCTGAAACTTAACTGATAATATAATAACTTAAAGTAATTAGGAGTCAAAGATAATCTGAAAATATGCTTACCTACTGATACTGACTCAACTCTCTCAATATAGTAAGTAAAATAGATGTCCGACCTTATAAGGCTCGGTATGTATAACTGCTCTACCGTAGTAGACTCGCTCATAGGCGCTCGACCATACTAGGCTCTGTATCTCGGCCATTTTTGGCTCGGTCATAGGCGCTCAGCCACAGTAGGCTCGGTATATAACTCACCATCTGATCAGAGGTTGCCCAATAGGGGTCTGCCCATCGATTATAGCTCGATGGTGGTGTAATACCGTATATATATAGACTCTCTTCTCTCTTGGCTGAAAAAAGACAAAACTAAACTGAATATGAAGTCCCAATAAGGGAGAATGCTGTAACTCATGAGACTAGGAAATTGTACATAAATTCAGGAATATGAACTTCTCTTTATGTCTCATTATCAAACACATGTAGTTACTGGATCATGCCAAAATGAAAGAAAGATTTAGCCTTAACATACCTTAACTCTGTTGAGTCCTTAATACCTTCAAAGCAATTCTTCAAACAACTCAACTTTATTTACCACAACATAAGGAGATTCAAAATTAGTGCTGAGTAAAGGGTAAGTCCGCAACTTCAACTAGTAGCTCTTTTACGTAAATTTGGGCAGCATTTCCCCTGTAACAAGGCCATCTTCTAATACCATATACCAAAAACAACAAGAACACAATAATAACAACATGTATGCATCGTTTTCCAACCTTATCTCCATCACCATATATCACAAAACAACCCACATACCCTAATCACTTCATACATAAAATGACAACAAAAGTAGTGTCAAACAACCTAAAAATGTAACAACAAATGACCAACCCACCATTTCGTTATTATGTGGTATTTCTCTACACCTTTTATCCTCCAAAACTCCATAAAACATCAACAAAACAGACAGCCCAAAAGTAACACGAAACAACCCACAAAATAGTCTACTACGGATCGAATAACTCAAACTCACGGCTTCTGATCATTGTCCCGTGAGTTCTAACTATTAGAAAATGAATTTATCAACCTTCCTTGATATTTAAAGCTTAAATACAGAAAGTAGATGTTTTCTTAACTATGAAGTACCTTCTAAAACTGTCACGACCCGGATTTCCCACCCTTGGGGTCGTGATGGAGCCTACTAATAGGAGCTAGGCAAGCCAACTTAAATTACTTTCTATTTAACACACATTCTTTTGCATAATTATCAACATGTAATAAAGGCAACATAATTAAAAATTTCAAGCGGAAGTCTTAACTTATATAAAAACTGAATAGAAATGCGGAAAGTTTAACATAATCCTCTACCCAAGATTGGTGTCACAATGCTCACGAACTTCTAAGATTTACTAAATACAATCATCTGAAAGAAAATTATAAACTGTTTGTTTTGGTACAAAAGATAACAAACTGAATAAAGAGAGAGAGACTCCGGACCTGCGGATGTCAGCAAGGCTACCTCGGTGTCTCTGGACTGAAGTCAGCTCCCGATCAAATCCTACTGTTGAGGTCCAAAAGCTGCTCCTGGATCTGTGCAAAAAGATGCATAGAGTGTAGCATCAGCACAACCAACCCCATGTGCTGGTAAGTGTCTGGCCTAACCCCGGCGAAGTAATGACGAGGCTAGACAAGACCTACCAAAAACAACCTATGCAGATATATGCAATAAAAGGAAATATACAGAATTTAACCAGCTAAAGGGGGGGAGCATGCTATGAGGAGCTAATAGTTTCAAATAGAAATCCTCAATAACAGAAAGAAGTAACAAAGCCAGAATGTCAACAAGGATCAAAAGTCAACAATTTGCGGCATCACCCTTCGTGCTTTTACTCTCGTCCTCATCAAAACAATACACGTCATCACCCTTCATGCTTTACGCTCTTCCTCACCCAAACAATAATCACAAGGCAAATAAGGTAAGGAAATCTATAACCTCGAAGTAAATCAAATAAGAACAAGTAATGAAAGAAACAACACAACTCGGATATCAACAAAGAATCAGAAAGCAACAAATACACGGTATCACCCTTCATGCTTCACGCTCTCGTCCTCACCAAAGCAATCATATAAATGAAATATGCACGGCATCACCCTTCGTGCTTTTACTCTTTCCTCACCATATAATCAATAAAATCAGCACGGAATGGTACATCGTGCGGCACGGCATCACCCTTCGTGCTTTACACTCTTTCCTCACAATAGCAAACAATGCACGACATCACCCTTCGTGCTTTGTCACTCTTCCTCACCCAAGCAACAATCACAAACAAGGGGCAAGGGAGTAGACAAATAATGGTAGAAATCCAGGCAAAGGAATACAAATAAACAGCTAACTCCCGGCAAGGGAGTATAATTAAGCAGTTAAAAACCCGGCAAGGGAACAATACAATAATCCTAGCATCCCGGCAAGGGAGATAGTCAACAAAGCAACAAGCATTCCGGCAAGGGAGCAATTCAATAATTCTTTCTCTTTCTTTCACTTTCACCTCTTATCTCACTTTACCACCTGAGCCAACGCTCCAAAGGGGTTCAATCATTTCATATACTTTCACGCTTTATGATATACTCGAGCCAATGCTCCAAGAATGTACAAATCATAATTCTTCCTCAAACTATTCATATTATATGAAATTTATCAATTTAACAAGGAAGAGGTATCACAAAAATCCGAATAAACACAAATAAGACTCACGGTCATGCTAGACTCCGGTGTATAGATACTCGTCACCATGCCTATACATCGTACTCAACAATTAGCAAATAGCAAACAACACTCTAATCCTATTCCCTCAAGCCAAAGTTAGAACAAACACTTACCTTGGTCCAAAGAATAGCAATCAACCCTCAAATATCGCCTTTTCCTTTATAATCCGACTCCGAAACAACGATATCTAGGCATAATTAATTCAATAATATCAATAAAGACTCGATAAAAAAATTTCATAGCTTAGATATGAAGTTCCTAGCATTCTTCCAAAAATACGAAAATTCGACCCCGGGCCCACATGGTCCAAACACGAGGCTTGGACCAAAACCCGATTACCCATAACCCCACGAGTTCAAATATATAATTTATTTTAAGATCCGACCCCAAATTGAGGTTGAATCACTCAAAATTCCCAAAAAACCTAACTCTACCCAAAACCCCTAATTTCTACTTTGATTTCATGATTTAGGTTTAGAATTTCAGTAATTAATGAAGAAGAGTGAAGGAAATAGGTGGGAAATTACTTACCCAAAAGACTTTGATGAAGAAGAGCTTCAAAAATCGCCCCTAAAGCTCGGAGAAGACAAGTTTTATGTAAAATGGTAGAACTCCCGTAATGGGTCTATTTTGGACTTTTAAAATAACTGGGCGGAATTGCCCTATGCGATCGCGGGAAAGGGAATGCGATCGCATAGGGTAAGGTAGGCTGGTCACTGCGATCGCGGAATGACGAGTGTGATCGCATAGAGGGTCAAAGCGGGGCTGGGCCTTTTGTGAATTGCGATCGCAGAAGGGAGTGTGTGATCGCATAGAATGAGTTTGCATAGGTACGCGATCGCATGGCCTATAACGCGATCGCATAGAACAAAACTGGACGACTCCAAAATAACTCTACACGATCGCAGACATACCTATGGGATCGCATAAAAGAAAATGACTGGGCACTGACTGCAGAAATTCTGCAACACTTCCTAAGGCCAAAAACACCCCGAACCGCCTCCGAATCACTCCCGAGCCCTCGGGGCTCCTAACCAAATACACACACTAACTCAATAACATCTTACGAACTTATTCAAGTGATCAAATCGCCAAAATAACATCAAAATCAATGAATCAAGCCTCAAAATCATCATTTTTTCATCAAACTTCATAAACTTTCAAACTTAGAGTTTTAGGTCTGAAACACGTCAAATGACGTCCGATTTCAACCAAATTTCACAGGAAGCGCTTAAACCACATATAAGACCTGTACCGGGTGCCAGAACCAAAATACGGGCCCGATACCAACGCTTTCTAATCCATTTTCATTTCAAATTTCCAAATAAATTTCAGAAAAATAATTTCTTTTAAAAATTCATTTCTCGGGCTCGGGACCTCGGATTTCGATTTCGGGCATACGTCTGAGTCCCATATTTTTCTAAGGACCCTCCGGGACCGTCAAATCATGGGTCCGGGTCCGTTTACCCAAAATATTGACCAAAGTCAACTTTAACCATTTTAAAGCCACATTTTATCAAATTTCACATAATTTAACACATAAGCTTTTCCGGCTACGCGCCCGGACTGCGCACGCAAATTGAGGCAATTAAAGGTGAGGTTTTCAAGGCCTCGGAAGCACGGAAAAAGGGAGAAAACCGGTGATGACCCTTTGGGTCGTCACAAAAACTCAAACTACAAAGAAAAAGGGAGGCGATATTGGGATACTTACATCGTAGGGATCGTTCTAGTGTTATCGGTTCTTGAATTCGTACTCGGGATGTTAATCCTCTTTGAAAATCTTGAAGAGAGCTTAAGTTAAGTTTAGGGGTGTTCTCTGGTTGTGTTCCATGGATAAATGAAGAGAAAAAATGACATAGGGATTATATATCAACTTTGGAAAAGTCAAAGAGGTGCTAGCTTGGCACCCTCTCATTGGCCCATCTTCAGATGCTTATAACTTTTTATCCAGATGTCGTATAAATAAACGGTTATGAGAGTTAGAAACTAAATTCTAAGACCTTCAATTTGGTATATAATATGTCCCAAAAAGACCTCATATAACACACGAAATGTATTGCTCAAAAAGCATTAGTGACACACATACTTGTCACCATGCAGTCTGCGCAGTCTCGCGAAACTGCAAATATCTCTCTACTCTGATATTGTAGCGATGAACGGTTTAATGCATTAGAAAATAAACTCGTAGATCTTTAATTTGGTAGGTAGATCATCTCCTAACTCCAAGTATATTAGGAGAAAATTTCAACTACATTTGACCTAATGTTCAGCATATTTATGAATGTAACTTGTGATGATCTTTGCCAACTTTTGTTCCACAACTCGCTTGACTTCAAAACATAACACACGACTATCATAAGACAAAAATAACTCCTAACATAACCTCCTTGTCATTTTCAGAACCCTAGTCTCACCCCAAAAGTATATGTTGCAACATTTCCAATTTGTCGACTTTCGACGAAACTTATTTTCTTCAACTGATTTAGCTTCTAAGCCTTCCAACCCTCTTGATACTTGTAGTCCATGATCTTAAATATTTGTAACCTCCAAGTTAACATGATTAACTTACTTTATGTACTTTCAAAGATGATCTCATTTTAGAGCTTACCTCAATTGACTTACGACGTACTTTCACATACGAAATTATGGGTGTAACCGTATAACTTTGTTTCTCAAATGAATGTAGGCAGATGAAGTTATAATATGTTGATATTTAATTAATTTTTTTATCAGCTTGGACTGTATTACTTTCTTTTTTAATAATCAAGCGAAAAACAAATATGAAATTGTCTTATGATGAACTTTTTTGGTAATCCTGTAGTTGTGCACAACTAATGATGCAACAAGCAAAACAACTTAAAGAAGTATGAATTGTCTTATGGTGAACATTTTTAGCAAAACAACTCAAAGAAGTATGAAATTGTCTTATGGTGAACTTTTTTGGTAATCCTATAACTGTACATATAATGTTACAGTATGTCGGGCATACGCCCGTGCTGTACACGGTCATCACCCAGCTAGTATAAATATGCATCCTAATTTAGAAGATTGTAAAGGTTATTTGGTCGTTTTCTGCAAGGGCTAAACAACAGTATTTCAATCTTTTAACTTCTTCACTAATGATTAATTTGCTCGGTATGTGAGATTAGCTTTTTATACCGTCAGACTTTTCTATAACTTCACCCCTATATAAAAGTCATTTATTATAAAAGTCAAGTTTTTTACGGAACGAATTCTTTAATATTTTACTTCTCTATAATAATTTTTTTCCTATAAAAGCAACAACCATCTTATTAGCAGTACGCGCTCTACAAAATTATCTATAATATCCCTATAGAATTACTAAAATTACCAATAATAAGTATAAAGATTTTAATTGGATTAAGCCTTAATGCACCACATATGATACATAATATTATGTTAGTACATACTTCCTGTCACGACACGAAATTCTCACCCTCGGGACCGTGATGGCGCTTCACATTTCACTTGTTAGGCAAGTCAACGTTAGATATATTTATTAACCATTTTTAACAATTCAAACCAAATGATAATAACAAAACTAAATAGTCTGAAATGGAGTGATAAACTAATAAACGATGTAATCCAAATACAATCCCAAGAACTGGTGCCATGAATACATACTACAGATAATAGTCTGAATAAACTGTCTGAATCAAAACAAATAGTTAAAATAATGTACAAGGGGACTTCGGGATTGCGGGCATCGTGTAGCTATACCTCAAGTTTTCACTGATAGCTAGATCCGGACAATCTCACTCCGCGTTGCTGGGACCAACTCTGGTATTTGCACAAGAAATGAAGATTGTAGTATGATACAACCAACCCCATGTATTTTATAAGTGCTGAGTCTAACCTCGACGAAGTAGTGACGACGCTAAGGCGGGTCCTGCTTATAATAATAATAATAATAATAATAATAATAATAATAATAATAATAATAATAATAATAATAATAATAATAATAATGATAATAATAATAATAATAATAATAATAATAGGAAAGAAAGGAAAATGAAAATAAAGCAGTTAACTCATAAAAACGAACTCGAAATCCAACTACTAGAGAGCCAAGATAACAAGTCTTATAAACTCATCTCAAAATACTGAGGCAAATTGTAACGATTCGGCCGGTCGTTTTGAAAATTTAAGCTCCGTTCGGCGAAGTGTAAGGTATTGAATAGCTTCATAATATATGTATCAACTTGTGTGCATGGTTGAATTCAGTTACCGAATGATTCGTAGTTGAATTTCCAGAAGGAATCTAGTTTTGGAAGTTTAAGCGGCAAGAATTTGACCAGAATTTCACTTTTGTGTAAACAACTCCAGAATAAGTTTTGGATGATGTCAACAGCTTTGTATGGTGATTTTGGACTTATGCGTGCGTCCGGATTTGGATTTGGAAGTCCGTAGAGTAAATTGTGGCAATTCGGCGGAAGTTGAAGTTTGGAAAATGGAAAAGTTTGACCCATAGTAGACTTTTGTGATGTCGGGGTCAGAATGTGATTCCGAGAGTTGGAGCAGCTCCGTTATATCATTTTGGACTTGTCTGCAAAATTTGGCATCATTCCGGGTTGATTTGATTGTTTTCAACACAAGTTTTCGAAGTTGGAATATTTCGAAGTTCATAGTCCAATTCATGGCGCGATTTGCATTTTTCGGCGTTGTTTGATGTAATTTGAGATCTCAAGTGAGTTCGTATTAGGTTATGGAACTTGTTTGTGTGTTTAGACGGGGTCCCGGGGGCCTCGGGTGTGTTCCGGGTGGTCTACGAATCAATTCCTCCTATTTTTGAACTTCTGATTTTGTCTTCTGATATCCTTCTTCGCAACCGCGAAGTGCCTTTCGAGTTCGTGAAGTGTTTCTGCTGACCACCTCGAAATTCTTCTTCGCTTTCGTGTTTAACCTCTTGCGTTCGCAGCCACTCCATCGCGTTCGCATAGTAGAATTAGGAGCTGGGGGCTGGTGGCTATCTCTTTTTTGCGTTCGCGAAAGCTTCTGCTCCTTACTCTCTATGTTCATGTCCTTTAGCTCGCGTTCGTGATGGCTTTTCTTGGCAGCTTCATTATTCTTCTTCGCGAACGCGATTGTTCTTCCGCATTCGCGATGCACAAATACTTGAGCAAACAGAATATATTCCCAAATCGAGGGATACATTATTTTCATCATATCTTGACTTGTGGAGCTCGATTTTGAATGATTCTTTGAGGGTTTTTCAATCAAAACGATTGGGTAAGTGTTCTTAACCTAGAATTTAATATATTCCATGATTCTATCTTTGTTTTTATCATTTAAATTGTGTTTTGGGTTGAGGAAAATGTTGGTTTTTGAAGAAAATTTCTAAAATGAAAAATCATGATTTGAGGGGCCAAAGGGTATCAGAATTGATAATTTTTGTATGGTGAAACTCGTATCAGAATGGATATTCGATTTTTGTAAATAATTTCGGGTTCCGAGGCGCGGGCCCGGGGGTCGACTTTTAGGCCGATTTTTGGATTTTGTTAAAGATTGAGACTTTATGATCCGGAATAGTTTCTAATGTGTTTTATTTGTGCTTTGAAGTTATTTACGTTGGATTTGAGCCATTCGTAGGTATTTTCACCAAAAAAGTGCATATCGGTCTGTTGTCTTTGAGGTAAGTATCTTGTTTAACCTTTTGTGTGGGACTTCCTCTTAGGATTTGAGTCTTCTATGTTGATTGTAATTCGTGTACGCGAGGTGATGATTTCCCTATTTAATAGTTTCACCTCTACATGCTTGATTGGAATTAACTGCTTCATGATTCACTCTATTGCCTAATCGACTCCTATTTGACTTAACTGAAAAGTTTCACCTCTCCTATTGTCATGTTATCTTTTAATAGTTGTTGTCTTATTTGGGAATTGTTATTATCCGTTCTGAAATTGTTTAGTCTTAAGTGAAGCTAAGATCATCTTTTCTTAATTGATTTGTCGAATATCCTCGTAATTGTTCAACCTTAAAAAGGAGTTTAGATAACCTATATCTTTGTTGACTTGCCTTTATTTGGGACTACTTGTCTCATGTTGATTCCCTTGTTATTGACTTGTATATTGTGGGATCGTTGCTATATGTTAGTTTTCCCTTTGTTGAACTGTTCCCTTTATGCCATCATTCTTTTTGTGGTTATTCCTTGTGAACTGGTTCTACCGTTTCTTTGTGATTTACAGTTCTTGAGTCGATTTACTTGTCGTACCTTGTATTATTGTCATTTTTGCTATTGTACGTGTTGTCTAAATCGTAAGAATTCGTGATGTAGTTGTATTTCTATTGGTTGCGTTGCATATTTACTTTGGGACTACGGAATGGTATTCCGGTAGATCCCCCTATCATTTACATTTGGGACTACGGGACGGTATCCCGGTAGATTCCTATATTCTGCATATTTACGTTCCTTTGTTCCGCATATTTACGTTTGGGACTACGGGACGGTATCCTGGTAGATCCCCCTATTTTGCCTATTTACTTTGGGACTACAGAACAGTATTCCAGTAGATCCCCCTGTATGTTTACATTTGGGACTATGGAATGGTATATCGATAGATCCCCCTGTTCTGTATATTTATGTTTGGGACTACGGGACGGTATCTCGGTAGATCTCTATGTTCTGCCTATTTACTTTCGACTGCAGAACGGTATTTTCGGAGATCCCCCTACACATTTACGTTTGGGACTACGAGACAGTATCCTAGGAGATCCCCTGTTATTATCACTGTATTCTGAGTTGTCGTTTCATTGATCCTATCCCTATGTAAACATTATATATGTTGTCCGTTCTTGTCCTTATGCTTACTAGCTGGCATGAACTATGATAGGACACTTGCACAAGCATATACGTGGCTAAGTACCCTTATCGGATAGAAGGCTTCTTGATATTGCTGAGTATAGACGCACACCCTCGTTTACTTGTCTTCCATGTGAGAATGGCTTTTTTGGGTCACGTGAGTTGTCGGTATGATATGAGGTGTGATGAAGGCACAGGATGCCAAGTGTTAGGGTTCAGATATTGAG
This sequence comes from Nicotiana tabacum, assembly GCF_000715075.1. NCBI lineage: Eukaryota > Viridiplantae > Streptophyta > Magnoliopsida > Solanales > Solanaceae > Nicotiana > Nicotiana tabacum. Next base: position 29,665,802 of record NC_134095.1, read on the forward strand.
ACCTGTATTGTATGATTATGAAATGAGGTGTCACATGGTGACTTATATTTGAAGGGTATTTATTTGAAAAGATTATGTTCAAAAGGTCTTGGAGGAAGTATATTTCGAAATTTTTTTATCAACTGAAGGATTCGACTAATTGATTAAAGTTTGTGGCTACGACCTAATGTGAAAACTGTCGTAGTTGCTGAGTTATGACTTGCTGTAGCTGTATTTGTGATTTCAGATTTGGGTTGTATTCTCGTTCACTTTCTATATTCTTATTATGGTGTTCCGCTGTTACTTGCTGTTTTCCTTCCTTATTGCAAATTTCTGTATTATTAGCCATATCGCGTAGTCTTTATATAGCTATCATGTTGTATTGTTTCTATACTTATATTTGTTCAGTTTATTAGACCAGTATGTGTCTTGACTGTTCCTTGTCACTACTCCACCGAGGTTAGTCTTCATACTTACTGGGCACCGATGTGGTGTGCTCATACTACACTTTTTTTGCACATTTTTGTGCAGATCCAGGTATTGTTTGTTAGTAGCTGTGTGGATTCTTGCCATGGAGACTCAAGGTAACCCTGCTGCTGCGTTCGCAGGCTTCAGAGTCACCTTCCTATTTTATATTCACATTGTTGTACTTATTTCCATACAGTTGTGTTTAGAAGTTGTAGTGAAACTCTATAGAGCTTATGACTTGTACCGCCGGTTTTGGGAAAAATGTATATTTCATAAAGATTTCTATGTTGAACCTGTTAGACTTTTTTTTATTATGGTTGACATTCAGTAAATGTTAGGCTTACCTAGTCCCTAAGACTAGGTGCCATCACAAAACCCAACAGAGGGAAAATTGGGTCGTGACAAGTTGGTATCAGAACTCTAGATTCATAGGTGTTACGAATCATAAGCGAGTTTAGTAGAGTCTTGCGGATCGATACGGAGACGTCTATACTTATCTTCGAGAGGCTACAGAACTATTTGGACAATCTCACTTCTTTCATTCCTATCGTGCGTGCTTATTGATCTCGGGGTTTGAACTTTTATCCTTCCATTCTCTCACCGACAGTGAGGACATGAGCTGCGATTATCGATGACACTGCTCCCGGAGCAGGTGTCGCTAGAGGCAGAGGTAGAGGCCAACGAGGAGTACATGCCATAGCTAGAGCACCTCTAGAGCAGCGAGTTCACGTTGGTCAGGTTCTAGGTGTCACGGCGACATAGCTTGCGGTTCTAGTTCAGCCCATGGTCAGGGCAACAACATCCGAGGAAGGGCAGCTTAGATTTGCAATGTTCAAGAAAATATGACCCTCCTATATTCAGTGGTAGGGCTTTAGAGAGCGCACAGGGTTTATTGAGGAGTGCCATTGCATTCTCCTTATTATGGGTATTGTTGAGATGAGTGGGGTTGCTATTTCTACGTTCCAGCTTAAGGGAACGACTTATCAATGGTGGCGAGCATATGAGTTGGGTAGCCGGCCAATGCAGCTTAACTTACATGGGTTTAGTTTTTAGAGATGTTTTTAGAGAGTTTGTCTCTTAGTCACTTCGGGATGCATGGCACGCGGAGTTTGAGCAGTTGCGTCAGGGCACTATATTAGTATTAGAGTATGCCGTCAGGTTCAGTGATTTGGCCAGACATGCATCTTCCTTAGTCGCTACAGTTAGAGAACAAGTCCATAGATTCATTGAGGGGCTCAGGCATGATATTCGGTTCAGCATGGCTCGAGAGTTGGAGTTAGGTGTTTCGTTTAAGTAAGTGGTAGGGATCGCTCGCCGACTAGAAGTCATGTGGGATCGGGAGCGAGAGGACAGACGAGATTAAGAGAGAGAGAGAGAGAGAGTATAGGGAGGTGAGGAGGCCTCATAGACCGGGGAGATCTGCTGGTCCTCATTTTGGAGGTAGGGTGCGACACAGTAGAGGTTTTGTGGGTTAGCCATTTCAGTTTGCACTTCAAGCTTCACAGAGTGATTCAAGTGTTCATGGGTCTTAGAGTACCCGTACCGCATAGTTTCCACAACCACGTCAGTAGAGGTGTTGCTTTGAGTGAGGAGATACTAGCCACATGGTGAGGGATTTTCCCAGATTTCGGGTAGATGTATCACAGCGAGGTATTCATGTGGGTAGAGGGCGCCTAAGAGGGGGAGGCCCGACCCGTTGATGTGTTTCATATAGTAGGCTTAAGGCCACTATGATAGATGATGTCATTCAAGTATGATTTTAGTTTGTTATAAAAGAGCACCATTCGTAGTTCATTACAGTTTTGCTTATCGGGGTGAGTTCCTCTATTTGTTGCTTCACTTATGGGTGCATTTCATGATTAACACTTTGTTTATGTGTTACCCTGTTGGGAGGTTCTATGAGTGATAGTGGTGTCTATATTCTATTTTTATTCATTATTGAGAGTTATGAGACTAGTACTATATTTCTATTGTCCATTACGGTAAGCTTGATGTGATTTCTGAGTATTTTTGGTTACGAGTTGTGATATTTATGCTCCACCGGTGTGGGAGCCAATACGTGTTGTAATTTTGTTAAAGGAAATTGATCTAGTAAAGGGTTCTAGCTGGTTTTATGTACACCCTACTTGTGATTTAGAGTTGAGGGCGGGACCCTCGTGATTTCATGTGATTTGATATGTTGAGCCGGGCTGCATGCCACGGTGGAAGTTATACCAGGATGATATCTTGTGTTTTGTTCATATATTTTGATTTTTCCTTGTATTGATTCGTAGAATTTTACTAATAGAGAGTTGTTCCTGTCGAGATTGTTTGGTAGTTCTCTTATGTGTTTCTCTTTACATATCCAGTCATTTTCATTTTGTGCTTCTTAAATTTTAGCATAGCGGGTGTGTCTAGTGGTGTTAGTTGTGGCTTGTTGATTTGGGTGTTAGTTATGAGGTTTTCATAGATCTTGTATCATCGTCAGTATTGGGGAGGTTTGAAATGGTTTCCTATTGAATATGAGGCTTATGGCCGGTGCTGGATTTGATTTCGAGAGGATATTGTGATTAGAAATGTTACTGTGAGCCTATGTGTGATGTGTCATGTTGTGTGGTTGTACTCTATGGGTGTTTGCAGGAGTTGATGCAACTGGTTTAGACTGATACCGGATATGGATTTAGAATCGGGTCTTTTCGAAATGAATGGAAGGTGAGAATTCTGGCTCTAAGGCTTATTGGTATTGCTAGAAAGGCTAAATTTTAGTTGAGATGGTGTCATCAGGTTTATGTGGATTGGTGACATGGGATCACCTACGGGTGTATGTTGGAAGTGTGCATTCAGTGAATTGATGACTTCTAGGAAAATCTTGGCATGTTCGAGGACGAACGTGTGTTTTAAAAGGGGGAGGATGTAACGACCCGGCCGGTCATTTTGAGATCTTAAGCTCTGTTTGACTGCATAAGGTCTTGAACAACTTCGTAATATGTGTAACGACTTGTGTGCATGGTTGAATTCAGTTACCGGATGATTCGGAGTTGAATTGGAAGAAGGAATCTAGTTTTGGAAGTTTAAGCGGCAAATATTTAACCAAAAATTGACTTTTGCGTAAACGGCTCAGGAATGAGTTTTGGATGATGTCAGCAGCTTCGTATGGTGGACTTAAGCGTGCGTCCGGATTTGGATTTAGAAGTCCGTAGAGTAAATTGAGTCAATTCGGCGAAAGTTGAAGTTTGGAAAATGGAAAAGTTTGATCCATTGTAGCCTTTTGTTATATCATGGTCAGAATGTGATTCCGAGAGTTGGAGCAGCTTCATTATGTCATTTTGGACTTGTCTACAAAATTTCGCGTCATTCCGGGTTGATTTGATTGGTTTCGGCACAAGTTTTCGAAGTTGGAAGATTTGGAAGTTCATAGTCCAATTCATGGCACGATTTGCATTTTTCGGCGTTGTTTAATGTAATTTGAGACCCTGAGCGAGTTCTTGTTAGGTTATTGAACTTGTTTTTGTGTTTAGACGGGATCCCGGGGTCCTCGGTGTGTTCCGGGTGGGCTACGGGTCAATTCCTCTTATTTTTGAACTGTTGATTATGTCTCTTGATATCCTTCTTCGCGGCTGTGAAGTGCCTTTCGCATTCACGAAGTGTTTCTGCTGACCACCTCAAAATTCTTCTTCGTGTTCTCGTTTAACCTCTCGCGTTCGTGAAGATTTGCCTTTCTCCTTCCTCGCGTTCGCAACCACTCCATTCACGTTCGCATAGTAGAATTAGGAGTTGCGGGCTGGTGACTATCTATTCTTCGTGTTCACGTCACTCTCCCCGCGTTCGCGAAAGCTTCTGTTCCTTACTCTCTGTGTTCGCGTCCCTTATATCACGTTCACAATGGGCTTTTCTTGGCAGCTTCATTTTTCTTCTTCGCGAACACGATTATTCTTCCGCGTTCGCGATGCATAAATACCTGGGTGGACAGAATATATTCCCAAATCGAGGGTCGCCATTTTCATCTTATCTTGACTTGTGGAGTTCGGTTTTGAGAGTTTCATTGAGGGTTTTTCAATCAAAACGATTGGGCAAGTGTTCTTCACCTGGAATTTAATATATTCCACGATTCTATCTTTATTTTTATCATTTAAATTGTGTTTTGGGTTGAGGAAAATGTTGGTTTTTGAAGAACTTTTCTAAAATGAAAAATCATGATTTGAGGGGCCAACTGGTATCGGAGTTAGATAATTTTTGTATGGTGGAACTTGTATCGGAATGGGTACTTAATTTTTGTAAAATTTGTTGGGTTCCGAGGTGCGGGCCCGAGGGTCGACTTTTGGGCCGATTTTTGGATTTTGTTAAAGATTGAAACTTTATGATTCAGAATAGTTTCTTATGTGTTTTATTTGTGCTTTGAAGTTATTTTGGTTGGATTTGAGTCATCCAGAGGTCTTTTCACCTGAGAAGTACCTTTTAGAGTATCTGTCTGTCGTCTTTGAGATAAGTATATTGTCTAACCTTGTGTGGGGGACTTCCCCTTAGGATTTGAGTCTTCTGTGTTGATTGTAGTTCGTGTACGTGAGATGACGATTGTGGAAAATTGGCCTTTTATGGTTCTTAGGTCTTTATATTCACTGTGAATAAATGTGTTCTTGACATGACTGAGTTCCCTATTTAATAGTTTTGCCTCTACATGCTTAATTGGAATTAATTGCTTCATGATTCACTCTTATTGCCTAATCAACTCCTATTTGACTTAACTGAAGAATTTCACCTCTCCTATTGTCATGCTATCTTTTCATAGCTGCTTGTCTTATTTGGGAATTATTATTACCCCTCCTGAAATTATTTCTTAAGTGAAGCTAAGATCAACTTTCCTTAATTGAATTGTCGAATATCCTCGTAATTCTTCAACCTTAAAAAGGAGTTTAGATAACCTATATCTTTGTTGACTTGCCTTTATTTGAGACTACTTGACTCATGTTAATTCCCTTGTTATTGACTTGTATATTGTGGGATCGTTGCTACATGTTAATTTTCACTTTGTTGAGCTGCTCCCTTTATGCCAACATTCTTTTCTGTGGTTATTCCTTGTGAACTGGTTCTACCGTTTCTTTGTGATTTACAGTTCTTGAGTTGATTTACTTGTCGTACCTTGTATTATTGTCATTTTTGTTGTTGTACGTGTTGTGATGATGTACAAGTTTTCTGTCATGCTGAAATTGTTATCTCTATTAGTTGCGCTGCATATTTACTTTGGGAATACAGAATGGTATTCTGGTAGATCCACTACACATTTACGTTTGGGACTACGGAACGGTATTTTGGTAGATCCCCCTGCATATTTACGTTTGGGACTACAGGATGGTATCCCGGTAGATCCCCATGTTCTGCATATTTACGTTTGGGACTACAGGACGGTATCTCGGTAGATCCCCATGTTCAGCCTATTTACTTTGGGATTACGGAATGGTATTCTAGTAGACCCCCCTACACATTTACGTTTGGGACTCCGGAACGGTATCCCAAAAAGGCAGCTGAATCTAACCAAAACTCATACTTCAAAAACTTGGCATATAACTGACTATTTCTCAGAGTCTGAAGTACAACCTAAAGGTGTTGCTCATGCTCCTCTCAACTTTGGGAGTAGATCAAAGATATCATTAATGAATACGATCACAAAAGAATCCAAGTAGGGCTTAAATACCTGATTCATCAAATCCATAAATGATATTGGAAAATTTGTTAACACAAATGACATCACTAGGAACTCATAATTCCCATACAGAGTCCGAAAAGCTGTCTTAGGGACGTCCGTTACCCTAAGCTTCAATTGATGGTAGCCAGATCTCAAATCAATTTTCGAAAACACCTTGGCACCCTAAAGCAATCATTGCTAACAGATACTTGTTCTTGATAGTGACTTTGTTTAACTGTCGATAATCTATACACATCCTCATCGAACCATCCTTTTTCTTCATGAACAACACACGTGCACCCCTATGTGAGACTCTAAGTCTAATGAATCCCTTATCAAACAAATCCTGTAACTGCTCTTTCAATTCTTTCAACTCATGTGGCGCCACATGATATGGTGGAATAGCAATAAGTTTAGTGCCTAGAGCCAAGTGAATAAAAAAATCAATATCCCTGTCGGGTGGCATCCCCGACAGATCTACAGGAAACACCTTTGGAAACTCACACACAATAGGTACTGAATCCATAGAAGGAACCTTCGCACTATAATTACGAACATAGGCCAGATATGGTAGACATTCATTCTCGACCATATGTCGAGCCTTTACATAAGAGATAACTTTGCAAGTAGAATGGTTAGAGTGCCCCTCCACTCTAATCGGGGCAACCCCCGGCATGGCTAAGGTCACCGTCATGGCGTGCCAGTCCAATATAGTATGATAAGGTGACAACCAATCCATGCCCAAAATAACATCAAAGTCCACCATATCAAGAAGTAAGAGATCTACAGTAGTCTCAAAGCTCCCAATAGAAACCACACACGAGCGATAAACATGATCTACAACAATAGAATCTCCTATATGTGTGGATACATATACAGGAGCACTCAAATAATTACGAGGCACAATTAGATATGAAGCAAAATAGGATGACACATAGGAATAAGTAGAGCCTGAATCAAATAGAATTGAAGCATCGCTATGGCAAACCAGAACAATACATGTGATAACGGCGTCAGATGACTTTGCCTCAGGTCTAGCTGAGAATGCATAAAAATGAGGCTGGGCCCCCACAACTCTGACCTCCGCCCCTCGGACGACCCCTAGCTGGCTAGCTTCCACCTCTAATAGCCTAACCTCCACATCTAACAAATTGACCCCCGCCTCTAGCTGGTTGTGCGAGTGTTGGAGCAATCGATGCCGACATGATGGTATGAGAACCATGCTGAGGTTCACTGCTCGTCAATCTAGGGCAATAACTCCTGATGTGACCTATGCCCCCACACTCAAAGCACTCTCTTGGCTGCTATGGTTGCTGAAGCTGGGACTGGCCCAGATGGCCCAGATAGCCGCTGTAGTAACTCTGAAGTAGTGGTGCACTAATAGGAGATGAAGGTGCACTGAATGTTGGCTGCTCAGGACGAGACCCATAAGAACCACGACTACCTAAAGCATTATGGGCTACCTGAAGAGCTGGCCGAATCGGCCTAGGAGGATGGCCTCTACCAAAAGAGCCTCTACCTCTAGATGAGGCACCACCGAAACCACTGAAATGATGGGGCTTCTTCTCAGATGTCGACCTTCTATCCTGACCACGAACCATCTTGATCTGTCTAGAAATCTCTACGGCCCTCTGGAAAGAAATATCATCCCCTGTCCCCTTGGCCATCTAAAGCCTGATGCCGAAGGTAAGACAATCAATAAACCTTGTAAGCACGTGATTTTTGCTTCACGAGCAATCACTCAAAAAGGAAAACAAAAAATAGTGATAAATGGCCTCACTGTACAATTTGTCGTTTTTCCGTGACAGGTGTTGTTAGTCATGTGTGGATCTTCCCATTTTGCATTTAATCTTACCGATCAAAATACAAAAGCATGTCTGTCAGGGTAGTCAAAATCGTAATTCGGTCGTTAAAAAGAACGAAAATTCAAAAAATATAGGCGTCGTTCGTTCTAGGTTGTGATTTAACTTGCTTAAATATTTTAATTTGGTGTGATAATTGTGTTGAAGTGTCACATGGTTGTTTGTTTTAATTTCATTTTTTGTTTCATTATTTACTTTTGTTATTTCATTTTTGTTTCAACATAAGAAAACAAAGAAAAGATTGATTTGGGCCCAGAAAATGAAATAAAAATAGGCCCAAAACCGACCAAGGACCCGGTCCAGACCAGGCCTGCCCAGGCACCTCCCGAAATGACGCCGTTTTAGGCAAGTCGATCTGAGCCGTCTAAGCCTCTTGATCCAACGGTCCACATACGCACCCGTGACCCGACCTGTTTAGACGGTCCAACCCAATCCATCACTTAAACCCAAACGACACCGTTTTAATACCAAACGGCTTCGTCTCACCCCTCACCATCAGATCCAAGCCGTTGAGATCATCTGATCCAACGGCTCAGATCTAAACCCCTAGACCATATATAAGCCTTCCCTTACACCCCACGCCCCCTATACGAACACCCCATCCCGTCGTCCCCAAGCTCAAACCCAGACCTCCCATTAGAAACCCTAGCCGCCCCATCTCCCTCGCCATTAAAGTCGGCGGCATGGACGCCGGTGGCCACCTCCTGAACACCCTAGGACCACCTCACTGTCCTAAACATGGATCTGCTATCCATTTGCCTCGAATCACCTTCCTTCATCTCGAATCTTCATTTGAAGATTTGAGTCGAAACTCTGATCTATACCAAACCACCCCATCTTCATACCAGACACTCCCCTGACCCTCCTCGTGACCAAACCAAACTTGGTTTGGTCCGAATCTACCCACAACTCCCCAAAAACCAGATCTGAGAATCCAAAACCTAGAACACGGATAGCCTTGGAATCCAACCAACCTTAACAAGGGTTCGAGGTCTAATAGACCTTAATCAAGGTGTTCTCATGTGAGAATACCCTGATTAAAGTTTGTTCGGCTTCAAATGGTCAAAGTGGAGTCAGTTTTGGGTCAGTTTGGTTTAAACGTTTTTCGGTAAGTTTTTCTTTTCCTTTTTGTTTATTCAACTGCCAATTAAGTCGTTAGCATGCTTTGTTGTGTTTGTTTGTTATTTTCTGATAGTTTTCTTAATTTCTTCCATCTCTGTCAAAGACCTGTTTATTTGGTCGATTGTTTTCTGTGTATGATTTAAATGTATCCTGTGATAAGCATGTCCGATTAGGATAGTCGTCGCATAAATAACTTATATAGGTTCCCAGTGATCGACCAAAGTTGTCTGAAGCCCTTTAGGTCCCTGTATGTGTTTGTTTATTTGAACGATTGATTATTACCTGTTATAATTAGTATAGTCGACTCGATAAATGTCATCGATTAGTTCTCTATAACTAATGGATCAAATAAGCTAATAATTTCACATGACTAAATGAACCATGTCACTGACTGAATGCTCGACATTGCCTGAGATTATCCTATAAACTGCATTACAAAACAGCTAAAAGATTCAGTCTAGGGCAGCTTCGATTTTAAATTTTTCAGAAGTCCAAAATAACCCATTATTGCAGAGGGTCAAGACAGTGATAACCAGGGTTTAACAGGGGTAGTCTGGGGTTTGAAAAGAACAAAAATGATTAGTTTAAATGAGCTGACAAGTAGGGTACTAATTTGGGATTAAACTAATACCAATGGGGAACAAGACACAAGAGTATGAGGTTTAAAATGAATACTTAAGTGAACCCATAACCTTTGATTAAAGAAAAGCCAGGCGTGGGGAACAAAATGGCTGGCATCAAAAGATGCTTAAGCATGGGTTTAAAGGGTATGGGCAGTCTGCAAAATGGAGGATCGAGGCAGCTTGACTGCACTGGTCGATTGGCTTATAAATAGGCCATTTCGGAACTTAAAAAGGGCTAGAATTTTTTGTCTGGAGAGAGGTCTTGTGAGTTTAAAGAAAACTGAAAAAATAAGGAAATTTCCAGTAAACACTGTAACCAAACACTGTCTGAAAGCTACATAAGAGTTCATATTGGTCAAGCTGTCTTGGCCAAGTTCTGTTGTTTGCACTGATTGAGCTGCTTGTGATTGTTGAACTGCTGGTGTTGCTGCATTGAACACTCTGTTACTTCTGTTGTTTCATTACTCTTTTCTGGGATTACTTGTTTGGTGCTCGACCATCTGCTGGTTTTTCTTTGTTCTGGGAATTGTTGCTGGTTGTCTGTGGACTGGGGAAAACACTTGTGATTGTTGGTTTGTTGATGTGTTGTTGCTGTGTATCTACTGTTGCTGTGTTTACTGCATACTGCCCAGCTGATCAGTCCTTTCTTCTTTGTCCTCTATACCAGGTACACAACCAATGCACTATCAAATGTAATGGGAACATTGAGCATGAATGCAAAAAGAAAAAACCTGAAGTTGATTTTCATACATAGATTGTTATATTAGATATCATGTACTGTATGATAATTTTCATTCCTGTGTTGACAATAGAAGCAGCCTGTATGCCCAGTGTATATCAATATAGATTAGCTAAATGGTAGTTTACATATGTATGCTGATAGGTGAGAATATTCTCAATGAAATAGATTGCATCTCAGACTTAGTTTACTTTGTAATATGTGCTGTAATGTATGCCAAGCATGAAAACTGTACATCATTGGCTAAGTTCTTCCTTTTTTGATTAATGGTCTCATATAACTAGCAAACCACCTGTTAAGACCAAGAACACAAAACTTGCAATCTCAACCTCATGAAGGTCGAGCCCAGGTCAAAATAGACCAAGCAGGCCCGCATCGAACAAGCAGTGGCCCAGGTCTGGCCTATCACGCATGGGCTGGATTTGGGCCCGTGATTATTTGTTCGGCTGACGGTGCACGCAGCCTCGTTTCGGATTTTTAAGCATTTCTGAATGTTGTTATAGATAACTTGCAAGCACGTAATTAATTAGGACTACCTACTGTTTTCAATTAGTAGAGACAAACGCGACAAGAAACGTAGTTGCTATAGGATATCCTTTTAAACTAAGAACGAGATGAGCCTCGACAAAATAAATAAAACGCACGAGCTGCGGGGCCCTCGTTAAATGTATATTATCGAAGCATTCAGTTTCCAGGATGGGTCGTTTAGCAAATATCACGGCCCTCCCAGAATAATACGCGATAGTCTCTTTAAGCGCGTACTTAATAATGTTATCTCCTTAAACTCGGGTGCACGTTTATGTGACCCAAATCCCAATCTCAACGGAATCGAAATGTGTCTCTAACCACGGGTACATTGATTTGTGTCGTGGTCTGAGATGCATTTCCATGATGTGGCAAATTCTTTTCATAAGGAATGAGGCGAGCCTCGACAAACAAAAAATGTACAAAGTGCGGGGCCCTCTAAATGTATATATATAAAATGCTTAGAATTCGGGACATGCCGTTTAAGCGAATTTCATGGCTTTCCCCAAGATAATAACACGCTAGTTGCTTTAAGCGCGCCTTTAATAATTTATTTTCCTTAACTCGGGTGCACATTTATGTGACCCAAATCCAAATCTCAACCGAGTCGAGATATGTCAATAATCACGTGTACATTGATGTAACGTGATTCGAGGTATGTTTTCGCGACGTTGCAATTCCTTGTAAAAATAATAATAATGATAAAAGCGGTTAAAAGTAAAATTCTGCACATAGGTTCACCCTGTATTAAATCAGATAATCAAGCCAAATATGACAGTTGAGCGACCGTGCTAGAACCACGGAACTCGTGAATGCCTAACACCTTCTCCCGGGTTAACAGAATTCCTTATCCGGATTTCTGGTGCGCAGACTGTAATATGGAGTCATTCTTTTCCTCGATTCGGGATTAAAATTGGTGACTTGGGACACCCTAAATCTCCCAAGTGGCGACTCTGAAATAAATAAATAAATCCCGTTTCGATTGTCCTTTAATTGGAAAAAACTCCCTTGTACCCTCTCGGGTATGTAAAAAGGAGGTGTGACAGCTCTGGCGACTCTGCTGGGGAGCGGAACCCAGAACCACTGGTTCAGGGTTAAGAATTCGAGCTTAAAATAATTGTTATTATTTGGCTTTATTTATTATCTGATTTTTGCGTATTCGCGCCTATTGTGCCAAATGCTGCTTTAATATCTTTGATATTTTTTGAACTGTACATATAAACTGTGCCGAAACCCTTCTCTTCTCTCTTGAGGAGCGCACGCTGGTCGTGGCTTCTTTCTGTTAGTGTCATATGCCAAAATAGAACGAGGATTCGGAGGAGTTGCAAAATCGGATGGCCTTTTGGTTACCGGTACACAACTCCCATCCTTGGCTCGAGTTGTCCGCTCGGGTAAGCCAGGTCTAGAACAAACACCTAGGTTTTACAGCTTAGTATAACTTAACTTCATGCCGGATCCCTAGTAGGAACGCTTATTTGCATCATATGCATTTGACTTAGGGGACTCAGCACAGGGGCTGGGTCCGTCTAGGACAAGCAACCTGAGAATAAAGACTATCCTGCTACATCTTGCTTGCTTTATGCATTTACTTGTTTCAAGGCTTGCATGCTGACCGATTTCTGAATATCGGGAATGTTTTATATAAAAAAAAAAAGAGAAAATAACGGATAGGGAGATAATTATTCTTGAAAGATCAATACCCAGAAAATGGTTAAAGCTCTGCCAGAATTTTGAAAAAAAAAGAAAAAATGTGTGTCTTATTAATTTGTTTTAGAAAGTAAGAGTCTTTGATTCATTTCTAAGAGAAAAATAGTGTGTCTCCAAAATTCGGCTTATGCCTGAACCACGTCAGTTTGATTCTCGCAGGGTGCGAGATACGTAGGCAACCCCCATTGGGCTCAACTTGTTTTTCAAAATATAGGTACAATCCAAAGAACGAAAGTTTTTAAGGTGACATCATACTTTTCGGAAACAACCAAATTTCGTTTTTCTAGAAAAAAAAGGGTGTGTCAATTGGGTATTTGAGTCCAATGAGTCTGGATCTTTGCTTAATCACCCCAATAAACATGCAGAATGAGCATAAGTCCAAGTTTGCCGGTAACAGTTAGAAGCAAAATCCCTCTGGAAGTGCGATTATGGTGGGAGGATTTGGAAAAGTCAGAGCAAGACAAGATCAAACTGCACCTGGGAGGTTTGGTTAATTTGTTGAACGTCAGGCCTCGGTGCGACATCATAAAGGCTTTGGTTACATTTTGGGATCCGGCCCACAACGTGTTCCGTTTCTCGGATTTTGAACTCACCCCAACCTTAGAAGAAATGGCGGGTTACATGGACGTCACTGAAGGTTTGAGACACAAATACCTGATCGCTCCAAGAGCTGTGAATTCACACAAATTCATGGATCTGTTGAAGATAAGCAAGGGAGTCCCATACGCTGAACTGGATAGAGGTTTTTCTACCCTACAATTCATATACCAGAGGTACGGGAGCATAGGAGGATTTAATAATCCAGAAAGTGGTGTTTGCAGCAGGGGAAATCTGGTAAAATGGAATGAACATAGGCGGTTCGCTTTTATGGTGGCATTTTTGGGCCTTGTGGTGTTTCCCCGAAAAGATAGAAATATCGACCTGAAAGTGGCTGGAATCGTCAAAGTCCTGATTACCAATGATAAATGCATCCTTGCTCCTATGATAGTGTCAGAAATGTACCGAGTCCTCACGGCTTGTAAGGCCGGAGCAGACTTCTTCGAGGGGTGCAACTTGTTATTACAGATGTGGATGATCGAACACTTGTGTCACCATCCTCAGTATAGGCACTACATGTCTACAAATGGGGGCTGCATCGAGGGTTATAACCTAAGGGTTTCAGGTTTCCGATCACCGGGAGGGTTTGAAGAATGGATATCCTATCTCCGAGTCATCACCGCAGATCAAATAAACTGGACTTTGGGTTGGCTTTCTGTGGAAGAAATCATATACATGCCCGCTACTGGTCCTCACTTCCTCTTGATGGGACTCAGAAGTATTCAACCTTATGCCCCTTACAGGGTGATGAGACAGTTAGGAAGATGTCAAGTACTACACCCGAACGAAGATCTCAGCACTTATGCAGTCGAGGTCAGCAGTGACGGCCAATTTCCTGAAAAGACAGTTCGTTGCATATGGAGTGAATGCCAGTACCTGACGGCAAATACTCGGGTAGGTGATGTGTCTAGGGGTGAAGTCTCGCCGGCCTATCTCGCTTGGCATAACATGAAGAACATTGTGAAACGGCCAACCAAACGACCTCACCTCCAAGATTTTGTTGAGTCATCACAAGAACAATGGGGCTGGCTCGCAAAAGAGGAAGGTTACCTGGTTGAAATCAGGAAGCTGAAGCGACAAGTTGAAAGGATTGTATTCGAAAACAACGTACAAGTCGCCCAAGAGCAGGCTAAAAAAGACAAGCTAGCCCAAGAGAACCAAACCCTGAAGGCCCGCCTTCGCCAAGCCAGTAATAATAACATCGACCGACAGAAGCGTTGCTCCGACGAAAGATTGATAGCCAGTTTGGGAAATCAGGTCATCCAGAGCCAAGAAGAATTAGACAAATCAGAGGCTTGCATAGCAAGGATGAAGGTCAAATGGGCAAAAGGTACAATGGCTCGGAGGAAGCGCCTACAGCAAGTCATGAGGGATTGTGAACTGAGCGTCAAAGCAGCAAAGGAAACGAATTCCGCTCTGCAAGAGCGGATCTTCAAGCAAACACAAGATGCCCAAGCCGACAGGAGACGCTATTACAATGCAATGACCAGGATGGAAAGGCAAATGGAGATGTTCCAGGATCAGCTCGCCACCAATGCACAAACGCTAGGATTAAAGAGCCGACAGATAAGGCAGTTGTTCGCAGAAAGGGACAACATTCGAGCAAGAATTGACGAAATCGGGCATTACATCTACCTGAAATGCTTGGCATGCGAGCGAACACCTCGGGAAACCCTCATTGCCTCCATCATGGGCTGCGTCCACCGGATTATGAACGAGTTGAAGAGCTTGCAAAGAGACCTTACACCTAGGGCCGCGAAAGGGCCGAAAGATGCCTCGTGGGTCCATAAGTTGGAAAATTAGTCGTTGATCGAGTCCTGTTCGTTTTGTTTGTTGTTTCCCCATACGTTGTTTTCTTTTCTTCAAACCAAGTTTAAAACCGTGGAGTCTGTACTGTTGCTATTTTGTTTGAAGCAATGTGTAATAGCAAATTTTGATAATGAAATCAAGTGACTCCGGAAGAATTTCTATGTGTCTTTACTTTGAGGCAGAACTACGCCTGGTCTGATTCACGCGGGGACGTGATACATAGGCAATCCCCATAAGATTCGACCGCTTTTAATAAAGAGAGAAAAGAAAATACATAATAAAATAAAACACAGGGTTTCCCAAAATACTTTAAACGGACGAATGAGCAAACCGGGATGATGCATGTTGTTTGAAGCGAATCATGTAGAAACGGT